>NC_138151.1:13828824-13898824 GCF_964199315.1 Orbicella franksi
ACCTTTTTGAAGGTATCAGCAAGGTTGATGTTGTAGAGATTTTTGAATGGCTCATTAATTTTCAAATAAATTGCTCTTTGCAATATCCCGAATGGCCTTTTTTGAAGGTTTTACTGCCTTTGCTGTTTTTCTCAAATTCCCTGCTTCTTTTGTTCATGTAGCTACTGGGTCAGCCCCTTTAAGTCGATTAGTTTTCAGAGGGAATTGCGTCTGGAAAAGCAGATGATTCACGTGGCATTCCCTGCAGTTCGAGATGGAATGTAATCCCCTCTTAAGAGCGGATAGTGATTTCCATTCAGATGAACTGAAGTGATCCAAGTACTTTGACTTGCTTTCACCGTGCCATTTATTCTGAGAAACAGCAAACGCTTCTTTGTTTTCAGAAAATGTGCTCAAGAACCTCTGTAGGCGAGTGCTCTTGTCGTAAATAACCTTCCCATTCTCATCATAAACATTGTTCCTTGCAGCTACACACGCTTAGCCATAGTTGAAAAATCCCGCCATAACAGCAGCGATATTTTTCCCTCAATTCAGTGACTCTTCAAATCCTCCGTGTGGTAAAAGATGCTGAAGCTAGTTTGAAAGCCTTCAAATACTTTTAGATAACTAAACACGGTAATCTTGAAGGTGTTTCGTTGGACTCAATTCAGCTAGCTACGCGAAGCGAATGTTTACCCCACAACTAACTCCACTTATCTGAACATTGCGCCAAAATTCAAAAGATCATGTACAACAGAAACATGATATCTATTCTTCTACAAGCAAATAAGGTTTTAAGAGCCGTAAGTGCTCGCAAAACTCTGAGAGACAGTTAAGTTTTGCTATTTGTACCAAAGACGTCCTTCGTTCAGGACGTTAGAATCTTGTTATCTTTACTTCTTTTCTACGTCCCAAATTTAAGTATATAGAGATCGCAAAAACCAGTCTTGTATAGAAATAAATTTAATGTTTTCAATGTGCAAACTTCCTCCTTAACAACATAAGGGAAACGACTAAAACAACTTACAAACTTTATGACCCTTCCACTGCAAGCTCGTCCGCCATCTTGGAAAGGCTTTGTTGCTATAGCAGCAAGAAAATTCTCTAGGTTCTAGTTTCCCGAAGTCCAGGCCGCGCTTTTCAAACATGGTAGACACATCGAGCTGCTAATTAAGTATTAAAGACGTGAAATACACCACCTTACCATTGTTAAGATGGTAAGTTTTTCTGTTCTAAAACTACAAGCTTATTGTAAAAGGCTACGATTCAATCGGGGATTTTAGATTCCATCTCAAATGGCCTTATGAGACAGCTGCCGTTCATCGTTAAAGAATGACAAATTTCACACCAACTAACGGCATTTTCCCAGATTCCCCGATTAAGCTCAAAAACACTGAACATGGAAGGCCATGCCTTGACACTTTAACCGTGATCTGATGCCGTACAAAGTGGTGTAAACTTGAAGCAAAGAGAACGAACACAAATGGCGCCAAATTGAAGTACCGAGTAACGGTCGTGTCACGTGACACGAATAAACGTTTTCTGTCCCCATGGATTAGTAAGCCTATATTCAAGAAAGACCCTCGAATACTAAAATATTATTTTCGCAGTTTTTTTTTTTTTTTTTTTTTGGCTATTTTTTGGCAGTTTTTAATTCTGCCCCATTCCTTAATTCACCTGAGGAATCTTTTCTGTAGTTGTTCCGCGTGCGGCCGTCTGAAATCAAAATTTTCAACACTAAGTGGTCATATGATAAAATGCTTATTGACTGAGTATGGTCGGGCCGAACCGGAAAATATTTGGCTCTCGGTCCGTACGTCCTCACCGAGAGCCGAATATTTTTCCGTCCGGCCCTCCCACTCACTCAATAAGTACATAATATGTTTTTTTTTCTTCTAAAATTCATTGAGAACAACTAGGACTCTAACTCACGTTCGCCCCTCGGTGATGGGCGATATTTTGGCGTTTGCTGTGCACGGATCTTAGAAAAAATCTGGGCCAGTTATTGTCGGAGCTACGAAGTTTTCTTTTTAGGTGGCATGAAAACTGGAATAAAAAAATGTCACACTCAAGGCAGTTTGCCGTTAAACTGAGGTTTTAGCTACAGACAAATGTACCACTGCAGGTAATTAAGCATTTTGCAGGTTTCCGTCTGGGAAGTTGTTGCTTACGCTTATGTAAAACCCAGTGAATCTTGATTCATTTCGTACACGTTCTGCATGTGCAAAATGACAACGTAAAACCGCACCATGAAATGCTGTGTCATTTTGGAGAATGTATAGCGAATATCTATATAATGTTTCCGCTTCATTTCGATTCATATTCTTCCTTACATGGATGCATTTAGCTGAGCCTAGCTCGCCGCCACCAGCCGACTGACTGAGTGACAATAAACCTGAGCTCATTTTTCATTGCTCTGCTCCGTTGTCCTCGTCATCGTCGAGACAACTGATCTCCTTGGTAACAATTTTAATTTTAATTTCATAATGAGTTTTACTCATGTTTACCTCTGCCTCAGCTTGACATAGAGCATGTTATTATCAACTACTTATTGAGCGAGAGTGCAAATATTTGACCATCCGTCGTCAAATTTCAATTTACGGGTTAGACGTATATTTTAGCATGCGCCACATGGCTGACCTATGTTAAGTTGAAATAGACACAGAGCTGATAATTTCGAAATGTTCTAACCTTATTTGCTGTAAAAGGCAGGTCCAAAGCCGATTTGACGTGTTTCTAGTCGATCTCTCACCATTCGTCGCACAAAAAGCAGATGTTTGCTTTTGTTTACAACGTCCGATGTACATCGCCTACTGTCAACCTATTATTGGTCGAATACTATGAATCTGTGACCATCTTTCTGCGCATATGAACATCACTGCATCTAAGTCTAAAACGGCTGAGTCATTTGTAGATAGTTGCTTGCTTTGCGCTGCGCCAAAATATTGCGTTTGATCGATTGCTGACCATTGCTGATAAGCGTGTCGGCGCAGCACAATCTTACAGCCGTTATTGTTCGTCACGCAATGCTGTCACGGCATATGCTGCACATTTTGATCTATTTTGTATAGAGTACTCTCAGGATAAGTGAAACAATTTAATCATTGTTCATTTGTTTTTTCATATATATCATAATATATGTGTATATTTATATAATCATATTCTATAGTGTACGTGGCCTCGGTCCAAATCACGTTTGTTGTACGTTCTGATGTTTCACACAACAGCTGATAAAGCTAGTACCTGTACTCACTAGAATTTTAAGAAAATCGCCATAAAAAAATTATAGATTAATGAAGCAAGAACTAGCTGAAATAAAAATAGGAAATCACAACGTGTCTAATTCCTGAGAAAAACAGACTAAATTTAGTTAGTAATTACGTGAGTAAATAGCCCTGGCCATGCCATTTTATTTGGCGTATTTTGTTTTCTTAGTGGCGAGGCATTGGTATGTAACAGAAAATAGAGGACTGTTATCAATACAGTCCAAAATTATCGTCAGTGAAATATTGTAAATAAAACACCTATTGACCGGTTACCTCCGCGGCCATCATTTGGTCATTCTGATAATGGTTTCATTATTGTCTTTACCCCTGTTAAGCGGCCACCCAAAATTTAAGAACTTTGTTTTGGAAAGGGCGATGGCAGATAAGAGTCTGAAATTGAAGGTGCATGACGAGTGATAATTCAAACACACGTCTATCATGATTGTCTTGAATTGACTCCATGTTCACCAAGAAATTCCTAGCCCGATGGTGAAAAATTAAATATTCAAGGTACACCAACCTCTATTTAAGCGGCTAGCCCCATTAAGCGGTCACCACCCATTTCCCCGAGGGTAGCCCACCGTATTACATGTAAACCAAAAATAATTGCATAGCGCGAAAAGACCTAGGCATTAGTTTGACGTTACAGTATTACGCAGGGGCATGGTAGGTTGCGGTGGTCGAGTAAAAGATAACAACAGGGGTAATGGTAAATTATTCATTCTTTTACTTTCTTAATTTAATCTCTTCCTACTCAACACGATTGTGTGCTCCCAGTGATTCCAAGCCTTACGGAGCCTTACGTATTAGGATAGAAATTGTCCCACCCCTACCCCCTAAAGTGGAATGACAGAATTGCGTGACGAACAAGGAACTGCTTCAAGCAAGGATTCAAGCCATCAAACCATGATGATCAAACGTAATATTTTGGTGTAGTGCAAAGCAAGCAACTATCTACGAATGACTTAGCCGTTTTTTACTTAGATGCAGTGGTGATCATATGTGTCGAACGAGGGTCACAGATTCATCGTATTCGACCCTTAAATAAGTCGACAGTTGGCGATGTACATCGGACGTTATGTAAACAAAAGCAAACTTCTGCTTTTTGTGCGACGAATGGTGAGAGAAACACGTCAAATCGGCTTTGGACCTGCCTTTTACAGCAAATGAGGTTAGAACATTTCGAAATTATCAGCTCTCTGTCTATTTCAACTTAACATAGGTCAAGTCATGTGGCGCATGCTAAAATATACGTCTAACCCGTAAATTGAAATTTGACGACTGATGGTCAAATATTTGCATTTTTGACGTACTTTGAAAAGCTCTCGCGTCGCTCACAATCATTTGCCCAAAGAAATTTTTACAGGAATCTGTAGATCATCCTTCTGCGATTCAACCACCAGAAGCTTGATCCATTTGAAGGTTTCGCACATGGTGAAAATTAATTATATTCACGAGGTACTTTTAAGTGAATGAAATACATGTCTTCGAAATTTAATTATTGTGCACCCAAAAAGACAACGCAACATTCCCTAAAATCAACCCAATACACATTTAAACATTGCACAAAAATATTTCAGTGTTTTAAAGACGGAAAAATGATGTGGTTTTGCATGCGAGGCTCTCAAAGTTGCTTAATAAAATGGTGCGTCAAATGATGATTTTAACGGAATTTGGTAATTTGCATATTTCTTTGAAATAAAAGGATATTTTGCCAAAAAAACTATCCAGTAGTTTTTGTCATGCCCTAGCCTATCTACCATAAGAATATGAGCGAAATCGAATTTTCGACCCTTGCCGCGAAATTAAGAATTTGTCTGATTTTTACAGGCAGGCACTCTTAAGAATCAAGACCCTTCTTATTTTTCTTTTACTTTTTGAAAATTTAACAAGGATTTTTCTTGATCTCTCCTGTAGATAAGGGTCCATCTTCATATAGTGTAGTCAAATTCTAACTTCTCTCTGAGACCAGGAAAAAAATTTAAAAAGCTACTTTTCCACCATTTTACTGCCATGTGATCTCTTTTACTTTATACACAGAAGCCTCCAAGCAACCAATTCCGAATTGTTCGCAGTAAAATTGGCGTTTAGGTATTGGATTGTATTTTCTTTTATTCCCAACAGTTCCCGGTTCACACTGGGATAACAATCTGAAACGCGACATTTTCTTTTTTGCTCCTGAATACATCGTTTAGCCCGTTTCAAAAGTACTATTACACATTGTCGGGACATTGACTATACTTTCTTGTAGTACTTTTAATCTAGCCCTAAAAAGATAACGCGTGCAATTACTGGCTATCAGTTGAATTCAAAAGTGCTCCCAATTTGCCTGAAAAAGAATAACCAAACAGTTCATAGTCACTTTCATAAATCTTTGACATTTGAAAAATTCTTTGTTTAGGAATTTGAGAATAGTAATGTAACATGTCAGCTGCCGTGTTAGACGAACGAAACGAACGCGAAGAAACGCGGTCGTCAATTCCTGCCTTTTTTATCAAATAATGAGCATCTTCAAAGAGATTTTCGAAATGACCTATAAAGTCATAGTTTACAGCACAGGGATGACATAGTTTGTCAAATGCTTGCCAGTGTTCATTCCGCATTCGTGTTTCTACCAGATACTTCGTGAATTCCGGAAAAGTCACACCACTGCCTGTCTCAAGGGCCTGCTTTGTTGCATTAGGCCTGCATCGTTTGATGATATTTCTACCATACACTCGATGAAAATACTTGTTATCTTTCACAAATTTATCCTTGTAAGCGGAAAGCACCCGCTCCATAGGATCCCGGACAAATAGGAACGTAAAAGAGTTATTAAGCATTTGTTCCACTTCTTGTCGAGGGAATTTGCTGAGATTGTTTTTCAAACTGCCTTTATAAATTTGCTTGTTATCTTCTACCAAGAGTGACAGTTCCTCTTTCCATTGTGAGCTTGAGACTTTGGGTATAAAACAGTAAATAACTTTCCTGCTACGAAACACGTTGAAATAATGAAGATCCTTCCCAAGTACACTGTCGGCGTTACGTTTGTGCCTCTTGCAGTAATCTTGGACTCGAGCTTTTCGTTCTTGCAAACGAATTTCCATCCTCAAACTCTGATTGATGGTAGCAGAGTCCTGCTTGTGAAAGATGTAAATTAAAATTATTACAAGAACATTTTTAACCCATCATTAGTTTAAGGTAATTCTGAACTTGAGTTGTAAGGCCTAATAAAGTCTTAATTGTTTGCCATTAATAATTTCAATCATGTTTCGAAACAGCTACCCCTCGTTGTCTAGACTGCATTTGTATGTTTTAATCACACTATTCAGCTACTTTGATTTATCTTTTTTGAAGGTAAGACTGACTAGCAAGCAGTTATATTAATGTCCCAGATGACTCACGGAAAATGCTTTATTACCTGTAGCAGTTCTTTCGTTTCAACCAAAGTCTTATTTTCACTCCAAATTGCTTTGACTGTTGGCCTCGATCCTGCCAAATCAAAAGAAAATACTACTCATATTTGATGAAACAAGACTGGGAGCTGTTTCCAAAATTACTCACTGAACTTTCTCCGTCAATGCCTGATCTTTTTATTGTATATTTCTAGTCGCTCAAAAAAGAAAGCTAGTCTTGAACAGTACAGGACCGAAGGATTCAAGCAGAGCTCGAGAATGCGTCATTGCAAAACATGTATCCCTTAGCAACCGTTTTCGTGGATTTGCACACATGCCTTTCCGTGACTTAGCGCATGTATCGCTATGTAGTTCGCCCTGAAGTTTAAGAGTGCCTGCCTGTAAAAATCAGACAAATTCTTAATTTCGCGACAAGGGTCGAAAATTCGATTTCGCTCATATTCTTATGGTAGATAGGCTAGGGCATGACAAAAACTACTGGATAGTTTTTTTGGCAAAATATCCTTTTATTTCAAAGAAATATGCAAATTACCAAATTCTGTTAAAATCGTCATTTGACGCACCATTTTATTACACAAGTTTGAGAGCCTCGCATGCAAAACCACATCATTCTTCCGTCTTTAAAACACTCAAATATTTTTGTGCAATGTTGAAATGTGTACTGGGTTGATTTTAGGGAATGTTGCGTTGTCTTTTTGGGTGCACAATAATTAAATTTCGAAGACATGTATTTCATTCACTTAAAAGTACCTCGTGAATATAATTAATTTTCACCATGTGCGAAACCTTCAAATGGATCAAGCTTCTGGTGGTTGAATCGCAGAAGGATGATCTACAGATTCCTGTAAAAATTTCTTTGGGCAAATGATTGTGAGCGACGCGAGAGCTTTTCAAAGTACGTCAAAAATGCAAATATTTGACCATCCGTCGTCAAATTTCAGTTTACAGGTTAGACGTATATTTTAGCATGCGCCACACGACTTGACCTATAATAAGTTGAAATAGACACAGAGCTAATAATTTCGAAATGTGCTAACCTTATTTGTTGGTAAAGGCAGGTCCAAAGCCGATTTGATGTGTTTCTAGTCGATCTCTCACCATTCGTCGCACATAAAGCAGAAGTTTGCTATTGTTTACACAAGGTTAACGTCCGATGTACATCGCCTAATGTCAACCTATTATTGGTCGAATACTATGAATCTGTGACCATCTTTCTGCCCTTATGAACATCTCTGCATCTAAGTCTAAAACGGCTAAGTCATTTGGAGATAGTTGCTTGCTTTACGCTTCGCCAAAATATTGCGTTTGATCGATTGCTGACCATTGCTGATAAGCGTGTGGGCGCAGCACAATCTCACAGCCGTTATTTGTTCGTCACGCAATGCTGTCACGGCATATGCTGCACATTTTGATCTGTTTTGTATAGAGTACTCTCAGGATAAGTGAAACAATTTAATCATTGTTCATCTGTTTATTCATATATGTAACAATATGTGTACATTTATATAATCGTGTTCTATAGTGTACGTGGCGTCGGTTCAGATCACGTTTGTTGTACGTTCTGACGTTTCAGACAACAGCTGATAAAGCTAGTGCCTGTACTCTCTAGAATTTTAAGAAAATCGCCATAAACAAATTATAGATCAATGAAGCAAGATCTAGCTGAAATAAAAATAGGAAATCACAACGTGTCTAATTCCTGAGAAAAACAGACTAAATTTAATTAGTAATTACGTGAGTAAATAGCCCAGGCCATGCCGTTTTATTTGGCGTATTTTGTTTGCTTAGTGGCGAGGCATTGGCATGTAACAGAAAATGGTGGACTGCTGTCAATACAGTCCAAAATTATCGTCAATAAAATATTCTAAATAAAACACCTATTGACCGGTTACCTCCGCGGCCACCATTTGGTCATTCCGATAAGGGTTTCATTATTGTCTTTACTCCTATTAAGCGGCCACCCAAAATTTAAGAACTTTGTTTCGGAAAGGGCAATGGCAGATAGGAGTCTGAAATTGAAGGTGCGTGACGAGTGATAATTCAAACACACGTCTATCATGATTGTCTTGAATTGACTCCATGTTCACCAAGAAATTTATAGCCCGACAGTGAAAAATTAAATATTCAAGGTACACCAACCTCTAATTAAGCGGCTAGCCCCATTAAGCGGTCACCACCCATTTCCCCGAGGGTAGCCCACTGTGTTACATGTAAACCAAAAATAATTGGATAGGGCGAAAAGACCTGGGTATGAGTTTAGCGTTACAGTATTACGCAGGGCATGTAGGTAGCGGTGGTCGAGTAAAAGATAACAACAGGGGAAATGGTAAACTATTCATTCTTTTCATTTCCTAATTCAATCTCTTCCTACTGAACACGATTGTGTGCTCCCAGTGATTCCAAGCCTTACGGAGCCCTACGTATTAGGATAGAAATTGTCCTACCCCTACCCCCTAAAATGGGATGACAGCATTGCGTGACGAACAAGGAACCGCGGATTCAAGCCATCAAACCATGACGATCAAACGTAATAGTTTCGTGTAGTGCAAAGCAAGCAACTATCTACAAATGACTTAGCCGTTTTTGACTTAGATGCAGTGGTGATCATATGTGTCGAAAGAGGGTCACAGATTGATGGTATTCGACCGTTAAATAAGTTGACAGATGGTGATGTACATCGGACGCTATGTAAACAAAAGCAAACTGCTGCTTTATGAGCGACGAATGGTGAGAGATCGACTAGAAACACGTCAAATCGGCTTTGGACCTGCCTTTTACAGCAAATGAGGTTAGAACATTTCGAAATTATCAGCTCTCTGTCTATTTCAACTTAACATAGGTCAAGTCATGTGGCGCATGCTAAAATATACGTCTAACCCGTAAATTGAAATTTGACGACTGATGGTCAAATATTTGCATTTTTGACGTACTTTGAAAAGCTCTCGCGTCGCTCACAATCATTTGCCCAAAGAAATTTTTACAGGAATCTGTAGACCATCCTTCTGCGATTCAACCACCAGAAGCTTGATCCATTTGAAGGTTTCGCACATGGTGAAAATTAATTATATTCAAGAAGTACTTTTAAGTGAATGAAATACATGTCTTCGAAATTTAATTATTGTGCACCCAAAAAGACAACGCAACATTCCCTAAAATCAACCCAGTACACATTTCAACATTGCACAAAAATATTTGAGTGTTTTAAAGACGGAAGAATGATGTGGTTTTGCATGCGAGGCTCTCAAACTTGTTTAATAAAATGGTGCGTCAAATGACGATTTTAACGGAATTTGGTAATTTGCATATTTCTTTGAAATTAAAGGATATTTTGCCAAAAAAACTATCCAGTAGTTTTTGTCATGCCGTAGCCTATCTACCATGAAAATATGAGCGAAATCGAATTTTCGACCCTTGCCGAATTATTTTCCATTTTTATAGACAGGGACTCTTAAAAGGACCTTGCTTAGAGAGAATCGATTTCTGTCTCAAAACTCCAGCGTGTGGTTGCAAAATTTGCGTTCGTTAGTAACAATTTTATACAATTATTTTAACAAGTCTTGGTCGTCCTCGACACATTCACCTTATTATCGATTACTGCGGCATAATTTGCACTTTATGATCTGATATATTCATTCCTTTGTTTTTAGAATTGAACCTCTTCATCCGCGACACCTCTCCGTAAATTTAATCATCAAAAAGCTAAAATTTCACCGTCAATCATTGATCAGAGAGCTGTACCTTGAAATGTCAACACTCGTCCTAGGTCGGTAACGCTTTAAAGTAAGATCTTCTTATGTTTTATATAAGCTATGGTATGCTCTATAGTAGACCACAGATTAATTTACGCCTCATTAAACTGAGCTCTCAACAGGCAGTTGGATTATCAGAAAATTCCGTGATTGAAAACAATCTATGATCAGGATTGATTCTTGTAAAGAACAGACTGCACTTGCTGCATCGCACAATTGTATTGAAACAGGATGGCCGAAAGAAACGGTAATACTTAGAAGAAAAGTCAAAACTCCATTAAAATCTTCCCCATGGATGAATGCTGATATACTACTACTACTACTAATAATAATAATAGTAGTTCGTCGTTTATGTAGCGCACACATCCATTATTCGCCCGAGGCGATTTACAAAATTATTCTTAGAACCACAATTTCACGCCGAGACAGAAGTAAACATGAGTAAAACTCATGGAAGGGATGCTATAACCAACATGAAAATGCTTGCCAAGGAGATCAGTTATCGTTTGCGAAATGAATCAAGATTCACTGGGTTTTACACAAACATAAGCAATAACTTCCCACACGGAAACCTGCAAAATGCTTAGGCCCGGTTTAAACGTCGCATCTTACATGCGCCGAATCAAATACTAATTTTAGTCGACTCGAATGAACAAGTTGGGCTGATTTGATTTAAACGCCGCATTTTTTTTTTTGCGGAATAAAATTGCTGAGCGCGAGCGATAGCGACGTGTTAAGCTCTGGCCAAACGATCGCAACATTTCAGCACAAGATATCGCAACATTGTTGGGCGCAACATGTTGCGTGCGTTTGGCCACCCTGTTGCGATGTGTTGCGACATGTTGGGTGTTGTTGGCTCAAATTTGAAAATGGTCAAGCAAAAGCTTCAGTTTAACCCCGAACTGCTTTGAGGGTCAAATTTTTTCATTCCAGTTTCCACGCCACCTTAAAATAAAACTCCGGACCTCCGACAATAATCTCCAGTTTTTTTTTTCGCAAAATCCGTGTTGAACGAACGCTAAAATACCGCCCATCAACAAGCGACGAACGTGAGTTAGAGTCCTAGCTGTTCTCAATGGGTTTTAAAAGAAAAAATATATATATATGGATATATATTTAGGGTTCTCTAGGTCGGAATTTCTACCAAACTATTTTATTTTGGCCGATAAGTATCAACAAGAAGCTAAGTCAGTCATTTTACTTATCTGAAAACTCTTGAAACGAACAACCCACCATTTAACTACGATATCTAGTCGAATAGAGAGATTTCACAGTAGCTGTACTTCTCGTTTACGTTTTTCGTTCGAGGACTACATTGCGACAATTTTGCGTAGAGTCCTACCTTTTAATATGATGTGGTGGAAGAGGAGAAGACATGACACAGTGAAAGAGGAAGCACCCAAGAGAGCACGAATCTTGTCGTGGACGGCCATTTTTAGTGCGAAGTCATGCTCGCTCGCAGAGCCGCCTATTCAGTTACGTTGCCATGGCAAGAAGAAAACATAATACTTGAGACACAAGAGTTTGATTGGCTAGAGTCTAGAAGTAAGTTTTTCACCTGATAGATCAATTTTAATATGTTAAAGTTCCAGCATGCCGCCGAGTTCTGAGTTCAAGCAATTAGTGTAGAAATTATTTACTAAAAATCTACTCAAAGCACGGTAACTTTTTGACTGAATATTTGAAACATCTCACTTGAATTAATTAATTTTAGTTACACGGGGTTAAATTCTCAAACATTCTGGGAAAAGTTAATGCCAACTAAACTTCGTCAAATGCTTCAAGCGTGTGCCGTGATTGTGTTTTGAACCGACGTGAAACGTCCGGAGCTTTAATGAAAACATGGATAACTTCAAATTCAATTTTCTCTCGCTGGATCATCTTGAGAGCTCTCGATAAGTTCCTTTTAACTGTATTCATTGTTGACCAGTTGCTGGTGGAACTGAAGAGGTAGCTGCTTGTATTCAAGCTGTAAACTGACGCGATCTCTTAGGCCCCGTCCATACTACGCCGGAGGAGTCTGAAAACGGAGCTTTATTTCTACGGTTAGGCCTCTCGTCCAATCTAATCCGTCACGAAAACCGAGCTTTTTGAAAACCCTATTCAAACTGGAGAATTTGAAAAGGCGTTTTGAACCTCATAACAAATGAACTGACACATTTATAGATGAAAGTAACAAGTTAGTTCATGATAATCTTTAAAATCAGCAGTCAATATTCCTTCAACGAGTGCAAGCATGATTCGTTTGATGTCGAGAGTCACTCCCACGATATGGCTTCTTATTATATGGCTTGTTCTTGTAGCCGATATAACGCGCGCTCTGATTGACAAATTGTAGGGCATTCGTCTCCCGAAATACCAACGGGCCGATTACGGGTATGTAAAAACAAAGCAAAAAGCCATATAATGAATAACTTACTAAACTCGAACGTTCAGTCCTTATGGCAATATTCAAACCTCGGCCTTGCTTTATTGACGGCAAGATCTTGGACTGGGATATCTCTCGTAAAAATCATGGTCGGTTTAAAACACAATCACGGCACACGGTTGATGCATTTGAGAATGCTTGAGAATTTAACCGCGGTTTAACTAAGATTAATGAATTCAAGTGAGATGTTTCAAATAGTCAAAACATAGTTAATTGAGGCGACTGGTTATGAAGCCCGGCAAACATCAAAGAAGCAAACAAAGGTTTCAAGAGGTCCTTGAACGTGCACAATCTTTTGTTTTGCGCTAAAACACTGTGCATGAATTACGTAACCAAAACGTTTCTATTGGTTAGTTTCTCAGTACGGAGTAAACAGTTACATTATTTTGTGCACGGTCAAGGCCAAAAAGTCGAAAAAAAACATACAACAAAGAACTTTGTCGGGTTTCATAATCATTCCGCTCTATTAACTATGGTCAAAAAGTTACAGTTCTTTCAGTAGATTTTTAGTAAATAATTTCTGCAATAGTTGCTCGAGCTTAAAACTCGACGGTGTGCAAAAACTTAAACATATTGAAATTGATCTATCAGGTGCTAAACTTAGGGTGTGTTTCTTTAAGAAAATCCAAGATTGGATTCTTAAATCCTAAAGAATCCGAAAACGGATTCTTCGGCGGAATCCTTTGACGCACCATGATCCGAGAGATCTTGGATTGACCTGTTTGGTAAAGAAACGCAAATCCGTTTTCCGATTCTTTCGGATTTAAGAATCCAATCTTGGATTTTCTTAAAGAAACGCATCATTAGTTTTAGACTCTAGCCGATAAAACTCTTGTGTTTCAAGGACCACATTTTCTTCTTGCCATGACAACTTAACTGAACTGGCGTCTCTTCGACCGAGCATGACTTCGCACTAAAAATGGCCCCCACGACAAGATTCGAACTTTCTTGGGTGTTTTCGCTAACAATGTGTTATGTCTTCACCTCTTCAATTACAGCATTTTAAAAGGTAGGACTGTAAGCATAATTGTCGCAATGTAGTCCTCGAACGAAAAACGTAAACGATTCAGTTTCTACAGAGAAGTACAGCCACTGTGGAATCTCTCTATTCGACTAGATATCGTATTTAATTGCCGGGTTGTTCGTTTCAAGGAGTTTTTAGATCAGAAAAATGACTGACTTAGCTTCTTGTGAAAAATTACCGGCCAAAAGGAAAGGGGTGGATAGAAATTCCGACCTAGAGAACCTTAAACATATATCTATATGTTATTTTTTCCTTTTAAAACTAATTGAGAACAACTAGGACTCTAACTTACGTTCGCTGCTCGGTCATTGATGGGCGATATTTTGGCGTTTGCTGTGCACGGATCTTAGAAAAAATTTGGGGATTATTGTCGGAGCTACGAAGTTTTATTTTTAGGTGGCATGGAAACTGGAATGAAAAAATCCTACACTCAAGGCAGTTTGATGTTTTAGCTTCAGACAAACGTACCACTGCAATTAATTAAGCATTTTGCAGGTTTCCGTCTGGGAAGTTGTTGCTTACGCTTATGTGAAACCCAGTGAATCTTGATTCATTTCGTAAACGTTCTGCATGTGCAAAACGACAACGTAAACCCGTACCACGAAATGCTGTGTTATTTTGGACAATGCATAGCGAATATCTATAAAATGTTTCCGCTTCATTTCGATTCATATTCTTCCTTACACGGATGCATTTAGCTGAGCCTAGCTCGCCGCCATCAGCAGACTGACTGAGTGATAATAAACCTGAGCTCATTTTTCATTACTCTACATCGTTGTCCTCGTCATCGTCGAGACAATTGAACTCCTTGGTAGGAATTTTAATTTCATATTGGGGGTTATTGCTGGTTTTCAGTGTCGCGCCATTCAAAATAGATCAAGATAAAACTCAAAACCGTTCGATAGATAAAGTCCAGAAATTGGGAAATGAAAGAAAGTAAATATGCAAAGACCCTCGCCAAGATTCTGGTTTCAGCAATTTTTCTTATGCAAGATATGCGGAGAAATTTTTTACCCAAGTTTATAGAGATTTGTATGGAGACGCCATGCTGGTGCCCATCCGTATGGGCACCAACATGGCGGCAGGAAAACAACAGAAACATCTGTCACTGAATTTTGCTACAAAAGCGTGAATTTATCCCTCGAGGAACTCTAAAACATTAAAATAATACATTTTCTAAGACATGAACTGTTCAAATAGCTAAATTCCCCGAACTAAGTCACTTTTTAACCATCATGACAGCTCTCTAGGCCGTCGTGTAAATGCCGCGTCACGCAAAAGCTTAGAAATTCAAGCGTAGTGTATCACAAAACCAAGAACCCATCCGGAGCGAAAATTTGTATGAATATTAGTTTTCAGCTGCTTTTATACATCATTAAAGTAAAATCTCAGGAAGATCAGTAGTTTTTTTAGCTTGAGTTTTAGTTACGTCATGTGAAAACCAGCTATAATGAGTTTTACTGATGTTTACCTCTGCCTCAGCTTCACATAGAGCATGTTATTATTAACCACTCATTAAGCGAGGGTGAGGTCTTTACGGGAAATATCTCAGACTAAGATCTTGCCGTCAATAAGGCAAGGCCGAGGTTTGAATATTGCCATAAAAACCGAACGTTTCAGGTTAGTAAGTTGTTTATTATATGGCTTTTTGCTTTGTTTTTACAAGGCCGTAATCGGGCCGTGGGCATGGAAGAATAATGACCTACAATTACCCAATCAGAGCGCGCGTTATATCGGCTACAAGAACAAGCCATATAATAAGAAGCCATATCGTAGGAGTGACTCTCGACATCAAACGAATCATGTTTGCACTCGTTGAAGGAATATTGACTGTTGAATTTTCAAGATCATCATTAACTAACTTGTTACTTTCATCTATAAATATTCCTGTGTATTCGTTATGAGGTTCCAAACGCGTTTTGATCCAGCTTCTTTCTAGGTTAACTCTATTTTCCAATACTCTTCTTGGCCTCTTTTAAGATATCTGCTTACCCCGTTTCTTGGTTCTTAAAAACTTTTCTAGTCGTCAGACGTCAGGACTGCCTCATTTTTGTGATTTTCACAGCTGCTTTTTTAATTCATTATTATTTTCATTCATGCTCCTATTAAGAGTAACTCTTTGTCATGTTTTTAATTTTTTGGTGTCTAGTTTTTTAGGTTTTTCGCTAAATTTTAGTTTCCAAGTTTCTTAGAGTAAAACTGTGGTTTTAAGAAGCTCTATTTATTTATTTATTTATTTATTTATTCATTTAAACACTTCCTGAGACAGTTTGCATAGCTTACTCTACTTACAATGCTTGCACAACAAAACCACACTATTTACATTACTTACGAAGAGATGTACTACAAATATGAGCCTGCACCACTTATATACTTTTCTTACACTATTTGTATTATGGTAGCAATTATCATTATGTTTTATTATGCAATAAAATTAACAGCTACGAACAAGACTACAGCTGGCTTAAAGAAAAGAGTTACAATAAGAGAGAGTGAAAAGAAAAGGACGAAGCCGAGTGAAATTTATAGTAATTTTCCCCAGATGTTCAAGAATTTATGCAGCTGGGCCGTTTGGGCCGTTTAACTTTGCTTTAAAATATCAAGTTTGTCTTGGAGGCGGAGAAAAAAGCCTTCAAAACGTAAGTTGCCATCACATGAACTTGTCAAGAAGATATAGAAGTTTTCAATAAGAAGAGTGACATTAAATGCCTGTTTATTTTTGATGTTATTATGCCAACCGTATAGGATGTTAGATTCAGTCACAATTGCCACTTGTTTAAATTTCTGGTACCACTAGTTGGTGAATCTATCCCAGAAAGCCTTAGATACAGTACAGTGGTACAGTAGGTGGTTTATTGTTAATTTTTCATTGGCGCATAAGGAAAAAATGTCTCTTTCAGTAACGCCAGCTCCAAAAAGGCTGAATTTGGTAGGTAAAATGTGGTGTATTATTTTAAACTGAAAGGGAAAAAAATTTCGAATCTATGGTTATTAAGAGAGGCAACAAGTACACTTTGTGGATGCTTTCTTTGGACAAACCGTAATTTAGAATTCTATTCTCTGGTGTCGGTGGACTTACGTTGTTACCTAGAAGTGTAGCGTAGGCCACGCGGGTCGACGGAAAGTCCTCAAGAGGAGCGTTTTGGCGCAAATTTCTTCCATTCTGTAGGAATGGCAGCGATAAGGCCATAGTACAGTGTAAACGGAATATTGATGTTCATTTTGCGAGTGAGCTCGTCCAGTGAGAGGAAGGTGCTATCTTCTTTTAAAAATTGTTTAATACGTATAATCTGAGCTTCAAATAAGGGTTTGAAAAAAACTGGTCGGTCTCCGATCAGGATGCGACTATTATTCCAGATGATTTTGTTTTGAATACGGTAGTCCTCCGAAAATTTGTCAGCGTTGTATTTTTGCCAACTCTTAAGTAGTGTGGTAAAAAGGTGGAAGGTTATCGGGGCTGAGATGTTTGATATCCTACTGACATTCTGTTAGAAAAGATAAGCCGCCATATTTGGCAGCGGCGACCTCTGGTATTATTTTCCATGCTGGGTGGACGTGTTCGGTGATTCTCTTGATCCGAGCAATTTTCAGCGCTTTATTCGGCATGACTTCAAAATCCATCATTCTCAACCCTCCTTGACTTATGTCACTTATTATGGTCTTTCCTTTTATTTTGGCTGGTTTTCCTTCCCATATAAAATTGAAAGTTAGTTTGTTTATTTCTTTGACGTAAGAATCGGGGAACTCGAGCACAGAGGTGTTATAAATTAGCTTCGACAAACCTAGAGTTTTCACTATTCTGATTCTGCCATGGAAGGTAAGCTTCCTTCTTTTCCAATTTTTAAGCGTATTTTTCAATTTGATAACTTTCTCTCCAAAATTCAGATCATTTGCAGCGTCGGAATTATACGAAAAGAAAATGCCGAGAGCTTGAATCGGTTCTTGAAGCCATTTAAAATTATATGGAATATCAGTTTTGCTTCTCCAGGCTCCAAGCCACATCGCTTCTGTTTTGCTCGTGTTTATTTCTTGGTTGGAGGTGTGTTCAAATTCACGTAGGAGCTTCAAAAGGTTGATAACAGACTGATGGTCACTAACAAACACTGTTGTATCATCCGCGAATTGGGTGACTTTCATTTCCTTTCCGCCAGTAGCAATGCCTTTGATGTCATTGTTACTTTTAAAAGCCTTTGCGAAAAGCTCAATACCAATTACAAAAAGAAGGCCCGACAAGGGGTATCCTTTCCGGACGCCTCGATGCAATTGAAAAAAGGTGAAGCGTGACCATTGTTTAGGACACAGCTGGATACATTGTGGTAGGTGTCTTCTATGCACCTTTGAATATCTGGGCCAAGATTGAACAGTCTAAGCGTGGATAATAGATAGTTCCATTTTATTGTGTCAAAAGCTTTTCGAAAATCAAAAACAAAAAAAACAAAAAATGCAATACCTGGCATATTAAAGCTTTTAGTGTGAAACATGACATCTGGAATCAATGTGATGTTCTCGCCTATATAGCGGCCTTTTACATATCCGTTTGATCGAGATTGATGATTTTGGGCAATTGTGCGATGCAACAAGTGTAATCTCTTCTTCATCCTGTTTCAATACAATTGTGCGATGCAGCAAGTGCAATCTGTTCTTTACAAGAATCAGTCTTGATCATAGATTGTTTTCGATCCCGGAATTTTCTGTTAATCGAACTGCTCTTGAGAGCTCAGTTTAATGAGGCGTAAATTAATCTGTGGTCTGCTTTTGAGCATGCCATAGCTTATATAAGACATAAGAAGATCTTGCTTTAAAGCGTTACCGACCTTGGACGAGTGTTGGCATTTCAAGATACAGCTCTCTGATCTGTGGTTGACGGTGAAACTTTCATGTCTTTGATGGTTAAATTTAGTGATGACGGCTATAGGGAGAAGTGTCATGGATGAAGAGGTTCAATTCTAAAAGCAAAGGAATGGATATATCAGATCATATATATTCAAAAGTGCAAATTATGCAGTAATCGATAGTAAGGTGAACGTGTCGAGGACGACCACGACCTGTAAAATATATAAAATCATTACCAATAAACGAAAATTTTGCAACACACGCCGGAGTTTCAAGACAGAAATCGGTTCTCTCCAAGGTAGTTCTTTTTAAGCCTCAGGGCGATTTACATAGCGATACATGCGCTAAGTCACGGAAAGGCACGTGTGCAAATCCACGAAAACGGTTGCTAAGGAATACATGTTTTGCAATGACGCATTCTCGAGCTCTGCTTGAATCCTTCGGTCTTGTACTGCTCAAGACTTCCTTTCTTTTTTTTTTATTTGACTAGAAACATACTAGTAATAGTTATCACTTAATCTGCCCCCCGCTCTCTTTTATTTCTGCTGATTGAAAACAATAGTATTGGACATTTGTGTATGAATTCATACTGTTCCAGTAACTTAGGCATCTTACCATGAATATGATCCAAACAATCAACTAAGTTAGCTAAACCAACACATTCTGTTTAACTCCTTCTATCACATGATATTCTTTACATAATACTCTCGCGAGAGCATTTACAGCAGAGCAGTTAACCATAAATTATCCCGTTAGAAAGGACGCAAAAAGTACTTCATGGAAAAAAAAATAGGTTGCCTTCATGGAAACTAATATTTCTTTTACAAAAATTTCACTCAGTAGAACTTTATAGGGGAAAAAAGCTTAAAGAATTATAGCGAAACAAAAAATTAAGTCAAACTACTATGCTGTTCCAATTTAATGCTGAAACAAGCCATTTGTCTTGATATACGAGCAAACGTATCTCGATAGCAGAACGGAAGTCGGTTTTTTTTTTCCGAGGCGTAAACAGAAGTATCGTGTTACAGTCACCATATATGCAATTTGAGTCAAGCTTTCTGACCTCAACGAAAACGCTGCAAAACATTTAGATTTATATTTGGATCCCTGCAAAGTCACCCAGCCCACACATGAGCTCTCCGCTACGTAGAATTACTCAATACAAATAAGCGATCCGAATAAACGAGATGCCAAAGGTAAAGCTGGCGATCGGAATTAAGAGTATTTAGCTATTTAGTTGCAATTGAACCACACTGGCCTTTAATTTCTAGTATACTTCAAAATCTCTTAAGATACCTTCCGAGTTGTTTTTCTCCCAAAATCCATCTTCAGGATCTTTGAAATCGTTTTCAACTTGTCCTAGATGAGGATCTCTGCCATTTCGAAGCGAATTTACTTGATCGCGCTAAAATCGTTATGCAGACCATATTGTAATTGGAGTGTATTTTTGACCTTGAAATGCTGCTCGAAGATGGCGAAACACGAACTCGTGGTTACAAGAGCCTTGAAATGCTGTTAGAAGATGGTGAAACGCGAACTCGTGGTTGCAAGAACCTTGAAATCAAGAATTTCATGTAATCAACACCGACCAACACCCCACCTAGGCTCGATTTCCAGCCGTTTTGTGAGCCCGCGTTCCTTGCCCCACATTACCCAAGACCACCTTGCGCGCCTAGTTTCATCAAATCGAGAACGGTTCACAGACTACAAACACATTTCTTGCTTTTTTGAAATCCCCTGTATGTATACACGTGGGGAATCCTAGCGTGCCTCCTCGGGTTTTGGCCTCTGGGCCAAAACCCTGCGGGGGCAACATTAAAAAGATCAGCCATTGACGGAGAAAGTTCAGTGAGTAATTTTCAAAACAGCTCCCAGTCTTGTTTCATCATATATGAGTAGCATTTTCTTTTGATTTGGCAGGATCAAGGCCAACAGTCAAAGTAGTCTGGAATGCAATTAAGACTTTGCTTGAAACGAAAGAGCTGCCACAGGTAATAAAGCATTTTCCGTGAGTCATCTGGGACATCGATACAACTGCTTGCTAGTTCTTACCTTAAAGGAGATTTATTTCACCAGGTAAAATAAATAGTTTTATGATGCTTCTTATGACTCCGTTCTCATTTCCGCCTGAGGGGCTTCCGGTACTTCAGCCGGTTATGACGTCACATTCCTCCATGCGCTTTCTCTCCCTTCACGTCGATTGAAGAAAGCATCGTGCTGGAATTTCATCCCCTCCTCCACCCCGTCTCCTCCTGTACATATAGTCTTATTCTGGAGCTCGCCAGCGGTTTTCACCCTCACCTTTGCTGAGAACGAGGTCGTTTAAAGGTTAGCTCTTCCTTAAGGATGAGTGACTGGTAAATAAATGCTGTAGACTTTATTGATTTAATAAACGGCCACTCGCGTGGCCAAAAGTTTGCCAATCCAGATGGGTTTTAAGGTTTCATTAGGCCTTACAACTCAAGTTCAGCTAATGATGGTTAAACTAATGATGGTTAAAAGTGTACTTGTAATAATTTTAATTAACATCATTCACAAACAGGACTCTGCTAGCATCAATCAGAGTTTGAGGATGGAAACTCGTTTGCAAGAACGAAAAGCTCGAGTCCAAGATTACTGCAAGAGGCACAAACGTAACGCCGACACTGTACTTGGGAAGGATCTTCATTATTTTAACGTGTTTCGTAGCAAGAAAGTTATTTACTGTTTTATACCCAAAGTCTCAAGCTCACAATGGAAAAAGAAATTGTCTGTCTTGGTAGAAGATGACAAGCAAATTTATAATGGTAGTTTGAAAAACGATTTCAGAAAATTCCCTCGACAAGAAGTGGAACCAATGCTTAAAAACTCTTACGTTCCTATTTCTCCGGGATCCTATGGAGCGAGTGCTTTCCGCTTACAAGGATAAATTTGTGAAAGATAACAAGTATTTTCATCGAGCGTATGGTAGAATTATCATCAAACGATACATGCCTAACCCAACAAAGCAGGCCCTTGAAACAGGCAGTGGTGTGACTTTTCCGGAAGTCACGAAGTATGTGGTAGAAATACGAATGCGGAATGAACACTGGCAAGACTTTGACAAACTATGTCATCCCTGTGCTGTAACCTATGACTTTATAGGTCTTTTCGAAAATCTATTTGAAGATGCTCGTTATTTGATAAAAAAAAAGGCGGGAAGTGACGACCGCGTCTCTTCGCATTTGTTTCGTTCGTCTAACACCGCGGCTGACATATTACATTACTATTCTCAAATTCCTAAACAAAGAATTTTTCAAATGGCAAAGATTTATCAAAGTGACTATGATCTGTTAGCTTATTCTTTTCTAGGCAAATTGGGAGCACTTTTGAATTCAACTGATAGCCAGTAATTGCACGCGTTATTTTTTAGGGCTAGATTAAAAATACTACAAGAAAATATGGTCAATGTCCCGACAATGTGTAATAGTGCTTTTGGAAAACGAGCTAAACGATGTATTCTGGAACGAAAAAGAAAATGTTACGTCTCGGGTTGTTTTCCCAGCGTGAACTAAGACTGAGAACCGTTAGGAATACTAGAAAATACAATCCAAATCCTAAACGCCAATTTACTTCGACAATTCGGACTTGGCTGCTTAGAGGCTTGGGGTATGAAACAAAAGAGATCACATGGCAGAAAAATGGTGGAAAAGTAGTTTTTTTTTCCTGGTCTCAGATAGAAGTTAGAATTTGAATACACTATTGAGATTGACCCCTTACATACAGGAGAAATAATAGGGAGAGCAAGAAAAAATCCTTGTTAAATTTTCAAAAAGCAGCGAGAAAAATAAGAAGGTCCTTAACTCTTAACCTTTTGTGCAACTGCAGATTGACTTTAAATTGAGTTTCACAATCAAATTGAAAAACCATAAACAAAATGTTCTCCTCAGATTCAGTGATTTGTAACCATGCACGCAGGTTATCATGAGAGTGAGTCAGCTGGAGTCATGAACTAATTAAGAGAGCATACCCGAGCATTTATTCATTATACCATTCCATGAATATGATACTTTGTTTTGATTGAGGATTAAAATATAACAGTTATTAATTCGGTCTAAAGTCATGCAGTGGTTTTCAATATTTTATGCTTTCGATGTCTAAATATTTATGCTTTTTGGTCGGTCTATTTTGCAGGCTTGTTTCTTGGCCTAAAACTCCGCCTGAACAGTTGAAATCGAAAATGTTTCAGTACTGGGCATATGTTTAGTGTTGCGATAAATTGGGCAACGAATAAAGATAGGTAAAAAATTTCATTAGTTATCAAGGTATTTAAGTTTGAACAAGCATTCAACTGAGCTGAGATTCCCATTTGTTAAATGTAAGAAAGATGTTTGGCTTTCACCACTTCAGTTGTGTGGTGTGTTCGTCCTAATTGCGTTCGACGAAGTGGAACGCAAACCTAATTTTGACCTGTGGCTTTTCAGAGTTGGTCTCCATGTGCACGGTTCTAAGCTGAAAAAAACCACATTCCTATAAGGACACCAAAATGGCCACCCCGCTTGATTTTTGCAGGAGCATGCTAAGACAATGTGATAAGACATGTGGCGAACATGTGAGTATGTTAGCAGGCCATGTGAGCTCGTCTTTCCGATGGATCTTTTTTTGACTTCTTTCCATTCAGTCGCCGTACGCCTCGCTATTATGTGCTCTCAGCGTTAGATTTTGGTGAATTTAAACGCTTCGACGGCAGCATTTATCGCAATCTGAGGGAATTGTCCTTGTTTATTAACACGACTTGGCTTTGGGATGATAACCGTGGGAACAGCTACATTTGGATTGCATTTGTTGATTAGTTCCAGTCGCGACAGATAGCTCAGTCTTTATTCGGTCGAAATTTTATTGTTTGGAATCGGTGGAAAAGTACTCTGAAGGTAAGATCCATAAGACTACTTTATTCATCAGGGGAAATACTCGAATTAGTCGCGAGACGAGCACGCGACTGCAAATGCTAGCTTAGAATAATGTACGTAATTTAAATATTCTATGAAACTTGAGAGACTACAGAAACTGGCAGCGTCACGCAACGTATCAACAAATCGTGACCTCTTCACTAGCATGGACTTTGACACTATGCATGTCTGACTGTAAAACCTCGGTTGCTGCTGAAAAATGTTGATTTTAGCAATGGACAAAGGTTGAAAGTCAGCTAGTGAAATCATTTATTTACGATCTATAATTATATATTAAAGTGAGAGCGTCGAACGCACTCTCATAATCTCTGATTACTACTAGTATAAGTAGTGAACAACTCGGTTTATAACACCATGTTTATCCCATAATAATATAGTCACAATGAACATACGGGACACTACATCTCCCCTAAAATTACTACAAAAACAAACAAGTAAATCTAGAAAAGTAGAGATAACAAACTCAAAGTGACTAATAAAGTGTTTAAAAGAAAGTTCAGATTCTCTTATTTTCTTCTGAGTAATTTAAACTATGCGTATACATAATCTTGCATTCAGGTGGGTGCTTGCCTGGCACGCAGAGGGCGCGAAGCAACTGAAGGCAAGGGACCAGATGGAGCTTTCCGTGTATCTGCTGTTGGTTGACTAGGGCTGGGATTCGTGTGATCCTGTTCGGGCTGCACTGGCTGCCAGTTGTGGCTGCGGATCTATTTCCCCTTTGTCAACAGTTTCAGGATTAACAAGCCTTTTCATGTTAGCAATGTTGCGCATCTTATTGGCTCATAGTTAGGTGAGAGCTTGTTTTCATGTGTCTGCTTTAATAGCGCTTTGTCACCGTCCTCAATATTGCTGTGTTTAGCTGCTTGTGTTCTGTCTGCATATTCCTTTTGGCGAAGTATGGCACGATTGTCTCTCTTTCTCAACAGCTGTTTCCAATATGCTTTCGTTGTACAGTCTTTTTACCACTTCACATCAATAGGAGGAAATATCTGTAAGTTGTCTGTCTTTATCTTTTTGATTCTGTTTGTCACCTTTTCTTAGAATTACTGTAACCTATTGCTCTTTAGTCGAAAACCACATAACTCAGCCAGATGCGTTTTTGAAATTACTTTTATAAATCAAAGTGAGCCTAGAATAAATTCGTTTTCAAATCTCCTCTCGGTCTGATTCCTACATTAGTTCGAAGATAACCGCCGCTCAAGTTTACCAAGGCTCAACCGAAAGGAAATTATGGCCACGAATTCGAGTGAAGAATCAACCACGCGCGATCGCGACAGGCGACCAACATGTAACGTGACCCCGGACAACGAAGGAATTCGACACCAAAAATCCCTTGAACTTTGCAGAAAAAAGAAGCGCAGCGAAGGAAACCATTAGCAAGTAGCTCAAAGAAGTTACGCAATAAATGTCTTTTTCTCAAAAAAAATAATTCTATTAGATACATTTGCCTGAACGTTACGTCATATTTTGACGTTAACTCAGCATGAATTCAAAACGTAAACAAAAGAACAAGCTTAAACTTTGGCCTGTATTCAATTTTAAAGATCCTATTGGATTTGTGTTTATAAAAAAAAATCCTCTCGCTCGCCCAAAGGGAAATTCGCTTTGGTTTGCAAAATTTCTTAATTCAGGCTCTGCGTCAATGCTAAGTTCTGTTTGTTATTTTTAATTTACTGTCAATGAACTCAAACCACAGGGGATCCGAACAACATAATCATTTAAATTCATGCAAAATATCTATATACTGTTATTCACTAGGCCGATTAACTAGCTGAACATTCTTTCTAGGTGTTTGTTTACAGACCAACATTCTCTAGTTAAATGTGACTTCTGTTTTCATTCATTTAACCCGATAACCAGGCGATTCAAACTCCAAAACCGGAAAACTATCAGAAATGGCTGAGAGAGGATGACTTCGCTGACCAATTCGGGTTTGAAACAAACCCCTTTGCACGGAAATTTCGTTGAAAAATGGTGGAAAGAGCACTTCGGACTATCTAGACGTACGTTCGAATATATTGCGCGGACGGTCCGAGTGGCTGGTCCGGATTTGGCTTACTTTTTTGCCATGAAAACAAACGTTGTCGAAAACGTGACCGAATGAAATTGACGCAATCTGGACGCCTCGGGATCCGAGATACTATGCGCTGCAGGTGGATATATCTGTCATCTCGACGTTGGTTACCGTCTTAAACCATGGCTGATCACAGGGTGAATCGAACTTTTACCTTGGTTATCTTTCTTTCGCGGGCGGCGTTAACGATTTTCCACGATCGAAATAAGCTTTTCATTGCCTACATGTTGATACTGCTGATGCCTGTAAATCAGCTGAAAAGGCTACGCAGTCAATAATAAATGTGGTCCAGTTCCGGGTGCATCGTGGCAGAGGTAAAGTTACTTGTCAAGTTTTGTATCGATTTGCGTTCATGAAAATCTTCTTGCCCGCCAAAACACAGGGGACCCGAACACTGTAACAGCAATAACATAATCACTTACATTCATTTAAAATAAATGCACTGTCATTCAGCTGTGTGCATGAGTCTGCTTGAGCCGTTTAGACGGGATATGACAAGAAGCAAAGGCGGTTTAAATTTCAAATATCATCTTGTCTGCTGCATTGTAAAATAAATGCGACGATCCGATTACGTCTCGAGTTTTCACTATCTTCATCGGGAAGAGATTCTAGGGTTTCATAAAATCCTCAAACATTCAACACGCACGATGACTATGTGTGATTATGTAATAATATAGGCCTACTCTGGGACCTTAAGTCGCCTAAAGTCGCCTTAAGTCGCCTTAAGTCGCCTTAAGTCGCCCTAAGTCGCCTTAAGTTACCCTAAGTCGCCTAAAGTCGCCTTAAGTCGCTATCGGTTACGCAGTGTTAAAAAGGTTTCAACACACTGAAATTGCCCCTGTAGAAGGTTATTAGACTTGTAACTGTCATGTTAGGGTAAACTCCACTCTAACCCTATCGAGGAGGAAGCACGATGACCCAATGGTTGGTGCAATGGACCCCTATTGTGGATCATTGCATTGTGTTCATACTCTCATAGTGCCTCTCCTCACCCAGATGTATAAATGGGTACTGGATACGGAACAGGGGGGGGGGGGGGGAAGGGCAGGATGCAGCAGAGGTAGCCTCGATAGTTGTGCTTTTAATTTTTTTTTTAACACTTGTTCCCAATGCATTGGAGCCATCTAAACCCCCCCCCCCCTTAAACGGCCCTAGTCAGCCACACCTTTGTTTTTGTTTACATACAAAAGGTTGGCTTTTATGCTTTATTCGGAGCATGTCAAAGCAAAGAAAATCACTGTGAAGCTACTAAAGATAAAGGGACATACTTTCAGAAACTTACAGTAAAGCAACAAGACTTTGCCTCACCATGCAATATCAATCATTTTGATGGCATTGAAAATAGCAGAGGCTGACTAGGGTCCTTTAAGAAGCTGAGGACCCGACAATTACTGTTATGTCTCAAGGCCATGGCTCCCTTATACATAAAAAACCCTAATATTATTATAGTCTTGCACCTCCCTAGCCCCCATGTTAGCAGGAATAATTTCTACATGTGAACAATACTTAAATAGGAATGACAATCTGATGTATACTCTCTCACAGATGGCTTTTTATTTCTATTAAGTTTATTTTTTTCTTGTATTTCATTGTAAAAGAGTTAATAATTAAGATGACACTCTGTGTTGTCATCAGGAAATATATTAGATGTGGAAGGATATAACAAATGACTAAACTGCAATAACTTCATTTAAGCTTATTAATTTTTGTACGATATTTCTGAATCAAATCTTCCGAAGACCTACAGTGTATAATTAATAAACAACAACAGTGAGAGGTGTTCCAGATCATCAAGATGAAAAGAAAAAAAACAGAAAGATATTTCTGGGCTAAGGCTCGATTCTTTCTAGTCACTTTTACACTGAGCAGTAAAAATATGGTCATCCAAAGCTAATTGAACCGAATTGAGTCTACACTTTAAATACTTTACTTACCCAGTGTAAAAGAGTGACAAAAGTGGGCCATTTCTACAGCAAAAATCATTGTTTGCATTTTACTTCCACATTCGACCAACTGTAAACGTTTGAATTTCGTAATTAGACGAACCAACTTGCAACATAATGTTTATCTATCCTTTTCGTACACATGATGAAGCCAGGTATTCACATCATCTTATACACTTCACGTGGACCGCGCTACTGTTACTATCGAAAGCTAAGGTACAGAAAATTCTCTGTGATCAACTCTCAGTAAACATGGCCGCCAGGCGAATGTTGGGAACACGTGACTTAGTTTGGCCCCGTGACTAAGTACGCGAGCTCACGCGAGTATGATTACTCCGACAGGCGTTTACAAAAGACAAGAAAAAAAACAAAACGCCAAACTAATACTCTCCGAAATATTTGAAGACAGTAATTTATTATCGGGTGATTTGAAATCACCCGAACACTTAGCAAGAGAACTCGAGTTTCGTGGCACAGATATCTCGTCTCTTTGAAGCATGGAAACCAGTCAGCGGCGCAAGGGTTACTGGGAGAATCAAAATGTCGGAGACCAGTGTGTCTGGTATCGATGTATCAATTTCTAGTATTTCGTTGTGAAAATGTCGTTCTGGGCATTTGTAATGTGTCAAGTGGAAACTAGTGAAAGTTTGGAAGGTGTATTTACTGGTGGTCTGATCAACCAAACCTTCTAAAAAGAATCGATTCACTGTATAAACTGCCAGGGTCATCAAAGTTTTCTGGAACCTGACAAGTAGTTGGTGAAATTTGACAGGACGTGTTCTTACGAAGGAACTTAGCATGCGCTACTCATTATGGTATTGGAATATTTTGTCTGACTGAGGCAGGAGAGCACCAAATCGATTCGGTCCCTGAAAAGGACTGAAATTGACAGTGGAGATGCCAAAAATGGTAGATAAGTCTAGCAAGATAACCATTTTTATAATTCGGGAAGCATTGTAAAATAAATGCATGTAAAGGAGCTAAATTAATTTTAATTTCCCCTTTGTTTGAATAATTGATAGAAAATATACAAACACTTCAAGTTAAATCAAGATATCTCAAATTTAAAATTTTTGTCACTGTGAATATATTTTTATTAGTTTTGTTTGATTTTTTTATTGTGATATCTTCACTAACATTCATGCTACCTTGCTGGTGTTTATTGTTATTATTATTCTTATAGTAGTAACTGTTCAGTGTTGTTGTAATCCTTTCTTTAATAGTATTTTTTTTTAATGGTTTGAAATCTGGCGCGGGTTGTTCGAAAGCCGGTTAGTGCTAACTCAGGTAATATATATATTTTTTGAATAGAAATATCTTTCACTGCTTATGGTTGTGTAGTTTTAAAATGAATCAAACTCAAAACTGAAAGGCAAACAACATAAACAGAAAACTGGACCGAAAAGTTACAAAAAATGAAAGTAATTCAAATTCCCTCTAAAGCTGGGTTAGTTTAATCAGGCTTTGAACAACCCAGCCCTGGATATTTGAGACTGTGGTGACTTAATTATGTACCAGTATTGGTACAATACTGGTGTATTGCAAGAGATATATGGAGAGTCTGTTGCTAAGTTTAAATTTATAGCACTCGAGTGAAATAAAGTCTCCCCAAGTCACCTTTTAAAAGTCGCCTAAAATCGCCTTAAATCGCCTAAAGTCGCAATGTTTTTTTCTGCCAATTTTGCTTAAGTCGCCTAAAGTCGCCTTAAATCGCCCAAAGTCGCCTTAAGTTACGGCGACTTAAGGTCCCAGAGTAGGCCTTATTCAACTGTATGGATACTGTGAATTGAAATTTCGCCAACCCTTATACAGTGGAAACTCGATTTAACGAACCTCTATTTAACGAAGTCCTCGATATAACGAACGATATTCTATGTCCTCGCCAAAGTTACTGTAAAATGTATGGAACAGAACCTCGATATAACGAACCTCGATATAACGAACCTCGAAATAACGAATTCTTCGATATAACGAACATAATCCGGAAGCCCAGACGTAAAACCTACCTCGATATAACGAATTACAATGTCAACACCCGACGGAAGATAAACGCTGAACAGATCAACAGTCAACAAATCCTTGTAATCCTTATGGTAAAGAGACAGCAACCTTTCAGTCAACGGCTTATTATATGTCATAGGCATTGGCACTATAGTATTTCGACATCAATTAACTTCTGCTCTATCTTCTTTGAAATCCGGAAATGTTGGGTAGTGCAACATAACAACACTAAAGCCCGTTTCCTTGTTTACATAGACAATTTTCTGTATAACCTCTATGTTGCAACATTTTTAAACCGCTACTCTGAAAGTGTCGTTCTTTTGTAAACAAAAGCTGCGCGTCTGCTCAAAAGTGAAAATAATTGATACTGAAAGCCACCATGCTTAATGAATTGCATATCAAAACGCGGCACTTCTGGGTGACGAAAATTGCATTGACTTGCGTGACAGAAGTCACCTGTGTTACAAATCAATCATTAACTATGACCTCGATATAACGAACATTTTTGGTCGTTATATTCTCCGAGTGCATCCTAAAAGACACTGACAGCTTAAAATAGTGACGTTTCATTATGAACACCCTAAGTGAGACTAGAGGTTTTCGATATAACGAACCCCCAATTTAACGAACAAATTTGGCCGGTCCCCAGCGACTTCGTTAAATCGAGGTTCCACTGTATTGAGAACGTTTCCCACACGGTTTTCTTTCATTTAAAAACCTAATTTCAGTCAGACTCAACAGCCCCGGGGGTGTGGGGGTGGGGGGGGGGGGGGGAAGGAAGAGAGCTCCCATATAAAAATGGTTGTGAATGCTCGTCAGCAAACTTGAATTAAATTAATAATACCAATCTGGGTGTGGCTTGAGCTTCATTAGACCCCTAAAAGAAACCACTTAAAACGGAGAATAAGAAATGAATGAATAGGCTCGATTACCAGCCGCTGTTCAGGAAAGGAGCCCGCGCTAGTAGACCGGGCTCGAGAGACCAGCGGAAATCGAGTCCTAAAACGGAAATAAGAGCGAATTTTTTTTATTGTCATCATTTCTCCGAGTGCATGCTAAAGGACACTGACAGCTTAAAATAGTGACGTTTCATTATGAACACCCTAAGTGAGACTAGAATCCTTGATTTATTACCCCAAACGAGACGACAAGCATCCCCGACCTTTTCTTATGGGGGTCCCCCCCATCCCCCCATCCCCCCACCCCTGGAATCAGCATCCCTACTTAGATATAAACCCAAACGTTGAGTTACCAAATTCCGTCCGATATTAACTCCACCCCACCCCCATTAAACAAATGTAAGTCACCGAGTACTTAAATCGGAATTTTAAGAGAGTTCTGACCTCGAATAACTAATAAATGAATCTAAGTAACTGTAAGATTATAAGCGCAATAAATATATATTGTAGTCTCTATCAGAAGCAGTAGCTCTTTTTTATTTGAGTCCAGCGAACTAACCAATAGACTGCTTAGCCCACGCATAATTATTGAATAATAATTACGTCTTTAATTTATGCACCGCACGGCAGTAGTGTGAGTGCGCGTTTGAAGTCTACTACTATTGTAAAGCATGATACTGTGGGTGAAGTTGTTACTCAAAATGCCAGTTACAGTGTCACACGTTCTATGTGTGTGTGTGTGTGTGGTTTTTTTTTTTTTTTTAATAGTAAGATAGCCTGATGAATTTTTCCACGCCTATGAGCAATATTTTGTGCCTGGTTTGGACATCTTAAAACTCACGGTTAAGATTGGGCACAAACGAATACGTCCCAGCTTCCGGAAAGACCAGATGAGCTTGCAGAACTGCCACGTGATAATCTGATTTCGATTCGAATCCCGGCAGGCAATGCAAAAAAGTATATCATTAGAGCCGGTCTTATTGTGTGTGGGAAAAGCAAAAGCCTTGTAAGGGGTAGTGGCAGAAACGTGAAATTCATGTAGAAGCAATTGCAGGCAAGGGGCCCTGGGCACATAGAGCTGACATGGAGCGTAGAGCATAGAGAGCAAGGAGCATAGAGCTGAGCATGCCAATTGACAGCTGTTCTGTTAATTTTCAAAAAGCCATAAAGCGACCGCTGCCCTGGCAACTACATGTCTCTGCTAACAATGTCATTGCGAACTTCAAACAGATTTGCCAACTTGAACTGATTGCAATTAACCATCAACTGAGTGTCGCTTTATTATTGTTACCACATTATTCATGTAGAAAAGTCGACCCCAAGCCACAACGCGGTTAGTCGCACAAAAAATCGGCTAGTGCGCGGCAAGTTGATGGCCCGACAAATTGTAACCCGATTTGACCCCGACAAAACATCTGCAGTTCTACGACAAAAAAATCGGCTAGTTGCCGTCGTGGCATTGAGATCGTCCTTCCTCCTAGCAACAGCCTGCCTTGGATAACAATGTGTTTGTAAGTAAATTTTTATTTCGAGACATGATCGCGTCAGAAATAGAGAAAACAAAATCTATAACCAAACATGACAGTCCACTGTAAGGAACGAACTCTCTATATGTTGGTTGTTTACTGCCTCACCGTTTTATGTTTTTATCTCTTCATCAGCAGCAGAATTACAGGTGAGACTATCCTCTAAGTAAATAATATTTCTAAAAGTAAGTAACATTTTGTAGAGAAGGGCTATCACAAATCGAATTGGAGTGGATTCCAAATTCACGATACGGTCGTAAATTTGTTAACCAGGTGGTTACAGCCAAAAGAAAACAGCCGGTTCGTAAATGACCACGAGCGATCTTTGTAGAGTGAGTGAGATTCTAGTCGCCGCGCGTTGATTGGCGACATTTTGTCTTGCGCCCTGCACGGATTTAGAAAACAAATGGAGATAACTGTTAATAGCCTAGGCTGGGTGACTTGGGTAAAAATTGCAGACTTCTATTGTTATTGGAACCTGGCATAAAAAAAATCGCTTCCAGAAATATTAATTTAAGCAATAAGCCACTCTTAATTTCTACGCCGGTTTACCGGCGCAGCTTGTAAATCACGCGTCTAACGGCTCGTGATTTACAACCTTTTCTCGTGTTCTCCCAACATCTCAAGTGATTTGTTGCGCCGGTAAACCCATAGAAAGAGTGGTTTATTGCTTTTATGAAATAACTATGAAAAACGTTTGTCAAAGACAATAAAATTTATTGTACTTTCATGATCAAGTTGCTTGTTCTTAACAAAAGAATGAAAGCACTCTCAGCGCCGGGCACAAAATCCGCAGAGCAAAGCGACGAACAGATTTAACGCTATAACTATTCTAGGAAAGGAAAGGAAAAGGTTATCGCTGAAAGACAGAGAGTGTATTAGTTAATTCAAAAGGACTTTGACCGGAAAATGCAGGAGTTCGTGGCCGAAATCAGTCATCATCACGAAAGTAAAAGAACATGCGAAAAGTTTGCAAGTAGTACAAACTTCATGCGCTTGGTGAAGTGATTCAACGACAATTTTCAAACGTTTTGCGAATGGAACAAAGGTATAGTTCTAAAAAAGCTGCTTCTGAGATTTATTCTGGATTTATTTATCTATGTTGAAGAATATGAAGTCCGTGTTTCTCCGTATTTTGCTGAATGAAAACTATTACTTGGGCCGGCTAAATTCATTTATCGTGCTATGCATGCATGTTGAACTTCCCATAAGCTTAATGCGAACTCCAAAGAAATCTTTTACCAATTACAATCTCCTCAAATGTAATTGGTGCATAAACTGCTGTATTTTGCTCTGATTAATCTACAAAGTTGTAATCGGACAGGCAATCACGTGCACATCATTGATATTACAATCACTATAGTAACCAGTTCAAGAGTTTGACTTAATTGTAAAATTGTGGAGGTTTAGTCTCCGGTGAATGACTGTTTTTATAAAAAAAAATCAACAGCCATTTTGCAAGCTATTCTCCATATTTTTTATTATGACTTTTTCAAATGAAACTTTTGCTTTTGTGGGAAAGTGTAATGATTATGATTAATTGGTAACAGGACATCGTGTCGTCCAATTCAGTCTGTAATCATACTCGTGACTAACAAATCGGACTCCCGCTTCGCGGTCCTCTGATTTTGTTAATCACTCGTATGATTACTGACCGAATAGGACTCCACTCTGTCCTATTACCGTTATAAATTGTTCATTCAAGCCCAGCTGTAGTCAGATCTGCGTCCTCCACGGACCGTGAAAAGCACTGAAAGAGATAAAATTCAAGCGTAAACGGAGTCGGCATAAAATTCTGGCAATGGAAATTATAAAAGATCAAGCATTAAGCTTATATCGCGACCAAATTCTGGTCCTAATTTTCTTACAAATTTCTATGGATATGTTGAATTAAAATACGGGCGTTACTAATATCTCAGCCAGTGAAAGCCGAAAACTATATATAAAACTTATGTTCTCGCTAGTGTTTTGAGTTCTTTAGTTCTCACGCAGTGCATCGGAAACCATGTGTTTACTGGTATGATAAACGATAGGTTTTTGACCAATCTGAGGGCGCCTAGTCACTCAGTTATTTTTTAAAAACAATAACGAAGAAACAGTTGTTGTTTTTATAGTTAATAATATTCGAAAATTTTAATTAACAATTATAACACGAGCGCGCGTTGGAAATGATATGGTAGATAGCCAACGAGGTGCGCAACGACTAGTTGGCTAAAATTATCTCATATCCAACAAGGCCGAGTGGAATAATTGTTTTTCTTGAAAACAGAAAACTAGACTAAAATAAAAATAAGAACACCCCAAAAATTACGCGCACGCGTACCGTATTAGTAGAGTATGGTATAATTGCTCATGTATCATAATGGTTAAGCCAATAAAAACTCTCGAATTCCATTATCCAATGATTCAGTTTTTAATAATTAATGATAGATACTATCAATAAATTGTAATTATTATAATCATAATAATATTGATATAATTTTTCATTAAGATTCCTTTAATTTAGGAGAATTTAGCCAAGTACTCAAGATAGTTTGGCGTGGAAAGAAGCCTTTGCTTGGAACGAAAGAACCTCTTAGCCTACAGGTAATTTTAATTACCTGTATGCTTAAAAGCAGCTCCCCTGTTGGACCTTGATGCTTGTATTTAATCACATATATCTACTAGCGTTCTATCACGAATGCCGTTCTCTTAATGGTTACGCTACTTACGATCTATTCTGTTTTAGTAGAATTCTACTAGTATTTTAATGTTGCAATCTGTTTGGTTGGGCTATTCGTATACTATCAGCTATTGGTATAACTCTACTAGCGTTCTATCACGAATGCCGTTCTCTGATTGGAGAGATAGTGAGTAGCGTAGCAGTGTGCGCTTGTTAGCAAAATGACGGCCACTTCTTTGTGTTTTCGAGGTATCTGTGACGAGGATTTATATAAAGTTTTGAACGACTGTTAGATTTATACTAAAACAATTAGATTATTCGCTCTCGATTTCTATGCGTGAAGTAGTTGACGAGGGCTTCGCTCTCGTCAACTATCACGCGTTATAGCTCACCACTAAATTTTCTCCGATTCTTATTGGTTTAAATTGATCACGTGACGCGATAGTGTTTATCCGTGGAGACACACTATCAGCCCATAGTGCCCGTCCGAGGAAAATACCCCGATGGATAGTACTCGTCCGTGTAAATGTTTCTGTAAAGAAGCGGGCTTACAGAAAGTAAACAATTGAAATGTATTAAGTGGGTTTTTGTCTGTTTTCCTTTTCAAATTTTACATTTGGCTTTAACGACCTTTCACGGCTTTCATCTAAAAAAGTTGAAAATAATTGACAATGAATTTTGAACTAGCGCGCGTAAGAAAATTTAGTGGTGAACGATAAAGACAATGGAGTGTTTATTTCTCGGAACTATCGGTCTGATAGTTGTCCCTTGGAAATTTGATGTTCCTAAAATTAGCATATTTCCCCTCGAAGCTTCGCTTCTCGGGCAAATATTTGTTTTAAGAACATCAAATTTCCGCGGGGCAACCATCAACCGATAGTTCCTCGACAGAAACACTTTATTGTTTAAATAGAAATCGAGAGCGAATAATCTAATTGCTTATTAGAGCGCAGAGGCTAGAGGTCGTCCAAATAATAACAATGTTTTCAAGTTTCTCTAATGTTTCGTGGAAGATTTAGAAATATTACTGGATAATTAAATTCTCAAGAACACTAAAGAAGAGAAAGAAAGGAAACTGATGGTTATTCGAATTTAAAACCTAACAATGTTACAATGAACCGATGAACGCGCGTGCACAACAAATTTCAAATAACACTGCTGATTCAACCCCGCCCTATTTTGCTGAAGAATGAAGTTTAATACTACACTGAAACATGATTGGGAATCGTTATTTGAAGGACATTTAGCTAGCATTCTACTAAAACAATTAAATTATTCCCTGTCGATCTCTAGCTCATGATGAATATTTCAATGTCGACCTCATAATTTACCAAAAATCATGATCGCTTAAATTTCCTAAAAACACAACGTAGTGTTAGAAAGCAACACCAGGTGCACCAGGCACAATTTCGTGAACTGATCTTGGCGGTATCCGGGGAAATATTTCTTTCTTTAATGCTATACACCAAGCTCCAGCTATGTAACAAAACACTGATTTACTGGTCCGTTGAAAAAACAGTTAATTTTTTTTCCTGAAATCTCTGTTTCTCTCGACTACGTCTCGATAAACGTCGACAAACTCGAAAAAAAGAAATATGGATGTAAAATGTACTTGTAATTATTTTAATTTACATCATTTACAAACAGGACTCTGCTAGCATCAATCAGAGTTTGAGGATGGAAATTCGTTTGCAAGAACGAAAAGCTCGAGTCCAAGATTACTGCAAGAGGCACAAACGTAACGCCGACACTGTACTTGGGAAGGATCTTCGTTATTTCCTCGTATTTCGTAGCAGGAGAGTTATTTACTGTTTTATACCCAAAGTCTCAAGCACACAATGGAAAGAGGTATTGTCAGGCTTGGAAGAGGAGGACAAGCAACTTTATCGCAAAGTAAACGGCAGTTTTAAAAACAACCTCAACAATTTCTCTCCACAAGAAGTGGAAGAAATGCTTAGGAACTATTTTACGTTCCTATTTGTCCGGGATCCCATGGAGCGAATACTTTCTGCTTACAAGGATAAATTTTTAAAAGAAAACAAGTCTTTTCATCGTGCGTTTGGCAGGAGGATAGTCAAACAATACAGACGTAACGCAACACAGCAGGCCCTTGAAACAGGTAGTGATGTGACTTTTCCGGAATTCGCAAATTTCGTGGTAGATTCGCATCGTTTTCCTGACGAACACTGGGCACCATTTGACAAACTGTGCCATCCCTGTGCTGTTAACTATGACTTTATTGGTCGTTACGAAGAACTCTCAGAAGATGCTCCTTATTTGGTAAAAAAGGCGGGAATTGACGACCGCGTTTCTTTCCCGCCATTTCGTCCGTCTAACACCACAGCTGAAATGTTACATTACTATTCTCAAATTCTTAAAACGAAAATTTTTCAAATAGCAAAGCTTTATGAAAGTGACTACGAAATGTTTGGTTATCCTTTCCCAAGCCAATTGGGAGCACTTTTCAATTCAACTGAAAGCTAATATCACTTGACTGTTGTTTCTAGGATTGTTGAAAAGGAAAACGAGTACTGAAAGAGAACAGCATAATGGCCCTATTATACTTTCGGAACATTGATATGTGGTTTTTACTAAAGTACAAAACCAGCATGGACGAGCATCAATTCCACCTCAGAGAATATGGGGCGCCGTTTGTAAATTTATTATTTAGACCGAATTTATGCCATTTTCCCCTTATTTATAAATAATTGGAAATGCCACAAAATTTGTTCATAAATAAGACACAAGAACTTGTCCGTTGATATGTAAATAATTATTTTAGGTACGTCCTGATTTATAAATAATCTTTTACCATAGAGTTATTGTATATAAATAACAAATTAAACAACTTCAATTATTTATAAATCAGGTCATCTCTAAAATAGTTATTTACATATCATAAAGTTTGTAAATCCCATTATTAATAAATAAATTACTTCGCCGGGAGTGTAAAATCATTATTTAGAAATAATAAATTTCACCTCGCCGAGTGTAAATTTATTATTTATAAATAATGAACTTCACTGAGTGTATAAATTCATTATTTAGAAATAATGAAGTTTCATCTCGCCGACTGTAAATTTATTATTTATAAATAATGAATTTAACCGTGTGTGTAAATTCATTATTTAGAAATTCATTATTTAGAGATAATGAAGTTTCATCTCGCCGAAGGTAAATTTATTACTTAGAAATAATGACTTCACTGAGTATGTAAATTCATTATTTAGAAATAATGAAAGTATGAATAGCTGACCCAGCGTCTCTTGCCCGATCGATTTCGGAGGCTGTTTCTCACGCCATAAGTGAGACAGTTAATGCTGCCCTTGCTCAGGTAGGTATGCAGCCTGAAATTCAGCAGTGACAGATCCAGGGGAGGCTCCCCCCCCCCCCCTTATTTTGAATAATTGCGTTTAAGCGAGAATCACGCTTCAAATATCTATTGTGTAGTTCTTATTCACTCAACAATTCGGCAGCTCACACTGCAACAGGAACAACTACTCAAAGGCCGAGGTAACAGGTAAATTTTAAGACAAGAAATTGCTGCATGAAGAAAATGCAGAGCTTTTAAAATCGGGAAATCGAATAATGTATTTACTTGCTCAGATAATTCTTTGTAGCCTGCGAACAGGCTCACGTTGGAGCACAAACGCGCTCGGCGTAGCTGAGAGCGAGAAATCGACGGGCGAAGCCGCAAGAGGAGAAAGTCACTTTCTTGGCGCTTCTTTCCCGCCGATCGCTATTCCTCTTCGTCACTCGTGCGTTTGACTCAAACGTGAGCCTGCTCGCAGGTTAAATTCTTTGTGACCTTTGTGACCTTTGGACGGATAGCTGTGTGACACACTTTGTTTGGCTTGATCAAGTCACGGCTAAGCATGTCTATTCCAGGCAAGTCCAAAGATCGTACACGTGGAAAGCTAAATTAATTTACGTTTAAAGCATTGTTGAATAGACCTTTCTCGACTGGGCGGTTTGTTGCCCCATTTCAGACCATGTGATGATACTCTTGAGAATTCTTCCTTTCAAACTTTTTTATAGTTGCGCGTATATGAAAAAATAATTTTTAGATGAATAAAAGAACAATTCTCTAGAGAATATCACGTGGTCTGTAATGGAACAACAAACCGCCCAAGCGAAAAAGGTTTATTTCAATAGAAATCAGACCTTTCACTTAACACGCCAAGCGATTTTTATTTTCTTCATGCAGCAGTTTCTTTTCTTAAAATTTACCTGTTACCTCGGCCTTTGAGTAGTTGTTCCTGTTGCAGTGTGAGCTGCCGAATTGTTGAGTGAATAAGAACGACATAATAGATATTTGAAGCGTGGGGTGGAGGGGAACGGGTCCCCGGGCCCCTCACCCAGATCCGCCACTGCTGAATTTCAGGCTGCATACCTACCTGAGCAAGGGCAGCATTAACTGTCTCACTTATGGCGCGAGAAACAACCTCCGAAATCGATTGGGCAAGAGACGCTGGGTCAGCCATTCATACTTTCATTATTTCTAAATAATGAATTTACATACTCAGTGAAGTTCATTATTTAGAAGTAATAAATTTACACTCGGCGAGATGAAACTTCATTATTTGTAAATAGTGAATTTACACACACGGTTAAATTCATTATTTCTAAATAATAAATTTACACTCGGCGAGGTGAAACTTCATTATTTCTAAATAATGAATTTACACACTCGGTGAAGTTCATTATTCATAAATAATAAATTTACACTCGGCGAGGTGAAATTCATTATTTCTAAATAATGAATTTACACACTTAGTGAAGTTCATTATCTATAAATAATTAATTTACACTCCCGGCGAAGTAATTTATTTATAAATAATGGGATTTACAAACTTTATGATATGTAAATAACTATTTTAGAGATGACCTGATTTATAAATAGTTGAAGTCGTTTAGTTTGTTATTTATATATAATAACTCTATGGTAAAAGATTATTTATAAATCAGGACGTACCTAAAATAATTATTTACATATCAACGGACAAGTTCTTGTGTCTTATTTATAAACAAATTTTGTGACATTTCCAATTATTTATAAATGAGGGGAAAATGGCATAAATTCGGTCTAAATAATAAATTTACAAACGGCGCCCCATAAGAGAATACGTTTTGATAAATGGTCAAGAGTTTAAGACATAGGAATGGCCCGCCTTAAAGGAGCTGGGCATCTTGAAAAGTTTAGCCTAAATTTATCAAGTTCTCGTTTGTAATCCGTGTTAATCTTTTTCATCTTTAACCATCCTTGTTCCTTTATGCTTTATTATTATCTCTTTGGTGTTTTTCTATCTTAGTAAAGTTCTGTTTTCGGGTTTCCTTCACTTAAAGGCAATTTTGTACGGTCGCACTGAGCTCCTGAAGGTACTCAATATATTCTACTTCGAAGACAGATGGATGAGTAAGAGAAGATCAAAGTACAGTTGACTCCAGATAACTCGAACCCCCGCTAACTCGAAGTAATTTTCATTTCTCTTCAAGCCATTTTCTATATAATTTTACCCTTGATAACCTGAACTCCCGATAACTCGAACCTTTTACTATTTCTCCTGAAGGTTCGAGTTATCAGGAGTCGACTGTACTTACTTTGACTTTCTCCTGAGATGAGTTAACTCTATTAAACTCCACAAATTGCCTTCGACTCGATAAATAACTCCACTGTCAACAATTTAACTTCCCGCGAAGCCAGAAGGTTACATTTTTTGACGTAAGATATCATGACTAACTGAATTAAAAAGCCTTTAAATATCGCTTCGATGGCTTCCCTTCATCCATAGAAAGTTTCTAATATAGCGATGTTTCTCGTGACGTCACGCCTAGGTCACGTGGGGTTATTTATCTCCTGTCTTTTTTGGTTAGATGGCCAGCTAAAGAGGAAGTTATTTGAACATTACCTTCCCTAAACCCTTGTTTAGAAAATGTAGAGTTGTTATAGACTACACTGAAGTTTTCTGTGAAAGAGCACGAAACTTGGCATTAAAGCAGCACAGTCACGGTTTGTGTATACTGAAAAGTTTAGCCTCAATTTTTCAAACTCGTCGTTTGTAATCTGTGTTAGTCTTCTCCATCCTTAGCCATCCTTGTTCCTTTATGGTTTATCATTATGTCTTTGGTGTTTTTCTATCTTATTAAACTGTTATTTTCAGGGTTCCTACCATTTAAAGGTAATTTTGTATGTGGCCAAAGTAACTCAAAATACCGTGACTGAGCTCCTTTAAGAGGTGTTTGACATGGTCAAACTTTACGCATCACAGCACAGTTAAGATACCGGCTGGGATCTCCCCCACATGGTGCTCTATTTCTTATTTCTAATGCTTTTGGGGAAGGGCATCTGAGAAACTAATAACACAGAAATCTGGTTTTCTTAACAACCTGGAGTATGGAAACCAAGTTCTTGCTGACAGGGGTTTTTTAAAGCAGAGAAGAATTGGCCTCCAGGGGAGCAACACTTGCTATTCCTGGTTTTACAAAAGGAGTCAAACAATTAAGCATGAAAAATGTAGAGGAGTCTAGAAGACTAGCACGGGTGCGGATTCATGTCGAAAGAATGATGAAACGTCTCAAGAATTTTGAAATACTTGCTGGAATATTACCACGTTCCCGTGTTCCTCATACTGACAACATAGTAATGATCTCTGCTGCTGTTTCAAATTTGGAACCTCGTTTCAGTAAAATAAATGTACATGTACTCTGATGCCTGTGGCATCAATACATTATAACTTTTATTAACAAAATGGATTGTATAACTTTGATATTGTAGCATTCACAAGGATTGCATCACAGACTAATTGTTTCAAAAAGCACTGAATGCAACTTAGGGTTTTATTTGATTAAAGGGGTTGTGTAGGATAAGCTTGTCTGTAGACGTAAAGTTGCTTTGTCACTTAACATTGAGTTGCTTTGTTTATTTCCATTTTTATACTTAAAAATAATGTGTCATTAATGATAATTCATAAAGTTATTAAAATTTGGTGTGCCTTAAGGTGGTTACCAAATTATCGAACACAAATTAATTACTATTTACTGATGACCATGGAAGTCTGATTAACAAATTGACGTCAGTTTTTCATGCGTCTGTCCTGTTAGTGATCATGAATTTCGTCATAACATTGTCAAAGTAGCTGTGGATCCAGGAGGCGATAGCCGAGTTGATCCGCAGACTACTCTGACAATGTTATGACGAAATTCATTGTCAATAACAGGACAGACGCATTAAAAAATGACATTGATGTGTTTTTTACGATAACAAATTATCAAATTGTCCGCTCTCGCTCGTTGACGCATCGCATAAATTATAAATTCATGTGTCTGTCCGCTTATTGACAATAACGATTAGCCAATGAGCGTGCGAAAATTTCTGCAGTTATCGTAAAAATATTAATTGATCAGAAAGTACTAGTAAGGCTAGGAGGGTACATGAAGGAGTGTAAGAAGAGTGATCAACTTTCTAATCCTCATTTTTACAATGTGGACAATGCTACTTTCCTTTTGGTTTCCTACGGATGTTGTCGCAGGCATAGTGAAACCACATAATATCACATGTTGGATCGTCGCAAGCGATCATTTTTCCATATTCTGACTGGCTGCAGATACAGTACAACTGCTCCTCGCCTTGCTCATTGTTTTCATCTTCCATCTCTGAAATTTCCAACTTCCTTGCACTGAAGGATCTCTGGAAGTATTACATTTTCAAAGAAACTGTCCAGTTTGGTAAGGGAGTCTTCTATGAAATGTTTGTTTAAAGGGATTCCCTCCACAATGTGTAAATCTTCGTTGGTGAAGACACAATAGTCTCCCACTTCCATCCTTTTCACATGTACCTGTAGTTGTATTTTGGTATAGTATGCATGTGTCTCTTTCAAATGACCTTTGTCATCTAGACAAAAATCAGGAACACTTTTAGCTGCTTCCATTGGTAGTACGTCTTTATGTTTAAAAGGGCATTTTATTTCAACAACTCTTGGGCAGCATTTGCAAGTTGCAATTCCATCAGTTGATGCTCCAAAATATGGCCTGTCAAGATCTATAACAAAGCCAGACCACCTGCATTCAAAATTCTCATGAGTTAGCTTTTTTCCACTATATACCTCAGTCGGGCCTTGTCCTCATTGTCAATACCCCTTCGAATCGGCTTAATTTTAGAAAGGTCATAGGCTTTGTAACCCATAATTGACTCCAGCAAGTTCTCAGGAGGAGTACTCTTTTTCCTCTTTACTTCACTGTGTGCTTTGCTTGCTGTGATTCTTCCTTTGCGGTGCTCAGACTATATGGGGCAGACAGACTGATTCCTGGTAACTTTCTCCAACTCTTTGCACTGCTCTGGAGTGACTTGCAATTCTTTAGCAAGCTGGCTGCATTTTTCATTTAGCTGATATTTGGTAAGTGAAGCATATTCTTGAGTATAGAGCTGTCAATGGCTGAGGTATGTTACTCTCATCTTCATCTTCTGATGCACTGTCTGTCTCCTCGGGGTCAAGTTTGGGGATTAAACTGGAGAAAGCTGCTCTTGGACATACTTCCTTTAGGCTTTTTAATACAGACAGATCAGGGAAGGTTGGTGATGGGGTATAAGAGACTGAAGGTACATTTCCTTTCCTATTCCTCTGAACAAGGTCGGTAAACTCAGCAACTGATCTGGGATTAATCTGATTGAAACATTGGAAAAGAAGATAAATAAGCAAAATGCAAATAAATTATCTCAACTTAATTACCAAACACACTTATTAGTGCCTACAAGGACATTTTGTATGACAAGCAACGAACTAACCTTTTCTCTGAACGTTTTGTTCCACCTGCATACTTCACTAGTGCTGGAAGTCTTGGTAAGACCTAGCTTCACAGTAACTTCTATTTTAAACAGGACAGTGGCGACATGACTGCAAACTTCTCCAAGCCTGCGATCGAGAAAAAAGGAAATATACCTTTTTTTCGTGGAATGCTCCTTGTTTGTCTCGCTTTGCAGCCGTTTATTTTTATTCACATTCTTTTATTAAATGAACAGTGAATATTACAAGAATATAACATCTAGAAATGACACCAGGTCGGATTTTTTTCTGAGTTGATGTCATTTCTAAATGAACAGTATGCGTAGTAATGAAAGTAATCAAAAACAGCAACATCTTTTTTACCCGGCCACACATGTGCAATATGCTGCGTGGACACTGGCGTTCTTTTTATGAAGACAAACCGACGCATCGTGCAGCTGATTGTTAATTCTCTGGGACGGAATTACTTTCTTTTTAATGAAGCAGTAAGGGATATTGTCTCCAAATGAATGACACCACAATGGTTTAAAGTGGCCACTGATGATAAACTGATACGCTTCAAGTGACTTGAAGGATTTTAGACTTTCCTTCGTGTAAATTCCCGGCGTTTCGATTAAATACGTGTACAGATCCCCAATTGTTAAATCTGGCCAAGAACTGGGATTATTTGTCCATCCTTTCAAATTATATGGGTCGGGAAGGCTACTTGCGCCCTTGTTGTAGCTTAATTTAAAATGATATGGTGATCTTGCGACAGGATTGAGACTTTTTACTTCGGAATCGCACGTGGAAGCCACAAAACAAAACGAAGCCGCCTTTTTGCCAACCACTGAAGTGTGCATGTCTAAAAATGAAATCGATGTCTATAAACCAGAAACATCGCTATTCTTGCAGGTACGAAAGGAGTCATATTCTCAGGACATGCACAGACCTATTCTGTTACCCCATTGGTTTATTAAAATGAATCTATGTATCTGCTACATGCTAGGCAGAATAAAATATATTGCAGTCTATATCGTAAGACATCGTGTTTGTTTTATCTGAGTCCACTAACCATGCATCAGGCTGCTTAAGGACGTTCGCGCGAAAATATTTCCACTCAATAGCTATTTTTTAAAGTTTCACTGCAGTCAGATAATGAGTAACTTGTGTCAAAAATGCAAAAGAAATTGGGGTCACCAACTTCGTTTCAGAGATAAAGCGTGTGAGAAACTGCCCTGATTTTAAAAAATTGCCGCACGTAATTCAGCATGGTTTACAGAGGTTTATAGTTAACAATATCGAAGGTGAGTCAACGGAGGCAAACGATCGAAGTCATATTTTGTAGAAGTGGGTCTGTTGCGTAAATAATTCCAAATGTTACCAATGTTTTCACAAAACGTAACCCTTCAAGAGGCATTTGAAACCGTCGCACAGATAAACGAAGAGCTAAAAAGATCGGAATTTGATGGTGCATTTTGCAAAAAAATTCAAACTTCTAGTCGATAGATTTTCTTTATTTTTTCGCTTAACGTAGAAAATCGGTTGAGAAAATGATCCATCAGAAGAAAAATAGGGATCGGCGAACGTCCAAGATCGTTAAATCCTGGCAAAGCTATAGCAATGGCCATCTGCCCTATCATTGTTCATTTTATTACTAAGCGCGCGCATCGATGCATGCCATAGCGTGTGAATTTGAGTGCGTAGTAAGGATGCGCAAAAACAATTTGCTCGAACTTCCTTAACCCCCGAGTATAACGATTGATTAATAATCAAGTACGTCTATAAATAATGCACCACACAACGGTCGTGTCCACTGACACGTTTAGTCTACCAGTGATGTAATGGTGATATTGTGGATGGAGTTGTTTAATACTCAAAATGCCATTGATAGTGTCCCTCGTTCTATGTTTTTTTTCTTTTTTTTTTTAAATAGTAAGATAGCTATAGCCTGACGGATTTTTCAACGCAAAAGGTCCTTTTAGTTTATCACTTTTGAACTTTGGACAATATTTTATGTTTGGTTTGGATACACAAAAACTCACGATTAACCCTGGCACAAAATACAATGTACCAGCTTCCGGAAAGATCAGATAAGGTTGGAGAACTATCACGTGATAATCTGATTTCGATTCGAATCCCGGCAGACAATGCAAAAAAAAGTGTATCGTTAAAGTCACTCTTACTTTTGTGGGGGGAAAACAGAGGCTTTGTAATAGTGAGTTGCAAAGAACGTAAATAATGTCAAATACATGTAGAAGCAATTGTAGTCAACGGACGCTCACTCCCTTAGTGTAGATATCTGAACATGGCAACTGACAACTGCTCTAGGTCTATTAATTTTGAAAAAGCCAGCAAAGCGACTGCTGCCTTGGCGACTTCATGTCTCGGCTAACATTCAACCGGATTTGCCAACTTGAATTGATTAAAATCAACCAGCAACTGCGTGTCCTTTAATTAATTCCAGTTACCAAATTATTAATGTAGAAAAGTTGCTCATGTTGCACCCCACAAATAACTAACATCGAACCCTGAATAAATATTCAAGCCGTTTGAAATAATAGGCCCTTTGCATGATTCTGTCACATGGTAAAGGAATTAATTATGCTGGGACGCAAGTTACACACTGGGACTTCCAAAACAAAGGAACTCGTTCCAGTCCAGCCCGGCTTTTCCCTGTTTTGGAATTCCCCCTGTGCGTTGCTGGTTTAGTTGACTTGGGCACCTCTATTTTTTGTCTCCGTTACTCAGGGAAATATCAAGCACTTAATGACTGGCCGCGAGGGAAACTGTGAATTTGATTCTTCGAGAGCCTTAGCGTTCCCCGCGGGGAAGTCGAGTGGAACATAGAGGGTCGAGGGGAATCATTACTCACTGTTTCCCGTGGGGCCAGCCATTAAGTGTTTTCTTATACCTCGCAACTCAAAAATAGAACAAACTGCGAAAACATTATTGGTTTGATGCCGACTGGCACACAGCTTCACCACAGTTTCAATCTGCACGATCTGATAACTGCGAGTCGAAAGTTCAAGTTGTTGTTTTCCCACAGGCGGACCACTCTATGTGTTCGTGGTTAATAATTTGTTTATATGAAACGAACAGAATCTATGAGGGTTATGAATAAAGCTCTGGAAATTGCATATCCAAATTACTTCTCGGTCTGAATATCCCAATAAATAAAAGTTAAATGAAACGTTAATCGACTCATGTGTCGTGTTTTTACTCCTTCCTGGGCCGTCTAAAGCGTCTTTTTACGCAATTACTTTTGGCCGGAGACAGGTAAGACAATAGAGGGAGACAAGGCTTGCAACTTGGCGGTCGCCAGCCGCGACCGCCTCCGCTTCAAACTGGAATTAACGCCAAAATACTGAAAATATCACCTGAATGGCGACGGTTGTTGATCAATGAGATTTTTCCCTATCTCTTCGCCAAATTTGAGCTTCATCCCTCCAACATTTTCCGAGAGAATCGATGCTGAAATCACGAAAACAGCTTTCTCAATATGATCGGTGCCAAACTCAGCGACCAAAGGAATTCAAGACATGCAGACCGTTTCAAATCTACCAATCAGCGCTTGGCATCGGGTTGGGCTGCCGAGGAATGCCATGCGCTGATTGATCTTCGACACAAACACAGGACACGTGAAGAAAATACACATAAATTAGTCTGAACCGAAGAGGTGGTTAATTTAAAACGGACTATTTTTTATCATCGACTAAATTGTCACCTCAGTGAAGTCCGTCTATTTCCCTTCGACAAACACTAACGTCCCAAAAGTACCCTGTTTTTCCGTTCTCTGATCAATAAAGAATTACAGTCGAACCTGTTTTCCAGGCAAATTGGGAGCACTTTGCAATTCAATTGATAGCCAGTAATTGCACTCGGTGATTTCTTTTAGGGCTAGTTTAAAAGTATTACAAGAAAATTTAGGCAATGTCCCGACGATGTGTAATAGCACTTTTGGATCACGAGCTAAACGATATGTATTCAGGAGCGAGAACGAAAATGTTATGTTTCAGATTGCTATGTAAGCTAAGAATGAAAACTGCTAGGAATAATTGAAAATACAATCCAATACCTAAACGCCATTCGGACGTGGCTCCGAGGCTTGGGGACATAAAACAAAAGAAATCACACGGCAGTAGAATGGTCAAAAGGTTTTTTTTCTTTTTTTCCTGAAGTCTCGGAGACAAGTTAGAATTTGAGTACACCAACAGTATATGGAAACTGAGCTCTTAGCTGTAGGAAAAATAATAGGGAGAGCAAGAAAAATCGTTTTTAGATTTTAAAAACGTAACGAGAAAAACCCCAACTTTTTCTATAAGTGCGATCAATCACATTGAAAAACCATAAACAAAATCTTCTCCTCAGATTCAGTGATTTGTAACCATGCACGCGGGTTATCATGAGAGTGAGTCAGCTGGAGTCACGAACTAATTAGGAGAGTATACCGGAGTACTTATTCATTATACCGGTCAATGAATATGATACTTCGTCTTGACTGAGATTTTAAATATAATCGTTATTAATTTATAATATTCCGTTACTTCGGGATAAGTGCGATGATCTACCCTTTATTTACTCGGTAGTAAATATTGACGATATTTACGTTTCAAGTTGTATTATAGACCCTATTTATAAATAGCTGCCGATTATAAATTCTTTTGTAAGTATTATAATTAACCTAACTAACCTCGTTTTCGAGTTGATTTTTCAAAAGAATTTTTTGTCCCAAACGAGTTCAGTGAGTCAAATTCAAAGACATGCAAGAGAATTTATAATTGGCAGCCATTTATGAACAGGGTCAGTGCATTATTGAACCATAAAGATTGCCTTTAAGCCATAAATCGTTGAAGTAATTCACAAAGAAATCTGTAGTAATGAAATAATAACTTAAAAATTTAAGCCTGCAGATAATAAAATTCAGTCTTAAGTTAAATAGTGGTTTTCAATATTTAATGTTTTCGATGTTTTAATATTTATGCATTTTGCCCGGTCTGTTTTGCTGGCTTGTTTCTCGACCTAAAACTCTGCCTGAACAGTTTAAATCGAAAATGTTTATTGGGCTTAAATTTACTGTGGCCATAAATTGGGCAACGAATAAAGATAGGAAAAACATTTCATTAGTCATCAAGGTATTTAAGTTTGAACAAGCATCCAACAGAGTTGAAATTCCCATTTGTTAGATGTAAGAATTTTGTTTGGCGTTTCTCACTTCACTTGTCACTTATCTCGTTTAAGGACTATTTCTCCCCTTTTCTGAACAGTATTTTAACACTGAATAACTAACTCAGCTATAGAACCAGTCAGAACTTAACTCACCACTGAGACCGCCTGTCTACCTGAATTTCCAATGCGATTTAAATCACTCTGGAAATTCATTAGGGCACTGAGTTCGAGGTACGTATTCAGGGGCGTATCCAGGAATTTTTGATAGGGGGGTCTAAACTTTGACTCAGAAAACACTACAGAAAATTTTTTGGGCAAATTACTTCTCACTGCAACTCCGTCTATCTCCTAAACTACCAACAAACCCCACCCCCCCCCCCCTTCCCCGTCGTTATAGCCTATAACCAATAAATGACACCTTTGAAGGTCGTTATAACCTATAACCGTTGTAACGCTATAACCAATTAGCTCCATTACCGTGAACATGGATTTTACTCCTAAAGGATACACCTCTATAACACCCCTTTCTTGTGCTTGGCTACAAATACTGTATAGATGTCGTAAATATCAATGTTAAGGTCATGGTTCAAGTGCATGAGTGCAAGTCCTGACAATCGCTCCTCAGACATCTGTTTCAGGAAGAGGGATCCGCAACCCCCCCCCCCCCCCACACACACACACACACACACATACACACACACCCACCCGACCCTCCCCCTGGAATCCGCCACTGGTGTACTTTTAAAAATAGGTCTGCAATGCGAACTTGTGTGGGATTTAAGTTAAATAAAAGTTGATGCGCTATGGATAAATCAGAGAAATTGTAGCTTTACAGTAAATATTTATACATTTTGTCGTGTTATAGTGATGAACGTCGAGTAATGATACCATAGAATCCTGGTTATTAGACCTCAAGCTGCAGACCAAAAAACGGTTACAGGAGAAACATGTTTGGACTTAAGTTTCCAGGAAATTCGCTCCCTTAGGGTTCGGTTACACGGAACTCTTTACCGTGGTAGATGACCCGTTGACCACGGGAAACTGCATTTAGTAAGTATGACCAATATTTCCGAAGGTAAATTTCTCGTGGTTAATACCCATGGATACATCAAAAAGATCACATGCAGCGCCCTTGACATTTAATGTGGTAAGTTGCCTTGGTGTTTTGATGTCCAAGGTACTACGAGCAAATGGTTTTCCTCCGTGTGCCATTTTTGTTACCTAGGCAAAATCTCCTGTAACCGTTGTTTCACAACGTATACTAAAACCCAGCAAGTAAAAGAAAAAAAAAAAAACAAAAAAGCAGTCAGCAGACATATATATATCCCAAAGTCATTGGGGTGAGGGGAGTTCATTGAAAGAGTCATTGAAGTAAACACATTTTGCAGGTTAGGCTTGTTTTTCGCAGGAGAGGGCGGAAACAAATGACATCGAAAAGTAAGTGCACACGAGACGGATTAGTTTCTGGTTGTGATTTTGGACGGTACGATCAACAATAACGTGGCCTGTTTCGTAGGGATGCCAGATGACGTGCTACATAACTGGGACAATTAATGTTCCCGAGCACAACTTTTGAATCGCGCTGGCTAGGGGATGTTTACTGTGGGAACGGCTTTATTTCATCGGCTACATTTGTCCTGGGATTTGTTGATTAGTTCCAGTGGAGACAAATAGTTCAGTTAGCCTTAGCAGACGCTCCTCCTCCCCCCCCCTCCCCCCCCCCCCCCTTCATGAAAAGTTCAGTCTATCTCCAGTCGAAATTGTTCGGAAAGGTACTCTAAAGCCATAAGAGTAAGTCTGAACCAAGGAACGGCAATAGAAATGTTGTCTACTTTTATTCCTCAGCGGAAATATTAGAATCGGTCGCTGTTGGGACGGAGTTTGTTTACGATAAATCAGCTCCGATTACAAATGTCAGCTAATATTCGTGCTTCAAGCTGAGAAAACTGTATGTAAATAATACTTTTAGAAATTAGCTTTTGTGCTTAAACATGACCAGTAAATGTGAAAATGTTTAGCGTGAAGTTTGAAGGCAAATGCAAATATTTAGTCCTTTTAAGGCTGGTTTTCACTAGCGACGAAGTCGTAGTCGGAGTCATAATCAGAAGCGTAGAGTGATACGATCTAGTGAAAATCAAACCGACGGAGTCGGAAGCAGAATACTTATTCCGCTTATGACTCCGTCGCTTACGATCTAGTGAAAACTAGATTGTCGAAGTCAGAAGCAGAAGTGGAAGAATAGACCAGTTACAATGCTTCATTCTGAGCCTTGTGATTGGTTAGTTCTTCCGCTTCTGCTTCCGACTCCGACATTCTGTTTTCACTAGATCATAAGCGACGGAGTCGTAAACGGAGTCGGAAGAAATGGAAACGTTCTGATTCTTCCGACTCCGATTCCGTCGAGCTTATGACTCCGCTTATGACTCCGATTTTCGATTTTCACTAGGTCATAAACGCTCTTACGTCTCCGACTACGACTCCGACTCCGACTCCGTCGCAAGTGAAAACCAGCCTTTAAACAAACTGCACCGTCACGCAACGTATCAATAAATCATGGTTTATCAGTCGAGAGGACCTCAATTAGCTAACCATTTTACACAGGAAAATACTGGGCTTTGTCATCATGTTATATCTGTCCGTAAAACTTCGGTTGTTGATACAAAATGTTGATTTTAGCAATAGCCGGGAGTTGAAAGTAATGAAATCAATCAAGTGTAAATTTTCTTCCGACAGTTGCAGACTGCGCGGCGCGACATACAAAATGTTTACTGGAATTTCATTTTCCGCAGAAAATGTCGGGATTTTCGGTTGATCGAAGGAATTTCAATGTGACATAATTTAAATATGTAATTGCAGAAAGTTCTTTCCGAGAACTGGGACTTTGTATGATTGTTGTATGATTGATTAATTGTTCCTTATTCATCCAAGAATTTTGGGGATATACAGAAAGCAAATGTTTATCCACCTTATAATAAATGGCGCGGCAAAAAATAACTACGGCAGCGAGTGTCTGAAAAACACTAAGACCTAACGTCTAAGACTCCCTCAGAATCTCAAAAACAAGTCAAGAAAAGAAAACACCCGCTAAGAGTAATCACACTAATGGCCGCCGCACAAAAACACTCAACTTTTTGCTAGTGGAACCCAGTCTACACGCCAAGTAGAAACCACTTGACAAACGCTTTGCTCTCGTGGACTGATAAATAAATAGGGACCTTTAGCAATGACGACGAGAACGTGGACGACGACGTATATGACCGATTGAGGCCTGGAACGGGACCGTCGTCCACGGCGGGAAACGTAACCACTTTAGTAAACCGGTTACGTGGACGAACCCTTTTCGACCCTTTACTGCAGCTTTCTGTGGCAGTCAACAGGAAAATGTCAAACAAATGTCAAATGTTCCGTTAATTTGAAAATGCAAAAATTATCCACTACAACAATTTAACGTTTATTCAGTGTTGTAATCAACGTCAAGTGATTCAGAGCTAAGCTAAGTTTATAGTCGATCCGAGCAGTTCGGATATTCTTCAAAGCCCAGAACTCTTCTTAAAAATACCAACTGGTATAAATTACAAAACTATAACGAAATGCCCGCGATTTGTATTTATAAAAGCACTACTACGTACCCTGCAGTACTTTTATTATCATCCGCCATTGCTTTCTCCACTTTATACTGTAAAGCTCTACCTGCAACTCGAAAGAAATCAAGTTTTTTTTTCCATCACGGTACGATCAAATTACTTCGGCACTGTATTTATTCACTAAACGACCCTTTACATTGAATAAATTCATAAGATACGTAAGTAGAAATTAGAAAACAAATAAAACATACCCGCGTTCTCGACAAGACGGCAGATGGCGGCAAATGGCGTCCTGAACGAGACGTGGACGACGAGTAGTGCTCGATTGGGCATGCGTGGTAGCTTCGAAGTTCGTTTTCCCAACTTCCGGTCGGTGACGTTCACGTTCTCGTCGTCATTGCTAAAGGTCCCTAATAAATATCGCTGGCGTTGACGAAGTGTGGGAAATCCCACACAAAAACTGACAGGTCGTTAAAGAGCAGATTTGTCATGCAGGGATTCCTGGTGGTTCCTGCAGCGAGCTGTTAACTACATTCCTTCATTACATTTTTCCAAAAATATAATTACTTATACTTACAACCAACAAAATAAACATATCATCTCTTCATGTATATTGCGACTTTTTAATTTATTCAGTAACCACTAGTTTTTTGCTACGTTTGGCTGGGGTGTAATAATTTGAAAACTACAAATGACTTACCAATTGAAATTAATATTAGCTGACAAATTCTATGATTACCTTTTTAAATATTTTCACCTGCTTAAATTATGATAATCACCTTCCTTTTAGGGTTGGACGGACCTCTGCCATTCAATAATAGCACAGTACTTGACAGATGCTCGCCAGTTGCTCTTGATCGAAGTGGTTCAGTTTCAATTTCAAAATCATGTTTACCAAGTTAATTTATTTGCTTGTTGCCATCATTTCGTCCCTTTTTATGTTGTAATACGCGGCTCAGTCTTCGACCTTCAAAGGTGTCATTGATGTCGCTGATGGAATTCTAGTTTACGCCAACTTTTTTCCGTTTCCGCATCACAAACTCAATTCCACACGGATCGAGTCTCGCACAGTTTACGGTGAGCAGGATTGCATTGCAGCGTGTACAGAGTCTTCTAAATGCCGAGCGTTAAGCTTCAGACCAGTTGTTGATGCAAATGAAAAATTTCTCTATCAACTCTCGGATACTAACAAATTTAATTCGTCGGAATTGTTCACTGTAAGCCTGGAATTTCATTACTATAGCTTTATGGTAAGTAGCTACTAAGAAAACGTTACTCTTTTTATGATAAGAGCAATTTATCTTTTTCTTAAGTGACGAAAAAAAATGGCATTTTTGGAAATTTAAATTACGGCCGACTGTTTCACGAGCCAGCCTCCATCCATCAGTTGCTTTGTAACATGGTGTCGATCACTCTGCCCGAAAAACCATTGTTATGGCATGGCAGCATTTTGGCTTGGAGACAAAGATCTGCATTTTACGTTGCAAAATCGTTAGCTAGACCTACAAGAAAAAAAATAATGCCAACAATTTCACACTGTAAAATTTTAAATTATTTATTATTTCAGAATGACAGGTTAGAGGATTAAGAAATTAACAAAATAGACCTTCGGACATCATTAGATGCATCAGTTTCTTAATTACATCATATATTCTTGTCCATCATGCTTAAGTAAATTTGAAACTCGGCAATATTTAACAGTTTGAAAACTTTTAGCCGGTGAAAATTGAAATTCGTTCATGTTAAGTTTGGCCGGCCGAGATCCGGTCAAAAAAGAGACCACTTTAATTTTAATCTCTCAGATGAGCACACTAAATATAGTAACTTATTTCGTAATTACTCTTCAAGCGGACTAAGTGGAGGTCTTGCAAAAACGATGCAAACTTTTGTAGCAGGGAACTTTCGTAAACAGATTACCTTATTGTCCCCGCAGGGTTTTGGTACAGAAGCCAAAACGCGAGGTAGCATTTATATAATTAGTCCCCACGTAAAAAGAAGTGATTAAATGTTGATAGTATCTACATGTATAGTATGCGAATCTATCCCGATTTGAAGAAACTATGTGCACACTGTTTACCCGGTCAATTTGTCAGTGAGCTGGCAGGAAGATCTCGAGCTAAGACACTTCTATATGGCCTACATGCGTACATGACGATTATTGCGCGATCAAGTACTTTCGCTTCGAAGTGGCGGAGATGCCAGAACGAATTTAAAACGATTTTAAAGATCATGAAGATGGTTTTGGGGAGGAAAACAAAACAGAAGGTATCGTAATCAATGAAGAAAGCAGTTTTCTTAATCTCCAAATTCGAAGAGAAAATTCTAGGTAAACGATCGTACGTGTCGCTTCGCACGTGTTCGCGATATTTACATATGTTCAAAAAGGGCGAATAAAAATACCCTTCGGATGGCCAGTTTTTAGTTCATACAGTAATGTTTAATTGGTTTCAATCAGCAAAAAAATAAAACGGGGGCAGCTTTGGTGACAACTATTATTAGTTATAGGAAATTAAAGCCTCATGAAATTGTAACGCGAGTTTTAAAGATTCGCGTTAATTCTTGTTAACGTTAATTTCCGCGATCTTAATTTCCATTTCTTTTTTCGCTCCAAATTCTCGATGCCATGTCATGCCAAGTTAATGAAGAAATTGTACAAATAACTTGGAATAGAAGAAGAACAGGAAGAAAAAAAATTGTTACCAGGGTGAAGATCCGCTGAAATCAAGGACACTGTAAAGAAAGCTCGAAGTCGCCAGAGTGCTTCGTTTTACCCCTGGGCGAAGCAACTCCTAATACTAAAATAAATTTGCTCCTCTTCTCTTAAAAAATTCTGGGTTTTTTAAGTGATAAGTCGGGTTAACTTCCCTAATTTTGAAATTCTAGCTCCTCTCTCGCTAGAATTTCTTCTATTGGGAAGTAATTGTTTCCCTGCCGTGATTGATTAATGATTTTACAAAAGCGTTAGCCAGTGGGAGGAGATAGTGGGAGAGGGCGGGGATAATGCTTTTCATTAACGCTAATAAAAGAACACTTAACCTGATGAATGAAGCGCGGCATTTGAATGAACTCAATTTTAGTGAACAAATCTAGAACGGTGGAGTCGTGATTCACAAAAAATACGTTGAGAGTAAAGCGGAAATTATTAAAGAGCGGAGAAACGCTACCCAAAACATCGCGTCTGTAATTTTAATTATTTGTTCCCTGATTTCTTTCCGCTGGAAATCGCTGTGGACATCAATCGGTCGGCGAGGAAAGATGCGCGAGCTTCGAAGCGCTGTTAAGAGCTATTAATGTGTGGCCGAATGCTCGACTGAAAGCAGTCTCTCCGCCTGCTTTTCAATCCGTGGGTCGAACGCGGAAACAGCGGGAGCGCGAAGCGAGCAGCTTTGCCGCTCGATTATCGCGCTCGCTATTTTCGCGTTCATCCTATACTGATCTTATGGGTTTCAGAGCGAAGGAAAGCCTGTTCGCAATCTAACCAAATGCGAACTTCACTTTCACTCCCACGCGTGGTGAATTTACCAGGTTAGAGCAATTTTAAAGCAAAAAGATGCCTTACTTGTCGGCAGCTTTTAATTTCACTTTTAAATACATGTGTACAACCGCCACCCCGCCAGCCACCCCACCGCAACTATTTGCACCGACAGGATTACCAATACCATCTCCCCTCGGGAGAATTTGTCTTCCATTCAGTCTTCCGATCGTTTAAATTTCGCGCTCGTATGGTAATCGGAAATTTCAAAAACTCCCGCGGGCATTTAGAAGCTTATACCGCCATTGTTCAAAATGACCATATAAGAGCAATTTTAGGTCTTATAACAATGCCTGTTGTTATCAATGTTGAACCGGTTTTCTTGATACGTGAATCTCGTTAAAAGCTGGTTTCCATATGATCGCAGACGATCGCGGATCGCGGATCGCAAATCGTAAAAAGTTCTGCGATCGTCTGCGATCATATGGAAACACACTTCTGCGATGGTCTGCGATCCCGCGATCGTGATCGCAGACGATCGCAGACGATCGCAGAAGATAGAACCATGTTCTATCTTCTGCGATCGTCTGCGAGCGTCTACGATCGTCTACGATCCATTGCGATCGTGCGATCATATGGAAGCCAAAGTTCTGCGATCTGCGATCGAAACGTATCCCATAATATTTTGAATTCCGACCCATCATTCAACGCTTCTTAGCAACGAAGCAACCGCTTATTTGTTGTAAACATGGCTGACATTGAACAAGGTAACGTTAGTAACGAGAAACTTATGAAGGAAGTTGCGCGATATGAGTGCGTTTACCACCGTAACAGTAAAGATTTCAAAGACAAAAACAAAAAAGGGTAACTGCTGGGAAAAAATCGGGGGGAAATTTAATTTATCGGCGGCTGAGGCGGAGGTCAAATTCCGCAACATAAGAACTGCGTATGGTCGTTATCTGAAGCGATTGAAAACGCCACCTTCTGGATCGGAGCGAGATGCAGTGCCAAGGGAATTCCAAAATAGGTTGACTAAAAGAAGAAATAACTTTGCTTGCTGCAAAATTCCTCCTTGACGTCCGCCATATTGTTTGCTGCGATTTTCGCGCCAGCGCAACGCGTGTGTAATTTTGACACTTCCGCTGTCCGAAATGTATGCAACAGTCCGCTTTGCGATCGCTTGCGATCGTCTGCGATTATATGGAAACAACTCTCTTTGCGATCGTCTGCGATCTGCGCTTTGCGATCCGCGATCGTCTGCGATCATCTGCGATCGTCTGCGATCATATGGAAACCAGCCTTAATTTAAGTCGCGTTATTTTCGAATACCTTAATCAATTCAACACTGAATGCTGATCGGCCAATTCAAATTTTAGAGGCATCTGCCGTGTGCGAGGAGCAAAACATAAAACGAAATGTGTCTTATTCATATATTGCTCTCGTTTCAGTCCCCCTGTGATCAGAACCAATGTAGGAATGGAGGGACCCGTGAACCAGTTCACCAGACGCACGAATACAAATGCACCTGCGTGCAAGGTATCATGGGAAAACACTGCGATGAATGTAAGTGAAGTTGCTCTTTTTTTGCAGTTTTAGCAAAAATAGAATAGAGCAGTTAGAATTGACAAAACGCTCTGGAATACCTCAGATTTCCCGCATGCAGTGGAGCTGCGGGGAAGGTAACGGAGCCTGGATGGGGTGGGGTGGTGGGAGTGGGGGGAGGGAGAAGTGGGGATTTATATATCAGTTGTCAGTGAACCCCATGATGCCTGTCCCAATTGTGCTCCGCAACTTTTGAGCAACTTTTGACGTTAGGATTAACTTTTTGCGGTTCTAGCAACCTCGAGCAAGTTTTGCTTTTCTGAGCAGCTTTCGAGCAAAATATGGGTTTACAGCACATACCAAGCACGGAAAAGTCAACGATTTCAAAGAAAACTTCCATTTATGCGAATTTCTTGAATGTTTTATCAACCTTTTGAAATCTGAACACATAACCTGTCAGTTGACAACGTTCGGCAAGACGTCAAATGGTCCATGGGTTTTATTTCGTTATACGTTAGACTTTATTAGAGTTTCCTTAAATTTCGCTCATATTTGCGAGCAACTCTTCAAAGCTAAGTTCTAAGCTATTTTTCTTGACCGATGTAAGCAATTATTGTGAAGAACGAAAAATAAAGCTTTTAATTAACTTTCATATAAAAGTATCAAGAAATTTAACTAACAACTTAGCTTTTAAAATTTAGCTAGCAACCTTTTGGATTTTTGCCAATTTTTAGCGGCGTTTTGGCAGTCCAGTGAGCAACTTTCCAACATTTTACGAGCTCAATTGGGACAGGCTTAAACCCCATCCAGAGCCTCGATTGAGAGGGATCGAAAATTGAATGACTTAGTATGCCTGTAGGAGAAATATTTAAATAGATTTCTTTTAATTCTGATACTAATCTCTTTATAAGTTTGATCAAGAGATTATCAAAAATGCAAGGTAAGAGAGTGAATCCCCCATATAGGCCTTATCAGAAACATATCACCTAGGTGATATGCTTCTGGCCTTATACCAAAGGTAATCCCTCTTAAGTTATTTTTAGACATGGTACCCAGTTCTTCCGAGGATGCTACTCGTGCGATGCATGGACAGCCGAAGCGACTTTCTCGAAACTACCTGAGACGAAATGGCGGAAACGTCATTGTGTTTGATACAACATTTTACACCTTTGCTTCGATGAAAATTCACATATTTCCCGGAGTATGCTAATTCTTTAACCTGATAAGTATAATTTCAATATGTACCTTAGGGGAAACATTAAACAACAACAAATTTATTCATGTCTGATCAACTGTCATCAGCCAATAAGAATAAGTCGACAGACCTGGAATAATATGTACTTATTGACTGAGTGGGAGGGCCGGACGGGAAAATATTTGGCTCGAGGTCAGGACGTACGGACCGAGCGCAGCGAGGTCCGTGCGTTTTGACCGAGAGACAAATATTTTCCCGTCCGCCCCGACCTTACTCGGTCAATAAGCATTTTATCATATGACCACTTAACAGTTGAACCTAAATAGGACGCGATTACATAACATCAGACGGCCGTGAGCGGAACAACTACAGAAAAGATTCTACTATAAAATCTTAGTGTCATTTATTTCTTCGCGTCCAACAAGAAACTCACAATTCATTGAAAAACACGACTCATTTTCTCATATTTGTTTTTCAATGTAAGTCCACAATTACAATTCATACTAAAAAGCCAACAGAAAGTTGACATAAAGCTGTCAAAAATATGTCAAAACCATCAAAAACTTAGCGAGTGACAAAAGTTTGCTTCACGCTTCACTGAAATTGTTCACAAATCTTCTTCATCTGAAGATTCAAGAAAATGTCGGCGTCGGTCGTTTCAAGTTATTTGTCGACCTCTTGGATTCTCTTGAACAAGGGAGAACCACCAAATGAATATTAATGACACCGATGTTGGCTCCCGCAAACAGCACCTGGGCTTGCTGACTTTGCTGGCTTTGCGGTGTAGTGAAAATTCAAGTGAGTTTTATTATCTGGATGAATTGTACGGTAATGAACTTGTGTTTGTACTCAGTTTTGTCTCTTCAAACAACACTGATGTAGAAACTGCACAGCAATTTATCCTACTATACACAAGGTATGTTTGTGATTTCTCTTCTCCTAACTTTGGAAACTCGAAGACAAAATTTATATCGTACTTTGTTTTCTTCGCGACTTGCCGGTTTTCTTGCTTTTAACCCACGATGAATTCTTTGATGCTTTCCACTGAAAGAAGTTTCGCCTCAAGACTGTTTGCTTATTCCGAAGGTTAATTATCGGACAATTCATCCGGAAAAGTTGTTTTCTTGACCGCCTGTTTGCTTGCTGTTGGCTTCTGAGAAAGTTGTGAACTTCTTCAGATGTGAGGACTGTTGACTTTCTTTCTGTGTTTTCGGAGTGAGTTGGCGACTGAAGTAGTTCTGCATCGGACAGTTCGCCTGGATAGTAAACTTCGCTCTCAGAATGTTCCCTTTCATCACCCATTTTAAACAGAACAAAATTCTGCAGCGACAAAATTGTTTTGTCATTAACTCGCTTCGAGTTTGTAGTAGGGCCGTACGCATTTCTAGTAGGGCCGTACGTGTTTTTCCGGCCCTATCACTTCGACGCGTACGGCCCTCATACGGGACCTTTTTTCTTACGGTTTTCCAAGGAAATTCCGCGCAGGGCCGTACGGGTCATGTGATAAAACTATTTTTTACATATATTCTTCTAAGAAATAAAGGTTTACACTTATTTGATTAATGTGTTCAAACATTACGTTTTATTTACTTTTTCTTAGTTTACAAAAGCTGTGCCGAATTGCACAATGCTGGATTTCGAAAGAGTGGAATATATATGATCAAGTATCAGAACAGCATATTTAACGTTTACTGTGATCAAGAATACAAGAATGGAGGTAAAGGTGACCGTGACGATTTTAAAGACCTCCTGTCCAAAAACACAAAACAGCGAATAATAACGGTATCACATGACATGATATGAGAGAACACACACGACAGCCGCGACAGCCGCGACTGACACGACAGACCCAACGGACGCGACAGACGCGACGGACGCGACGGACGCGACGAACGCGACGAACGCAACGGAAGTGGCGGACGTGACGGACGCGACGAACACGAAAGGCGCGAGCCGATGAACATGATTTAGGTGACATGGCACATTACGGCGCGATATGAAAAAACACGATGTGATCAACATGACATCAACTTATTTGACAACTTGAAATAACATGAAGTGAAAGTTAATATTATACAGTGCGAGAGCAGTTATATAGTTGCCTTATATGACTTGAACTGATCATCGAGATTGTTGTGATATGCAAAAACTTTTCAGAATTGGGTAAGACCAAGGCAGGCCCTTGTAAAAAGCAAAAATTGATGAAAGCCACCTCTCTCTGAGAGAGTCTTTTGAATTCCTAAATCCTGGTTCCACTGATAACGGCTACTTACAAAGCGATTTCAGTCACGTTACCCACGCAGCAGCCATGCAAATTTATCAGGACAAAAGAAAGTTTTTACACAAGAAAAGTGTTCAGCTCCCACAGGATTGGTTTTATACACCAATATGGCCAACGCTTCATTGATATGGGACACAAATATGGCTGCCGTGACGTCATGTGAAAACACACTCTATTGTTAGAACCTTGTTGAAAACTGGGACCGAGCTTGTCACGTGACTTACACGATTTGACCCCCCTCGAACACTGAACTGAAAGGGAACGAATGCAAAACTAATGCGAAGTCGTTGTTCTTGAATTGTATTCTGGAGTTTTTTTGTCTTTGAATAGAGTCTTTATCTACGAAAGTGTCGTTTGAATACGTTTTCTACATTTGGTGCCGAGACCCGGGAATTGAAACTGGGATTCTAGCGTTGTGAAGAACGTCTCAAAGGAAGCTGTTGTGAAGTCAAAGCTGCACTAGCTGAAAGCACGTGGGCGACCAATTATGCCGCCGAAATTGAGGAATTTGAAAAAATTTCGCGATGGTCACCGAAAGTTCGTCCAGAAAACTATCGAACAAGCCAAAGGGCTAATCTCTGAAGGCAATTCCATCGAAGTGAAAAGGCTGAAATTTCTTCGAACCGCCCTTGAAACGAAAATGTCGGAGCTTCAATCGCTCGACCGCGAAATTGTGGAGCTGGTGGACGACGTAAAAACCATCGATACCGAAGTCTCTGAGAGCTGTGAGATAATGAGTTCCATTCAGGAGTGTATTGTTGAGTTAGAATCTGTTTTGGAAGCTCAAGAAATGCAGGGTAAGAGTCAGGAATTCCCTTCTGTGGCGCAACTTCCTCCTTCCGAAAGCGCGGGAACTTCTCAAGATCACGTTTCGAAGGCAAAGTTGCCGAAGCTCGAGCTTAAGAAGTTTCACGGAAATCCCATACACTGGTATCCCTTTTGGGAATCTTTCGAGTCTGCGGTTCATAAGAACCCAAATTTGTCTTCAGTGGATAAATTCAATTATTTGTAGTCACTTCTTACTGGCACCGCGCGTAGTACGATCGCTGGTCTGGCCCTGACGAGTGCAAACTACGAAAAGGCAGTTGGACTGCTTAAACAAAGATTCGGAAATCGACAGATAGTGATCTCCAGCCACATGGAAGTGCTCACTAAACTCCCCAAGGTGGAATCGATAAGCGAAGTAAAGAAACTCCGAAGCTTGTACGACACAGTGGAATCTCATGTTCGTGGATTGGAAAGTATGGAAATCTCATCTGAAATGTATGGTTGCTTCTTGACACCAATCGTTATGCAGAAATTACCGGAGGAATTTCGGATCGCTATCACACGAAATTTGGAATCGGAGACATGGAATCTGAAAGATATTTTGGGTGAATTTCACAAGGAACTGCAACTGAGAGAACAATGTCTTGTCAATAACAAGGATTCCAGGCCTTCACATCAGAGAGGTGAGTCGCCATTTTCTACATCAGCTTTGTACACTGACAGTTCTGAGAATAAACAGTCTCCTCGTGTTTGGTGCTCATTCTGTAATCAAAATCATCAGAGCTCTAAATGTAATGTTGTCACAAGTATTGAATCTAGAAGGGAAGTTCTTAAAAGGAAGGGCAAGTGTTTTCTCTGTCTCAAGCAAGGACATTTGGCACGTAACTGTCAAGCACCTATGAAGTGTCTTAAATGTCAAGGTGCCCATCATGTAGCAATTTGTGGTAACCCTGATCCAACCCTGGGTGGGCAAGATCGAGAACATGTGGCCAGTGTCTCTACTAGTATGTATGTGGATCAGTCTAGAGGGTCGGTGTTGTTGCAAACCGCAACCGCTGAAGTTGTGCGTCCGGATAATGACAGTTTTCCACTAAGTGTTCGTCTGGTTTTTGACTCATGCAGTCAGCGATCATACATGACTAAGGACCTTAAAGACAAACTGGGGTTATCAGTAATTGGTAGAGAGTCACTTCTAATCAAAACCTTTGGTGAGTCTGACGCCAGGCTACGAACATGTGAAATTGTTCAAGTGGGTATCAAAACCAGATGCGATGCAATTGTGTACATTCAAGCCTATGTGGTGCCAGTCATATGTGGCCCTCTGACCCAACAACCCACAGAGCTTGCTCAGTCTAGCTACGAACATCTGCATGACCTCAGTTTAGCCGACAGGTGTGGCGGCAGAGATTTGCCCATCAGCATTCTCATTGGTGCTGATTATTATTGGTCATTGGTCGAAGGTACTATTGTGAGAGGTGCACCGTGGGAACCTGTTGCTCTTGCTACAAAGCTAGGATATGTCCTCTCCGGACCCACTATGATTGTGTCTAACCGTGACAATGGTAACACTGTGAATCTTACTGCGACGCATGTACTGAAAGTGGAAGCAAGTGTCGTCGGTCAAGATGAACTTGCCTCTGAACTTGGAAAATTCTGGGACTATGAGTCACTTGGCATTCGAGATAAAGGTTCGTCTCTGTATGACAAATTTGTTAGCGAAGTTGAATTCACTGAAGGAAGATATCAAGTACAGTTACCTTTCAAAGAGGACCATGAGCTGCTTCCAGATAATTTTGCTTTGTGCAAATCAAGGTTGGTCTCACTACTGAAACGTCTGAAATTAAAGCCCGAGATGTTAAAGCACTATGATGATGTCATCCAAGATCAGCAACAACAAGGAATTGTGGAACCTGTGGATCAAGGTGTCAACAATGGTGTGGGAAAAGTACATTACATTCCTCATCATGAAGTGATTCGCGTGGACAAGGACACCACAAAACTTCGTATTGTTTATGATGCCAGTGCACGATCAGGAAAGAACACATCAAGTCTCAATGACTGTTTGTATGCTGGTCCACCACTATCTCCCCTCATCTATGACATCCTCCTGAGGTTCCGGGCTCACAAGACAGCCCTCATAGGAGACATTGAGAAAGCTTTTCTAAATGTTTCAGTTCACCCCAAAGATCGTGACTATCTTCGTTTCCTGTGGGGTGATGATGTCACAAGCAGCCACCCGAACCTACAAGTTTATCGATTTGCAAGAGTTGCATTTGGCGTCTCCGCAAGTCCGTTCCTATTGAATGCAACAATTCGTCATCACTTGACTTCTGCTGACATCCCCAAAGAATTTGCTGAGAGAGTTCTGAAAAGTCTGTATGTGGATGACTTTGTTGGTGGAGATGATTCTGACAATTCTGTTTTCGAGATGTATGAGAATCTGAAGTCATCCTTCAAGAGCGGAGGCTTCAATATGAGAAAATGGGTCTCCAACTCTGAAGCCCTTCAGGAAAGAATTGAACAATCTGAAAGCCAGTCTTCTCAAGTTACAAGCAAGTCTGTCAAGGAGCACCCTGTTCAAGAGGAAGATCAAACCTTCTCGAGTTCCCTGTTTGAGACGTCAAAGAACCCCAGCACAGCAAAACTGAAAGTACTGGGAGTTGGATGGGATAGACGAAATGATTTGTTACTCTTGGATCTGGCCTCTCCACTAGAAACTAGCAATACTTGTCCACTTACGAAGAGAGCAATTCTTGGTACAACAAGCAAGTTGTATGATCCCCTGGGACTAATTAGTCCAGTCATCATTCTACTGAAGATCATCTTTCAATCTATTTGCAAGACAAGAGTGGGTTGGGATGACCCCGTGGATTCATTCATCCATGAACAGTGGTTAAAGCTTGTTCAAGATGCTAAGAAGGTGGGGGTGGTGGAAGTGAGGAGACACTACCACCTTGGCTTGTCATCAGGAGATTTACAAAGCATTCAACTCCATGGTTTTGCGGATGCAAGTGAGAAAGCCTATGGAGCAGTTGTGTATTTACGCCTTGAAACAACTACTGGAACTGTCTTCACCCAGCTTTTATCGTCAAAAACCAGAGTTGCTCCGATAAATGGAGAAACCATACCTCGACTGGAGTTACTAGGTGCTCTTGTTCTGGCCCGACTGGTCAATACTGTGTTGACAGCATTTGACGGAACATTGGAAGTTGATGCTGTGTTCTTCTGGTCAGATTCGCAAATTGTTCTGTGGTGGATTTGGGGTGTAAACAGAGAATTCAAGCAATTCATTCAAAACAGAGTGGTTGAGATCCGTCGACTTACAAAGCCAACTCAGTGGAATTATTGCCCCACAGAATCCAATCCAGCTGACATCTGCTCACGTGGTACGATGACCTCGAAACTGATCACCAACCAATTGTGGTGGAGTGGTCCTGAGTTCCTTGGAAAGGAAAAGCAGTGGTGGCCAAGTCTTGCAATGAACTCTGCTGAAGTCACAAGTGACGATTCAGATCCTTGCCTAGAACTGAAGAAGGGAAGCTGTAACAGCCACACAAAGCAGCATGATGGTACAGTTCTTGCAAACATTGCCTCTGGAGAGGTGACGTCAGAAAAGTCACTAAATCTTGATTGCATCATTCCCTTGGAAAGGTTCAGTAGTCTTCAAAGACTTGTGCGAGTCACTGCATATGTTGTGCGATTTGTTTCTAATCTCAAGCAAAGTAAAATGAAGAAGAGGTTAGTGGATGGAGTAATAAGGCATGAAGAGGTGGATTGTGCAAGAGAACTTTGGATCAAGGAGGTTCAGAAATCTGTATACAACAACAAGAACTTTGACCAGGTCAAGATCTCATTATCACTGTTTACAGATGACAAGGGAATTCTGAGGTGTGGTGGTCGTCTTAAAAATGCCCCGATTCCGTATGATGCTCGTTTTCCAATATTCCTTCCAAGATGTTCACGACTAACTTACCTAGTGATAAATGATTGTCATCTCAAGGTTCTTCACAATGGTGTGAGGGACACTCTCACAGAGCTAAGGTCAAGATTCTGGGTAACAAAAGGAAGGCAGACTGTGAAAACTGCGATAGGAAAATGTTCTGTTTGTAAGAAGTTAGAGGGCAGAAGCTATGCAGTTCCTCCTTCCCCACCTCTTCCTGAATTTCGATTGAGCGATGACTTTGCTTTTACTCGAGTAGGAGTGGACTTCGCTGGGCCCATGTATGTCAAGGATGTATTCTCAAAGAATGGAGATTTGAACAAGGTCTATATAGCTTTGTTCACGTGCGCTGCAACCCGAGCTGTTCATCTGGAACTTGTCCCAAATCTGAGTGCGGAAAGTTTTATCAGAGCCCTTACTCGCTTTAAAGGGAGACGAGGAATTCCTGTCTTGATTGTCAGTGACAATGGGAAAACATTTAAGGATTCAAGAGTGCAGGCATATTGTCAGTGCGACGGTACACAGTGGAGGTTCAATGTCGAAGCGGCCCCTTGGTGGGGTGGTTTCTTTGAACGTCTAGTAAAATCAGTCAAGTTGAGTTTGAAGAAGGTCATACGAAATGCCCGGTTAAACTATGACGAGCTGTCTACTGTCCTTGTAGAAGTGGAAGCAGCCTTGAATTCACGACCCTTGACATATGTCTTCGATGAAATGGAGGAACCATTAACACCTTCACACCTGATTGTGGGCCGCAGAATTTTGTCAGTACCATCAAAGAACTCATCGAACGAAGTTGATCAAACTGAGGGAACACTTACAAGAAGAGCCAAATTCTTACAGCGAACACTGAATCATTTTTGGAACCGATGGAAGTCTGAGTATCTCACACAACTTAGAGAGTACCATCGCTACTCAAAGAGAGCAAATTCTGTCCGTAAAGTGCAAGTGGGAGATATTGTGTGTCTACATGAGAACAAAACCCCGAGACAGCAGTGGCGGCTTGGGAAGATCGAACGATTACTTCCTGGTCGAGATGGTCATGTTCGAAGTGCAGTGGTGAGAGTCAAGTCTGGTAATTCGCCAACCGCGGAATGGAGACGCCCATTGCAGAGGCTCTATCCCCTGGAAGTGAGGTTGGATAATGGAACTGCCAACCCTGTGCCCCGAGTGGCAAATGTTCCTGTTACAGTAGTGAGGGACGAGGATGTCCCAGTTGTCGTCGTGAATTCTGACTAAGATAGATGTATTGAGTTCATTCTGTTATATAGAGTTTATGCTCGTAAGATTGTTTCAACTTTAAATGAACTTTGAACTTTGATTGATGACGTCAATCAAAGCGGGGGAGTGTGTTGAAAACTGGGACCGAGCTTGTCACGTGACTTACACGATTTGACACCCCTCGAACACTGAACTGAAAGGGAACGAATGCAAAACTAATGCGAAGTCGTTGTTCTTGAATTGTATTCTGGAGTTTTTTGTCTTTGAATAGAGTCTTTATCTACGAAAGTGTCGTTTGAATACGTTTTCTACAAACCTTGCAGCATCTTGCTTACTTTGTCGATAGGTTGGACTGTGGTGTTTAAAGTGGTGTCCGGTGTCTCCGCTGACATTTATCAAGTGTGGACGTCAGCAGAAACTTTGAATGAGAACAAAACAGAAGCACTGAACGTCAACTCTTCATTTAAAGCACATTATAACAACCGCTTTGTACAAAACTGGCAAACTGTTAGCCCTCGGGAGGTAGGTCTAGCAAAATAGCCATGCTTTGGAAAAAATATTATGACAAACTTAAGAGGACAGGAAATAAATATTCAGTCAACTTTGACGCATAATTCCTTTACCGAAATTTTCAAATAAGTTTGCGTTATCATTTGTTGAAGAGCTGGACTAGGGATGCATACTTAGCTGTAGAAAACATCGGCTCAGTCAGTCAATCACTCAATCGATCCTTCTTGATCTCTTTTTAGGTGCGTGTGGCTGTCTACAAAAGTGAAACTGAAGTCTTCTCCATTTTGTTCGACGCTACGGACAGCGACAAAGAGAATTGGTATTCCAAGAATAGAATGATTGACTCCCCGTGGACTGATCTAAACAACAACAACAACCCGCCACCCACATACTGTTCCATATTTGGCGAGTCAGATCGACGATTTTACGTTAGTGGACCTCACAACGGCTGCGAATTTGACACTGGCTGGCTTTCGATCATCAGTCACCACTGTGTCTATGAAACACGCTTTGTCAGAACAACTGTCATGTACAGTAAACTACAGATTAACACAAACTGGAACGTGTACGGTAAGGAAATAAGTGACGTAAATTTATTAAATTAAGGATAGCACTTTTGTTGAAAGATACACCTAATTGCAATAACGTTGTCATAGAAAAAAGCAAAAAGCAAAAAGCCAAATAGGAATTGATTAGCTACATTTAAATTTCCATTGTTTTCAGATACTGTACATGAGTGAAAAATGTAAGGTACATGAATGGCATAAATGAAAAATGTATTTTTCAGTCATGTACAGTGTCTGAGAACAATGGAAATTTAAATTTCCCTTATTAATTCCTATTTGGCTTTTTGCTTTTTTTTATGACAACGTTATTGCAATTAAGTGTATATGCTTTATTGACTAAGCGTGAGACCAAGATGGCTGGATATTGACCTCGTACAAGAAGAACGAGGCCAATATCCACTAATCTTGACTGAACAAGCTTAGTCGATAAAGGATTTATTATATGAACTTTGTTGAACTTGCCTCGGCTTCGAGGAGTTATTTTATTGCATTGCGGGAAACACAGGGTAATCCCGAGCGGGAAGATAGTGCCATCTTGCCTGTTCGGGTAGCCAATCACAAGGCAGGTTTTGGTTCATCTTGCCTGCTCACGGAGCTAGCCATATAATAAGCAGTCCTGGACTGAAAAAAACAGTCTTTGCAGTTTCATTGTTATTTTTTTTGAAGCCAATTTGTGAAGCGCACGGCGGACCGACGAAAACACAGCCTTTTGGAAGGCCTTGCGTAAGCTCATCACGTAAACCATAAACGAATTTTAGCCAATAGTATTTCGACAACCAATTTTAATACATGTACGGAAGCTAAGGAATATAGAACCGACCATGCAACTAGCTTAATGATTGCCAAAGATTGTGATGTTCAGGATCAACTAGAATCTATCCTTCTGAACAAAAACTGAGAGCAAAATTTTCTTTTGCAGCTTAAGTTTTGTTTCAATGAATTCTCAAGTAATCATTTTGCTGTATTTTCTTTCCTGTTTGTCGATTGTTCAGTTAAGGGCATCTATTTTTCTTTATTCATAGAAAACGTTGGGGTCGCTGATGTCCTGTTGGTGTACATTCGATAAGCTGCCAAATCACAAACATTAGAAAAGGGAGCTTAAGAAAGAACGACGCAGACGCCGAGGACAACGCCCAGTAGAAAGTGGATTTCTATTTGACCTTCGAGTGGCGCAACTGTCTAAATCTGTTCAGTACGCGTATTGGTCTAAAAATTCCTCTGGCTGAATTTATTATGACAGGTTCAGGTTTGAAAGAAAACACGCAAAATAAGCGTCGCAGTTCACGTTATTTAAGGAGTTTACGAAACCGCGACGGCGACGCCGAGGACAACGTCGATTAAAAAATGAATCTATATTTTACCTAAACGAATCTCGCGATACTCTTAATTCATTTACTTTCTTTATCACTGTCAAAACTATCGCAAAACTAAATCCGGAACACAGCGATAAATTTGAGATAAAAATTTTAAAAATTAGCCGTCGTGGTTCACGTTCTTTAGACAACGCAAAATTTGGTCCTTTCACGTTATTGTCTAGCAGAGAACGGTAAAGGAATGTACCAAGAATTATAACGCATGTGCACAGCCATTGTACAGCTCATTAATTATTTTAATTTGTTCAGTGACGTTCCCGTTGCCGTTGCCGTCGTGGTTTCGTAAACTCCCTATTCTCCAAAATACCCAGACCTTAGTCATTTCGCGTTGTTAACAGGAACCTTAAGCAATGACGGTGGCGACGGTAGGCACGACGCCTGGCAAAAAATAGATTTACATTTTACCTTCGAATTTCGTAACTATATATCTGAATGTGCTCAGTACGACAGTCGGTCTGAAAACCTGCTCAAACTCAATATGAAATGCCAGCGATCAATTCCAAAACGAAATGCGAAAAATTGGCCGTCCTGGCGTACGTTCTCCAAAATACGCAGAACTTGGTCATTTAACGTTGTTGTTTTGCACAGGACGGCTGAGAAATGTACAAAGATTTATAACGTACTTACACAACTGTTGTTCTGTTCTTTAAAATCTATCGTTTGGTTACGTTCTCGTTGGCGTCGCCGTCGTGGTTTACTTAAGTTCCCTTTAAAGTTACTATGACGGTGACGCCGAGGACAACATCGATTAAAAAGAATGATTATATATTTTACCTACGAATCTCGCGGTATCCTAGAGTCATTTACTTTGTTTATCACTGTCAGAAGCATCATGAAACTGAATCTGGGACAGCTAGGGCAATAAATTCGAGTTAAAAAAATTATAAAATTAGGCGTCATTGGTCATTTCACGTTG
>NC_138151.1:13901324-13906324 GCF_964199315.1 Orbicella franksi
AAGGGGAAAAACAGTCTTTAAAGAAAATAAATAACAAGTTTTAGTGTCTCGTATGTTGATTGTGACTGTATTGTTATTATTACGGGATGTATGGTAGCGAGCATGTGGTCTCGAGATGTCAAATGATTAAAACATTTTATTGTTATAAATCGAGTTGTTTAGTGTATTAATTAGGACGAAGACACCACATTTGGCGACGAGGAAAACGGATATTTAACTCGCCGAACGGCTGTTGAAGTGGAAACGTGTTTAAACGGTGGACAAAACTCGCACAGATGGTCGTATGCCTGAGCGGATTACCTGGATTGCCTGTCGTCGACGCTGTCGGTGAAGCAGCTACACTTGCACAACGATGGTTAACTTGGAAAGAGGCATTTGAGCTCTATGTTACTGCCTCGGGAATCAGTGACCCTATACAAAAAAGAGCGCTACTACTTTACCTCGCTGGACCCAAAGTCCGAGATGGTTTCCACAATTCGATTCCTGCCGAAGCACGAGGCGAAGCGAAAGATTACAAAAAAAGCTTTAGACTGCCTGTCGGAACACTTCAAGCTCAAAACGAACGCTCCGATGGCCCGACAGACATTTAGCGGCTACTCCATTGGCTGGCGAAACCATCAACAATTTTATTACTCGCCTGCAGAAACTAGTAGAACAGTGTGACTACGAGGGCGAAAGGGACAATCAGGTGAAAGATCACGCCATTTCCTGCCTGAATGACAAAAATCTTAATTGCAAGTCAAAGTTGTACCGTGAGGAAACACTTACTCTCAGGAAACTCCTGAAAATCGTCAGTCAGTACTGACAAAGCAGCGCTTATTCCTATCCTCGAAAGCCAAATAAACAGCTTGTCCAGTGATCCAAAACAAGGGGAGAAATGTTGGCGGTGTGTTAAAGTGGTGACTTCGCGAAAGATTGCCGTCGCTTACGTGACCACAACTGCGGAAAGTGCTGCAAAATGGGTCATTTTGAAGGAAATCCAAAGGAACAACGTGATATACACAACGTGACCGGAGACACGAGTGCAGAGAACCGTGTAAGCATGCAATGATGATTTTTACGTGTTCAACGCCGAGAGCACTGATGGACAGAACACTATGAAACTCATGATTGAAAATAAGCTTGTAGACGTTGTTATTGACTCTGGTGCTAGTTGTAATTTAATTTCAAAGGAAATGTTTCATTTTGTAACGGGGGATAATGCTAGCTTGTTGGAGTGTAATAAGAGGGTTTATGCTTATGCTTCTGTGGAGCCACTCCAGCTTAAGGGAAGGTATGGGTTTAATGAGCAAGTACCACAGACCCACAAATCCCTGTATACTAGGTTTAATGTAATGTGCGGTATGGCAGCAACGCTTCTAGGCCGTGAAGCCTCCGAGTTGCTGGGCGTAAGGGTCGGCGTGTCCATTAACAGATGTGATGTTAAATCTGATGACATGGAAAACCTTGCAAACCAAATTGACAGAAAGGCCCTACTAAAGCCCAAATTCCCAAAAGTATTTCAAGGTTTTGGCAAGCTCAAGGGGTATCAGCTAAAACTCCACAATGATGAGAATGTTCAACCAGTCGCTCAGCCAGTACGCAGAATTCCCTTTAGTAGAAGAGCTAAAGTCACTGAGAAACTTGAAGAATTGCTCAAACCTGATGTCATCGGTATATGCAGGTATAAGCGCTTACTCTTTGGCGTGAACTTGGCCACGGAAAAATTCCAACAAATCGTGTGGCAAGTAATTAAAGGCTGCCAAGGTGCATACAACCTCCATGATGACCTGCGAGTCCTTGGGGCAGACGACAAAGAACACGATGAGAACTTAGACAGGGTCATGCGCAAGCTAGAGGAATGTGGCCTCACCCTGAACTATGATAAGTGTGGCATTGATTTTAGTAGTATAGTTTACATCGGTAATGTACTCTCTGGTGAAAGACTGAAAGTCTCCAGTGAGCGAGGGAAAGCTATAGTTGAAGCACCAACGCCCCAGAACCAGTCTGAAGTAAGACGTTTCCTCGGGTCAGTTCAATATGGCGCGAAGTTCATCCTAAACTTTGCAACCATATCAAGTCCATTGTGGGACCTAACCAGCAAAGATGCTAAGTGCCAGTGGGGTGCAAAGAGAGCAAAGCCTTTCAAGAAATCGAAGACCTGCTAACTAGAGCACCAGTGATGGTCTACCACAGACAAGGTGCCACTGCACGGCTCACAAACTATGCCTCTCCTGTTGGAGCTGGAGCGATCCTGGAGCAAAACAAGAAGACCGGAAGCTTAGGAAAGTTGAAGCAAGATACTTCTAATCTGAAAGAGAAACTCCAGCTGTCAGATGGGCTTGCGAGAAGTTTTACCTGTACCTATACGGAATTAAATTCGAGATCCGTACTGACCACAAGCCGCCAGTCACAGTACTCAGTGCAAAGTCCAAACCTCCATCTGCCCGGATAGAAAGGTGGCTCCTGTACTTGCAGCAATTCCAATACACGTTGACACGCGTACCAGGCAAAGATAATGCTGCTGAAGTCCTCAGCCGCCTACCCGTTGGCTCAACTCAAGATGAGGACACCTGACAAATTAAAGATTTTGCATACAGCGTGGCAAGTGCAGCGGCGCCAGCCGCTTTACTGCCCAAGAAAGTCGAGACTGCCACAGCAGATGATTCAACTAGTACGAAAAGCTGTGACGACCGGTGACTGGAGCCGGTTGTCAGGCACCACGTACAAAGCGGTTAAAGAAGAACTGTGGGTAGTAGGACAAGTGTTTATGAGAGGAACTCGTATTGTGATACCTCAGCCTTTGGAAACAAACCATCATGTTGGCACACGAAGGTCATCAGGGCATGGTCCCTACTAAAGCCAGGTTGTGAGAGAAAGTGTGGTGGCTTCAAATGGACAGACAGGTGGAGGATGCCATACGTTTGTGCCATCCCTATCAGCTTGTAGGACCAAGAGCAAAACCAGAACCTGTGATGTCAAGCAGTTTGCCTGGTGGACCCTGCCAAGAGATCTCGGTTGATCTTCATGATATCTCAAATGGTGAACACCTCTTGGCGGTTGTCGACTATTACTCTCGTTGGCTAGAGGCCATTCCCCTGAAGAAGACGAATGCACAACACGTGATAAAGAGTATGCAAGCTATTTACAGAACACATGGATTACCAGAAACTCTCCGCAGTCACAATGGACCACCATTCGCGTCAAAGGAATTTGAGGTCATCCTAGAATACTTGGGGATAAGCCACAAGAAGGGCGTACTCTATTGGTCACAGAGCAACGGATAAGTGGAACGTGGCAAGAAACAATTCTGAAGATAGCGCGAATTGCTTCAGAACTTTCTCTTCCAGTATAGAGTTACCCCACATACTGTTACTGGAGTGTCGCCTGCAGAACTATTGATAGAGAGGACACTGCGCGACAAGCTTCCTCGAGTTGAATTTTCCAAAGACGTTACAACGGACGCATATTGGCAACAGCTGTTGAGAGAGAGACAATCGTGCAAAATTCCGCCAAAAGGAATATGCAGACAGAACACGGGCAGCTAAACACAGCAATATTGAGGAGGGTGGCAAGGTGCTATTAAAGCAGACACGTGAAAACAAGCTCTCACCTAACTGTGAGCCAGAATCCTACAGTGTCACTCGCAAACATGAAAATGCTGTCATCTTACAAGACACAAGTGGGAACAATAAGATGCGCAACATTGCTCACATGAAAAGGTTTGTTGATCCTGAAACTGTTGACAAAGCGGAAAGAGATCCGCAGCCACACCTACCCGAGCGGCCAGTGCAGCCCGAAAAGGATCACCCGAATACCAGCCCCAGTCAACCAACAGCAGATACACGGAAAGCTCCATCTGGCCCCTTGCCTTCAGTTGCTTCGCGCCCTCTGCCTGCCAGGCAAGCACCCGCCTGAATGCAAGATTATTTATGCGCATAGTTTAAATTATTCAGAAGAAAATAAGAGAATCTGAACTTTCTTTCAAACACTTTATTAGTCACTTTAACTTTTTTATCTCCACCTTTATAGATATACTTGTTTGTTTTTGTAATAACTTAGGGGAGATGTAGTGTCCCGTATGTTCAGCATGTGGTCTCGAGATGTCAAATGATTACAGTGCTGCGCGCGGTACCGTGAACAACCAGACAGTTTTTTGACATTTTTTTTGACATATTTTTGACGAGTTTGATGCTTGGTAATCGGCAACTGACCAATCAGGGAGCAGATAATCTTGTAAGGCGGAGTAGATCTCTCAGCGTGATATCCATTAGAAAGAACATGGCAACGTACCAGGTGAAGGTGAAGTACGGGGAGGAAAGATTTAGTACTTTCTTGATCAAGGATATCTCCTTTGCTAAGCTTATGCAGGCGATAAAGCAAAACTGTTCACCGCTTGCACACTTACCCGCTTCAAACATTCGTGTAAGATATCGCGACGAAGACGGCGATATGATCAATCTGTCGGAAGATCCAGATGATTTTGCTTTTGGCGAGATGCTAAGGCTAGGAGTGCAAAAGAAGTCAAGGATCGGGACTACGGAAAGTTTTTTCTTCAGGCAAGCGAAGTAGATTCGCCGCTGCCGAGAAAACTGAGACGAATGGACGTGGAACTGCCGAGTTCTTCAGCTTCTAACGAATTCAAGTCGCTGCAACCGAAGCATTTGTCTTTCACACCAACGCCTGGCGCGCATCTCGCAACTACGACAGCTCCAAAAAATGCCAAGAAAAGTAATTTGGACTGCCAGCGACGGGAAATGGAAGAAAATCTTAAGGTTTTGAAAGTACAAGTTGCTAGCGCAAAAGAAGAATTGGAGAAACTGAACAGTGAATCCAGACATTTTCAGTCGCTCAGTGATATTCGAGCTCGACACTGTAACAACTGTCATTGCAGTGGTCACACAAAAGTAAAATGCTCAAAACCTCCTTGCACGGACATCAGTGTGTGTAAAATAATAGAAAAGCATCCCGAACACAAAACGAAAATTAGCCAACTTTAGCGTGAGATTAGATCTCTGGAA
>NC_138151.1:13908824-13958824 GCF_964199315.1 Orbicella franksi
ATATTTAAATTCTCAATCAAAACAAAGTATCATATTTACTGACTATTATAATGAATAAATACTCGGCTATACTCCCTTAATAAGTTCATCACTCCAGGTGACTCACTCTCATGATAACCCGCGTGCATGACTACAAATCACTGAATCTGAGGAGAACATTTTGTTGATAGTTTTTCCATCTGATTGTGAAAGCCAATTTAAAGTCAATCTGCACTTATACAAAAGGTTAACAATCAAGACTCTTCTTATTTTTCTCGTTACTTTTTGAAAATTTAGCAAGGATTTTTCTTTCTCTCTCCTGTGGATAAGGGATCCATCTCCATATAGTGTAGTCAAATTCTAACTTCTCCCTGAGACAAGGAAAAAAAATTTTAAAAACTACTCTTCCACCAGCTCCTAGTTCACACTGGGATAACAATCTGAAACGTGACATTTTCTGTTTTGCTCCTGAATACATCGTTTAGCTCGTGTTGCAAAAGCAATATTACACATTGTCGGGACATTGACTATATTTTCTTGTAGTATTTTCAATCTAGCCCTAAAAAAATAACGCGTGCAATTACTGGCTATCAGTTGAATTCAAAAGTGCTCCCAATTTGCGATTGAATCGTTCGATCACACTAGCTTTGGTATCGCCGCTGGTCGAAAAATGACGAATGTCTTTTCGTGTCATCAGGGTTTGAAAGGTCTTGTTGTAAAATTCTTTGCCGTCATCGGTTTGCAACTTGCGAGGTATCCTTCCACCACTGCGTTTCAAAATTTTCTCGAAGGCTGCCGTCACGTCTTTGCCAGTCTTGGACTTGACCGGTTCCACCCAAGCGTACTTGGACAACACGTCCACCACCGTCAACAGATACCTGTACCCTCGATTCGATTTGGCAATGTTTCCCACTTCGATGAGATCCGCCACCCATTGTTCGTCGATACCGTAGACCATCACGGGTACGGTACGAAAACGATGACGTGTGGGTTTGTGAAGCGTGCATCCCAAACTGGCTTCCAATCTCTTTCGCACCGGCTCGATGGGTAATCCTCGGACTTTGGCAAAACGCGTCACGCCTCCCAGACTTCCTGGGACATTGGGATCCTCGTACGACCTCAACAAGTTGGCATAACGATCCACCTTCTTCTTCTTTCGGGTTTTCGTGCTCATAATGTCGCCAATCGACAGAGAGATTGTCTAATCAGCTCAGGGTGTTCTCGTTTTATGATGGCGTACCACCCGATTGGCATGGGTTGTCGTTCCAACCATAATATGAAGACGACGAAACGCCAGACGTTTTCTTCCACATGACTGTCCAAAAACACCTGTTCGGAGTTTTGACCTATCAACGAGGGAATGGGATATTTCTCTCCATACTTGGCATATAAAAGCTCGGAGCGCTCGCAGAGACTATACCATGCACTAGTCATGATCACCAAAAAATGAATTTTATTTTTGTCACATCACTGCTTTTATCCAAAAAAAGGACTAAACCAGGATTCGAACCAGGGACCTTTGGGTTATGAGCCCAACGCGCTGACCACTACACCATTTAGTCATCCTCGTTCAACAAACAGTGATTAAAACTATTTACAAGGTAACACTGTTCTTTCTCCATCATCAATCGCACCAACAAATCCTCCATCTTTTCAGCCAGTTCCCTGAAATAAGCGGGAGTCCCCAACGAAATCGGACGATTCCGTTTCTCGCTCAGTCTCACGGAGATATCTCTCGCGTAGGTGAGGGGTTCAATCATCTTCCTGATCTTCTGTCTCATCATGAAGGTCAAACTCGACGTGGCCAACAGACAGAACCTGTCCTTCATTCTGACCGGTGGAATAACGGCTGGCACAAAACGAATCACATCCAATTCCTTGATGTAGACCATGGAGTACCAATCGATGGTGAAGAGATGAGCTCTATGTCCTGCGGATTTCAGTAAAGGAAGAATCTGCCATCCCCACTCAGGACGTAGACGAAGTAGTTCAGGAATGGTCCAGTCGTGTTGAGGTTTCTCACAAAACAAAAATGTCGAACAGCAACAGGTTGTCAACCCCTTCTTCCTCATCGATCCAACCCAAAGGCGACACGTGAAATCCACACACCGACTCGATCAAATGAATGATCGCGTTGCTATTACTGTACAACACGGTCAACATCTTGAATAAAATGATAAAAACAAGAACCGCAACGCAACGTTTTATAGTAAAAAAAGAAAGACGTCATTGGTCAATACAACAACACGCCACCCTAAAGTAAAAGTACTGAATCACGAGTTAAACCAAAGTTCACTTCCATGGCTTTCAAGAACACGTCAAGGGTCGCTTTGTCGTCCCCAGTCTTCTTCCACTCTTTCCAGCCTGTTCGCAACGCATCGACCACTTTATGCAACTTCACGCGACTTCCCGCCGCACCATCTGATCCGCCACTTTCAAAATACCCCCAGACAAAACACCTCGGTACTTATCCATCTTGGTCCCTATTTCACTGGCTTCCTCCAGCAAAATAGTATCGATGGTCTTTTTGATCAACAAAAGCGAAAGATCAGGTTCTTCTTTCTTCTTCTCTTCCACCACCATCTTACAAACCGGGATTTCCTCCTTAGGAGGTTGCTTCTTTTTCTTCTCGACCTTCCTTCTCTTCAAGGTTGTAGCCTCCTTATTCATTTCTTCAAAATCGACCAGCGGAATCTCTTCGCTGCAATCCATCGTGTCAAGTGAACTCCAAACAGTGGAACCGCGTTTTTTATACACCAAGGACTGTCAATCAAGTAAAATCACTTTCGTGATGGAAAAGTGCTGCGCATTGATTGGTCGATCCAGACCCTATAAATATAACGTCAGAGTTTCATTCACTTCATTTCAGTCGTCGTCAGCGACAGGAACCAAAGTCATGGAGCCGCCACCCCCGCAACCCAGTCCAGACGAATCCCCCACGCGCTACATGTTACCAGACAAAGCGCAGGATGTTGGTAAAGGTTATGTAGATTATAGTCTCAATCCTCATTCGCCCGCCAAATATCCTGTTAATGCCAAGAAGAGAAAGAAATCAGACAACAAAGACAACAAAAAGAAGAAGAAGAAAATCAAGCAGGAACCACCCGAAGGTAAACAAGTTCATTTCCAATCTAAAGTCACGGTCAAAACCATTTACGATAAACTCCACCACTCCATGCAAGAAATAGAATTAACCTGTGAAGACGATTATCTGTTAAGAAACGGTGACTTCGCTTTAAAACGTTAAGAACAAAAACTCATACTCAAACTTCAGCATAAACGACGACCCTTAGGTCCCAGACGAATGCGCATACTCGAACGATTAAAAAAAAGAAAATAACTTGTCCTCTGTTTCTTCGACGCAGATAATCCCCCCGTCATCCACACCTTCTTCCCCGTGCCAGACGTCAAAGACGAAATCAAGCGAGACGAATTCGATCCCGATGCCTTCCTCGACGGTATGAAACAAGAATGGAAAACAGACACACCCTACAGGAACCCTTCACCACCCCACACACACTTTCCTTGCCCCAGGCACCCCAAGCAAGAATTAAAGAAGCGAGAGACGGAGACCGCGCACGGCCGTTGGTCCTATTACAAATGTCCCGTCCCCGATTGTTTTGCCTGTTCAGGCGTAGACAACGTGCAGCATTATGTAGCTTCCAGCCAACGTATGCTGAACGACTACTATGTTCAACTACCCATGGAAAAAATGAAATGCTATTGCCAAAGACCTCTCATCATGAGCATGTCCAGATCAGAAAAGAACCCGGGCAGGTTTTACTTCAGGTGTTCCAAGCGCTATTGCGACATCTTTCAATGGGCCGACGAATTTCCACAAACCAAGGTCAGAGCTTGGTTAGAAGAGGGTAGAAAGCTTTGGTTGGAACCCCACCCCCTTCAACAAAGTGTAGAGAGAAGAGTTCCTCTTTGCCCCTTCGAAGGGAACTGGGATCGAAGTGATTTGAGCCCCCACACAAAGTCCAACCTAGACCGAATACTCCGAGACAACGCCCCCAAGAATTTCACCAACAGCACCTGTTTGATGAATTCACCCCCAAAGAACGCTTGTACCTGGAACGAAGGGGATTGCCTCCACCCAAGTGAACGTGGCAAGCTCTCATTGGTCCTCCCATTTTTCATAAAAGGCAGTCAAAAAAGGTTGACCGTCAGTTTCAAACATGGAGGCGTTACAGGACAATCTTTGCTTCATTTTGGATTTAGAAGGTTTTTTCATCAACAAGACCTTTCAAGTCAGAGAACTGGGTTATTACACTTGGAACCGAGAATATGGAAGACACGCTTTTCGCATCCCCATCCCTTACAAAGAGTTGAGCGACAAAGACAAACGAACCGTGAGTTTTGTGATAAGGAAGATACATGGATTGAGCTATCAACCCCTCAAGGTCGAACGTTTTCAACCACCCGAAGTCCTCAACGAACTGATCCAGGATATCTACTCCATGTACAAAGACGGTCAGAGAACCGTGGTGGGCTACAAGGGAGGACACGTGGAAAAAGATCTGCTAACGAAACTGAACATTCCTCGTCTCGATCTAGAAACATTGGGTTGTCCCAAATACGACAAACTCAGACACATCATTTCAAGTGAACGTTTATTACCCAGCTGCGGTTTGCATCAAGACGAGAGTATCCATCATTGTCCTGTTACAGAGTGTCACGCTTTTTGGTTATGGATGTCAAACATTTTCGGTAAACAATAAAGAAAACTTTTTTTCAATTTCTTGTCTTTCTTGTCTTCAAAATTTACTAAAGTAATCAAACAACTTGTCCATGTCGGATAAGCGCACTTCTATCTCTTCTTTAGCCCTCTGTCTCTCCACACTGTTCCCATACTCATCGTGAATCTTCACCAAACGGCCTCGACACTTTTGAAGTTTCAGGATCACCCTCAATATCAGATTCATTTTCCTCTTCAATAACTCCTGCGCATTCGTATTCGTGGCGCGCCGCTTCTTCGACTGAACAAGTTCCCATTCGTCACTCAGTCGCTCCAAACTCGCATCCAACTCCGCCAAAATAGTTTCGTAAGATCGCGTAATAGGCATCTTCAACAAAAAAACGAAGAGTCACGCCGCACTTCCTTTTAATCAACACCTCCACCAATCGTAACCCTCCTTTTCCATAACGTCACCAGAGGGGGATACCCCCATCACCCCTCCACCAGGCACGCGAAAATTACATGACCCCATCTATTTAAACGAGCGAGCTACAGCACATGTCGTGATTTTCCATCATGGCTTCCAGGCAAAGTCCACGATTACAAGGACTGGGACCCGAACTCTCCGCGTTTAAAGACACATGTTTCATCCGTCGAACTGAATTAGATATCGAATCCATCGTACGTTGTCGAGTCATGCTTTGTTGCGGAAAATTTCTACACAAACGATGCTACAAAATGGCCAACGAACAAAGCTTGCAATGTGGACATTGTCGACGTCCCTCCCTTGAAGACAGTAACGACACCATCATCGTCGACGACGACATCGATCTCCGAGCCAACGAAAACTTGGGAGACAGTCCCGAAAACCAACCGATTTGGGTGTTATCCCCCGAACTCGCGGGTCCCACGCCTTTGGAACGTGCCCGAAACGCCATCAGTGATAACCGAGCCAGCACCATAGCCCACACCATCCACCAAGAAGGTACCATCTCCTGGGACATTCTTCCTTTTCCCATCGATCTTTTAGTTTGGTGCATCTTCTGGGTCCAACTGGATTGGTTCATCTCCACTTCTCCTGATGGAAGAAATCCTCTGTACATTCACGCGGCAGTCAACACCCCTATCGAACCCACCGAAGAAGTCAGAAAAACATTTTACCAATTGGTCAACAAACTCATTCCAAGAGCAGTGTATCCCTGCCTGCAAGAAATCGTACACCGAGAACGCTTCACTCACATAGCGGAATACGATAGGGATGGACAAAGGTACGCTTACAACAGAAACGAAGTCACCGTCACATCGTCAAATCGTATGTCCCGATTTTGGTCACCCGAATACTCTGAAGATGTTTCCTACACCAGTGGATTAACCTGGACGCAACCGGGATTGTAAAAAATAAAAAAAAAATTTAAATCTGTTCACGTGGTCTGTGACGTCACTTCCGACCCCATGACCTCACTTCCTCGCGCCTTACTTTGGCCGAGCTCGCCCCAGACCTCTCTAATGCGAACTAATGCAACCGCTGACCTGACCCGAAAATCCTGCACGCTGATTGGTCTAGACGCGTCACGTGACCGAAATAACGCCTTCTGATTGGCTAGGTCTCAAACCGCCCCCCTATACTACTCTTCTGTGATCTATTACTGAACAGATGCATGGCAATATGGAATCTATCTGCCTTGTAATACATAACAAAGAAACAAAAACAAATGTTTATGACATCACCGGTACCTTTGTCCACCAATAGAGCATAAGTGCATGACTGTAAGAAACAATCAAATTGTGCCTGCAAATAACTTGACTTATTATTGAAACATTGTTTTATAGGAGTTTGATTTATTGTGCATGAATATTACAGTGTAGAAGATATTGAACATTGAATATTTACTGCCACAGATTTTGAGTTTAGTTCTTCTACATCCTCTGACATTCAGTGCCTTCCAATCAGAGATGCAATGTTTTTGTCACACAGCACCTACAGATGTAGATGTAAGATCTGTTTAATTGATGAATATTCAGGGCTCAAAATAATGGCCGGTCAACGGGCAATGTCTGGCCAGAATGGTGACTTGACCGGCCAAAAACTTCACTCGCCATTCATGTTGACCAGTCATGTCATGTTGAGATGATCACGTTGTTCATTCTTGAATAAACAATCAAATCCCCAACTGTAAATCTGAACGTTTTAATCTCATTTTTATTATGACCTCTCATGAAAACATACACCAACATATATCTGTTCGAACGGCTAAAGACCATTCGCTTGCTGTTTGTCATGCATTCAAGATCAATAGAAATGCCATTCGAACGACTGGGGTTAAATCCGTTCAGAAAAATATTAAGCCAATTTTTAAACGGTCTAGCAATGACTGGAACAAACAAATTATATTTGTGGGTTTAATTAAGCCAACATTACATGTACTTGATTTTTTCGTAAATATCTTGACCGGTCAGAAATGAGACGTGACCGAGCTAAAATTACTTTGGCCGGTCAACATGACCGGCTACAGTCTGATTTCAAAGGTCACAGTATAAATTGGAATGATAAGAAACAAAATAATAATTCCAGTTTAAAATTCGCTGATTGATATCATACACAGAATTTGCTGATTCACACACAAACATAACTTATCTTATTTAACAAAATGTTTTATGTTACTTGTAGGATGAAGTAAACTTGAGAGTGGTCAATACATGCATACTCCTTGGCATTGATGCTTGATCAGGAAAAAAGGAGCAACTGAGAAGTCTACAGTACTTATGACTCTATAAGGGGTCCAAGGCCTTGAAGTCCCTGGAAACTTTTTATGCCCGCAAAGCCATCTTTGATCTGTGTCTAAAAACTAAGAGCTGTATATGCCTGAAAGTCTTGTGTGAAGGGAACCTCTGTTCATATTGAGAATAAGCGAATAAAACAGCTCTGTAAGCATAAGATTTCAGATTTTGCTATGGCTTTCTGTGTGCGAAAACATTTTGGAACCTTTGAGAAATGGGCCCCTGGTGCATTACAGTCTAACATGGTGACCTTCAACACTTTGATATGCTCTGGCAGCTTTATATTAATTCAACCACTTTAAACATTATTTTTAATGCTTTGAAGTATCACCCACCTGTGTTAGTGAATTAGCATTAAATGTAAATATCTTACATTGCTAGGTTGATACTTATTGTTCAATACAGCAGCTATAAGATTTCATCATGAAAAGCAAAGGCTATGTTTACATACATGTAGTACCAGAACAATAATTTATTAAATTATGCCGTGTTATGGGAACTATGGTACTAGATAGGCCTTTCAATTTCAACAGGCCCCCATAAATTGTTTTTTTGTGTTTTTTTGTTGTTGTTGTTTTTACAGTACAGTTTTTTATACCAAAAAAAAACAAGTAAAATTTTGGATCTTCACCAGTCTGAATGTTGTTTACAGTGAATGTTTTGTCAGGGATCCAGAATGTTTGTACTATTTGGATTCCATTCATTTTTGGAAAAAGAAGGAGACTGTGACTTTGTGAACATAGCTTAAAAGATGCAAGAAGCTTTATTTTATGTTATGGAATGTAACATTCCTTTGGCATCAATGTTTTTATGATGAATTTGAAATGTCAATCTCCATCTTGTGGTAGATGTTTTTTCTTCCTATTTTCTGTTATTTCAAAAGAACAATTCACAGAAAAAAGTTGATCAATACTTCACACTTACATTGCAGTAATTTTCATAATATGGTAAAGGTAAAGTCTGCACATGGGCCACGTGGCCCAACACGCTGGAGCTTATTCCGCTTTCTGTAGCAGGAAGCGACTAGGACTATTTCTACTCCCCCTGGATGAGATGCTAGTCCGTTGGAGGATTACCCCACCATTAAATTCGCTGGTACCCACTTATAGACCTGAGTGGAGAGGCACTGAGAGTAAAGTGTGTTGCCCAAGAACACAACAGAATGTACCCGCCTAGGGCTTGAACCCGGACCGCTCGATCAGGAGTTGAGCGAACTACATGTAACTACGAGGCCATTGTGCCTCCCACATTTTTCATAATAATTATTAAGGCTAATTTAAACCTACATTAATTACTTAGTAAGACAAAACAGTTTATTCATTCATTTTATGACAAAGGTATTATCATTATGTTACATTTGACTTTGTGAATTTAGTATATATTTAAGACAGTTATCCATTCGCAAACAATTTTAATTTAGTAATACGCCTAAATTGCAAATTTTTTAATAGTTGTAGCTGACAACAGTATAGTTCTTAATCATTTTATTATTTATGAATTAAATAGAACTGAATATGACATGGTTTCGCACAGTCTTGAAAAGGTCTTGAATTTTAGTAGTCTTCTTGAAAAGTGCTTGAATTTGGTTAAAGGAGCTCAGTCATGGAATTTTGAAATATTTTGGCCATGTACAAAATTACATTTAAGTCGTCTTGTTATAGACAGAAAGAAAAGAAAACATGTTTTATTTGTTGCAGTATATACGTTGTAAAGCTTATTCCTGGCATATAAAAACTATTTGAATTGTACGAAGTTTCTACTGATAGCAATAAATTTCTGATTGTGTATAAATTTGCATATTTGCTACTATTATAATTAAGATCAACAGATTTGATTACAATAAAACAGTACATTCCATGCATTTTTCTTCAAGCTGTTATTTACAAGTTATTTATCGTACAGCATTTCTGCCTCCCTTTTTCGATTCCTATGTTATTTACAGGCTCCCTTTTTCAATTTCCAGGTTATTTACAGGCTCTCTTTTTCGATTTACACGTTATTTGCAGGCTCCCTTTTTCAATTTACAGGTTATTTACAGGGTCCCCTTTTCAATTGCCATGTTATTTACAGGCTCCCTTTTTCGATTTCCACGTTATTTACAGGCTCCCTTTTTCGATTTCCATGTTATTTACAGGCTCCCTTTTTCGATTTACATGTTATTTACAGGCTCCCTTTTTAAATTTACAAGTTATTTACAGGCTCCCCTTTTCAATTTCCATGTTATTAACGGGCTCCTTTTTTCGATTTCTACGTTATTTACAGGCTCCTTTTTCGATTTCCATGTTATTTACAAGCTCCCTTTTTCGATTTCCATGTTATTTAAAGGCTCTCTTTTTCAATTTACAAGTTATTTACAGGCTCCCTTTTCCAATTTACAAGTTATTTACAGGCTCCTTATTCCGATTTCCAAGTTATTTACAGGCTCCCTTTTTCGATTCCCATGTTATTTACAAACTCCCTTTTTCGATTTACACGTTATTTACAGGCTCCCTTTTCCGATTTGCATGTTCTTTTCGGCTCCCTTTTTCTATTTCCATGTTATTTACAGGCTCCCTTTTTTGATTTCCATGTTATTTGCAGGCTCCTGTTTGCATTTTCCATCTTATTTACACCCACCTTTTTTTATTTACATGTTGTCTACAACCCACCCTTTTTTTATTAACATGTTATTTACAGTATTTTGGCAACCTCCCCAGTATTAAATTTAGATGTTATCTACGGGTTTCCAGATTAAATCACAAGAAATTTACAGGCTATTTACAGTATTTGCAGGAACAGTTTACATGTAATTTACATCATCTTAGCCCTTTGCTTTGAAACATTTACAGTGTTTTCTCCGTTATTTACATGTTTCACTTGAAATATTTACATGTTTTTTACATGGAACCTCCAAAACATGTAAATGGTAAAAATCATGTAAATTATTCTTTACGCTCTCTTTTTGATTATTTACATGTTAATTACATGTTATTTACATACTCTGTAAATTTTCAACTTTTCCAGTGTATATCAAGTCCATTCCAGGACCTAACCAGCAAAGATGCTAAGTGCCGTTGGGGTGCAAAGAGGGCAAAGCCTTTCAAGAAATCAAAGACCTGCTAACTAGAGCACCAGTGATGGCCTACCACAGACAAGGTGCCAAAGCACGGCTCACAAACAATGCCTCTCCTGTTGGAGTTGGGACGATATGAAGTAAAACAAGAAGACCTGACCTACAGGCCAATATATTACGCTAGCCGGAAGCTTAGCAAAGTTGAAGCAAGATACTCCTAATCTGAAACAGAAATTCTTGCTGTCAGATAAGCTTGCGAGCAGTTTTACCTGTACCTATACGGAATTAAATTGGAGATCCGCACTGACCACAAGCAGCCAGTCACAGTACTCAGTGCAAAGTCCAAACCTCCATCTGCTCAGATAGAAAGGTGGCTCCTGTACTTGCAGCAATTGCAATACACGTTGACACACGTACCAGGCAAAGATAATGCTGCTGACGTCCTCAGCCGCCTACCCGTTGACTCAACTAAAGATAAGGACACCCGACAAATTAAAGATTTTGCATACAGCGTGGCAAGTGCAGCGGTGCCAGCCGCTTTACTGCCGAAGAAAGTCGAGACTGCCACAGCAGATGATCCAACTAGTTCGCAAAGCTGTGACCACCGGTGACTGGAGCCAGTTGTCATTCACCATCTACAGAGCGGTTAAAGAAGAACTGTGGGTAGTAGGACAAGTATTGACGAGAGGAACTCGTATTGTGATGCCTCAGAGCCTTTGGAAACAAACCATCATGTTGGCACACAAAGCTCACCAGGGCATGGTCCGTACTAAAGCCAGGTTGCTAGAGAAAGTGTGGTGGCCGCAAATGGACAAAAAGGTGGAGGATGCCATACGTTTGTACCATCCCTATCAGCTTGCAGGACGAAGAGCAAAACCAGAACCTGTGATGTCAACCAGTTTCCTTGATGGACCCTGGCAAGAGATCTCGGTTGATCTTCATGAGATCTCAAATGGTGAACACCTCTTCGTGGTTGTCGACTATTATTCTTGTTGGCTAGAGACCATTCCCGTGAAGGAGACGACCAGGGGTAGCTGTTTGAAAACATGATTGAAAATATTCATGGCAAACAATTAAGACTTCATTAGGCCTTACAACTCAACTTCAGAATTACCTTAAACTAATAATCGCTCTTTACCAATGTCCCTGTTGATGAGACGATACAAATTCTAGCTGAAAAGGGATTTAAGGACGACTGCTTCAATAAACAGCATAATCTCAACATTACAAAATCAGACTTGGTAGAGTTGCTAAATATTGTCGCCAAGAACCAGCTTTTTCAGTTCGAGGGGAGTTTGTATGAGCAAACCGATGGTGTTGCCATGGGTTCGCCACTTGGACCCCTAATGGCCAACGTATTTATGTGCAGTATCGAAGATCGACTTCAGGACCAAGGCAAGTTTCCCAAGTTCTACAAACGCTATGTGGATGACACATTGAGCATAATGCCTGACACCGAAACAGCTGAAGCATTCCTTTCTTCTCTAAACGAGAGTCATCCATCTGTCAGCTTCACCATTGAACTTGGCGAACACAGCAAACTTCCTTTCCCGGGAACGGACATCAAGAAATGCAATGGTCGCCTGGAGACAAGGGTGTACAGAAAACCAACTGACACCGGATTATTACTACATTACAAGAGCCACGGCGACGTTAAATACAAGAAGTCATTGCTAAAAACAATGCTGGATCGTGCCTTTAAACTATCATCTACCTGGCAACTGTTCCGCCTGGAATGTGATCATCTCACACAGACGTTCTCCCGACTTCAGGACCCAGCGCAATTGATACAATCGACCATCAGTAATTTTGTCACCAAGAAAGTTTCTGGCGATCCAATTTCTACTCGAGCACGTAACGTGAATGAAGCGCCTGTCAGAATAGTGTTACCTTTCAAGGATCAGAGATCGGCCAATTCCGCGCGAAGGCAACTTGGGGAACTAGGCCGAAAAATTAGAACTGATATTCGTCCCATGTATACAAGCCGCAAGATCGGACACGAGGTCAAACCAAAAGAAAAGAAGCTGCCTATCATTAACCAGCAACGCGTTGTTTCCTACTATAAGTGTGGTTTGTGTGATGCAAACTATGTCGGGTACACGTGCCGACACCTCTATCAACGCGTTGAGGAACACTAAGGATCGTCTTCAATCGGGAATCACATCAAAGAGCAGCATAGAACAGTCCCAAGTGACATATATCAGGATTTTACCATCTTGAGAAAGTGCCAAAGTAAATTCGACTGCCTAATTTACGAAATGCTCTTTGTAAAGGAGCTTGAGCCAACCTTGAACAAACAGTCAGATTCAATCCGTGCAAAGTTATTTATATAGGTTTTTTTATAGTATTTTATTATTTTAACACTTACATTTTAGCGCTTGTATTTACATGTTTTACCGTTTCACATTCTCACGCGCTAATTTGTGCTTATATATGTATATTTCATTTGTTTTTTCTTCAACTTGAAAACGATCTCAGAGAGATCGAAACGTCGTTTTTTACCGCTATTTTTTATTCTGAAATGTTTTTCAAAAAAACTACTTATAAGAAAAATGTTCTTGTAATAATTTTAATTTACATCTTTCACAAACAGGACTCTGCTAGCATCAATCAGAGTTTGAGGATGGAAATTCGTTTGCAAGAACGAAAAGCTCGAGTCCAAGATTACTGCAAGAGGCACAAACGTAACACTGACGCGCGGTACTTGGAAAGGATATTCATTATTTCAACGTGTTTCGTAGCAGGAAAGTTATTTACTGTTTTGTACCCAACGTCTCAAGCTCACAATGGAAAAAGGAACTGTCACCCTTGGTAGAACATGACAAGCAAATTTATAAGGGCAGTTTGAAAATCGATCTAAGCAGATTCCCTCCGCAAAAAGTGCAACAAATCCTTAAGAACTATTTTGCGTTCCTATTTGTCCGGGATCCCATAGAGCGGGTGCTTTCCGCTTACAAAGATAAATTTCTGAAAGATAACGAGTATTATCATCCAGTGTATGGTAGAGATATAATCAAACGATACAGGCCTAATGCAACAAAGCAGGCCCTTGAGACAGGCAGCGCTGAGACTCTTCCGGAATTCACGAAGTATGCCATACGTTCGTGCCATCCCTATCAGCTTGTAGGACCAAGAGCAAAGCCAGACCCTGTGATGCCAACCAATTGGCTTGATGGACCCTGGAAAGAGATCTCGGTGGATCTTGGTGCGATCTGAAATGGTGAAAACCTCTTTGTGGTTGTCGACTATTATTCTCGTTGGCTAGAGGCCATTCCCCTGAAGAAGACGACGAGGGGTAGCTGTTTGGAAACATGATTGAAAATAGTCATGGCAAACAATTAAGACTTCATTAGGCCTTTCAACTCAACTTCAGAATTACCTTAAACCAATAATGGGTTAAGAATGTTCTTGTAATAATTTTAATTTACATTTTTCACAAACAGGTTTCTGCTAGCATCAATCAGAGTTTGAGGATGGAAATTCGTTTGCAAAAACGAAAAGCTTGAGTCAAAGATTACTGCAACAGGCACAAACGTAACGCCCACGCGGTACTTGGGAAGGATCTTCATTATTTCAACGTGTTTCGTAGCAGGAAAGTTATTTACTGTTTTATACCCATAGTCTCAAGCTCACAATGGAACAAGGAACTGTCACCCTTGGTAGATGATGACAAGCAAATTTATAAGGGCAGTTTGAAAAACGATCTAAACAAATTCCCTCCACAAGAACTGGAATAAATGCTTAAGAACTATTTTACGTTCCTATTTGTCCGGGATCCCATAGAGCGGGTGCTTTCCGCTTACAAAGATAAATTTCTGAAAGATAACGAGTATTATCATCCAGTGTATGGCAGAGATATAATCAAAAGATACAGGCCCAATGCAACAAAGCAGGCCCTTGAGACAGGCAGCGCTGTGACTTTCCCGGAATTCACGAAGTATGCCATACGTTCGTGCCATCCCTATCAGCTTGTAGGACCAAGAGCAAAACCAGAACCTGTGAGGTCAACCAGTTTGCTTGATGGACCCTGGCAAGAGATCTCGTGGATCTTGATGCGATCTCAAATGATGAACACCTCTTGGTGGTTGTCGACTATTAATCTGGTTGGCTAGAGACCATTCCCCTGAAGAAGACGACGAGGGGTAGCTGTTTGGAAACATGATTGAAAATATTCATGGCAAACAATTAAGACTTCATTAGACTAATGATGGGTTAGCATCAATCAGAGGTTAAGGATGGAAATTCGTTTGCAAGAACGAAAAGCTTGATTCCAAGATTACTGCAAGAGGCACAAACGTAACGCCGACACTGTACTTGGGAAGGATCTTCATTATTTCAACGTGTTTCGTCGCAGGAAACCTTACAGGCCTAATGCAACAAAGCAGGCCCTTGAGACAGGCAGCGGTGTGACTTTTTCGGAATTTACGAAGTATCTGGCAGAAATACGAAGGTGGGATGAACACTGGCAAGCATTTGACAAACTATGTCATCCCTGTGCTATGACTTTATAGGTCGTTTCGAAAATCTCTTTGAAGATGCTTGTTATTTGATAAAAAAAAAAGGCGGGATATGACGACCGCGTTTCTTCCCATTCATTTCGTTCGTCTGACACGGCGGCTGACATGTTATATTACTATTCTCAATTCCCTAAACAAAGAATTTTTCAAATGGAAGTGACTATGAACTGTTTGGTTATTCTTTTCCAGGCAAATTGGGAGCACTTTTGAATTCAACGGATAGCCAGTAATTGCACGCGTTATTTTTTTAGGGCTAGATTAAAAGTACCACAAGAAAATATCGTAAATGTCCCGACAATGTGTAAAAGTGCTTTTGGAACACGAGCTAAACGTTGTATTCAGGAGCGAAAAAAAAATGTCACATTTCAGATTGTTATCACAAGGTGAACTAAGACTGGGGGCTGTTAGGAATAATAGAAAATACAATCCAATACCTAAACGCCAATTTTACTTCGAACAATTCGGACTTGGCTGCTTGGAGGCTTGGTGGTATAAACTTGGGGGTATAAAGCAAAAGAGATCACATGGCAGCAAAATGGTAGAAAAGTAGTTTTTTTAAATTTTTTTTTCCTTGTCTCAGAGAGAAGTTAGAATTTGACTACACTATACGGAGATGGACCCCTTATCTACAGGAGAGAGAGCAAGAAAAATCCTTGCTAAATTTTCAAAACGTAACGAGAAAGATAAGAAGAGTCTTGATTGTTAACCTTTTGTATAAGTGCAGATTGACTTTCAATTGGCTTTCACAATCAGATGGAAAAACTATCAACAAAATGTTCTCCTCAGATTCAGTGATTTGTAACCATGCCCGCGGGTTATTATGAGAGTGAGTCACCTGGAGAGATGAAGTTATTAAGGGTGGGTACCCGAGTATTTATTCATTATACCAGTCAGTAAATATGATACTTTGTTTTGATTGAGAATTTAAATATAACAGTTATTTATTTACAGCCTCCCTTTTTCGATTCCCATGTTAGTTACGGGTTCCCTTTTTCGATTTACATGCTATTTACAGGCTCCCTTTTCAATTTACAAGTTATTATAGGGTCCCTTTACCGATTTCAAAGTTATTTACAGGCTGCATTTCTCGATTCCCATGTTATTTTAGGGCTCCCTTTTTCGATTTACACGTTATTTACAGGCTCCCTTTTCCGATTTGCATGTTCTTTTCGGCTCCCTTTTTCTATTTCCATGTTATTTACAGGCTCCCTTTTTTGATTTCCATGTTATTTGCAGGCTCCTGTTTTCATTTTCCATCTTATTTACACCCACCTTTTTTATTTCCAGGTTGTCTACAGCCCACCCTTTTTTTATTAACATGTTATTTACAGTATTTTGGCAACCTCCCCAGTATTAAATTTAGATGTTATCTACGGGTTTCCAGATTAAATCACAAGAAATTTACAGGCTATTTACAGTATTTGCAGGAACAGTTTACATGTAATTTACATCATCTTAGCCCTTTGCTTTGAAACATTTACAGTGTTTTCTCCATTATTTACATGTTTCACTTGAAATATTTACATGTTTTTTACATGGAACCTCCAAAACATGTAAACGGGGAAAAATCATGTAAATTATTTTTTACGCTCTCTTTTTGATTATTTACATGTTAATTACATGTTATTTACATACTCTGTAAATTTTCAACTTTTCCAGTGTATATCAAGTCCATTCCAGGACCTAACCAGCAAAGATGCTAAGTGCCGTTGGGGTGCAAAGAGGGCAAAGCCTTTCAAGAAATCAAAGACCTGCTAACTAGAGCACCAGTGATGGCCTACCACAGACAAGGTGCCAAAGCACGGCTCACAAACAATGCCTCTCCTGTTGGAGTTGGGACGATATGGAGCAAAACAAGAAGACCTGACCTACAGGCCAATATATTACGCTAGCCGGAAGCTTAGCAAAGTTGAAGCAAGATACTCCCAATCTGAAACAGAAATTCTTGCTGTCAGATAAGCTTGCGAGCAGTTTTACCTGTACCTATACGGAATTAAATTGGAGATCCGCACTGACCACAAGCAGCCAGTCACAGTACTCAGTGCAAAGTCCAAACCTCCATCTGCTCAGATAGAAAGGTGGCTCCTGTACTTGCAGCAATTGCAATACACGTTGACACACGTACCAGGCAAAGATAATGCTGCTGACGTCCTCAGCCGCCTACCCGTTGACTCAACTAAAGATAAGGACACCCGACAAATTAAAGATTTTGCATACAGCGTGGCAAGTGCAGCGGTGCCAGCCGCTTTACTGCCGAAGAAAGTCGAGACTGCCACAGCAGATGATCCAACTAGTACGCAAAGCTGTGACCACCGGTGACTGGAGCCAGTTGTCATTCGCCATCTACAGAGCGGTTAAAGAAGAACTGTGGGTAGTAGGACAAGTATTGACGAGAGGAACTCGTATTGTGATGCCTCAGAGCCTTTGGAAACAAACCATCATGTTGGCACACAAAGCTCATCAGGGCATGGTCCGTACTAAAGCCAGGTTGCTAGAGAAAGTGTGGTGGCCGCAAATGGACAAAAAGGTGGAGGATGCCATACGTTTGTACCATCCCTATCAGCTTGTAGGACCAAGAGCAAAACCAGAACCTGTGATGTCAACCGGTTTCCTTGATGGACCCTGGCAAGAGATCTCGGTTGATCTTCATGAGATCTCAAATGGTGAACACCTCTTCGTGGTTGTCGACTATTATTCTTGTTGGCTAGAGACCATTCCCGTGAAGGAGACGACCAGGGGTAGCTGTTTGAAAACATGATTGAAAATATTCATGGCAAACAATTAAGACTTCATTAGGCCTTACAACTCAACTTCAGAATTACCTTAAACTAATAATCGCTCTTTACCAATGTCCCTGTTGATGAGACGATACAAATTCTAGCTGAAAAGGGATTTAAGAACGACTGCTTCAATAAACAGCATAATCTCAACATTACAAAATCAGACTTGGTAGAGTTGCTAAATATTGTCGCCAAGAACCAGCTTTTTCAGTTCGAGGGGAGTTTGTATGAACAAACCGAAGGTGTTGCCATGGGTTCGCCACTTGGACCCCTAATGGCCAACGTATTTATGTGCAGTATCGAAGATCGACTTCAGGACCAAGGCAAGTTTCCCAAGTTCTACAAACGCTATGTGGATGACACATTGAGCATAATGCCTGACACCGAAACAGCTGAAGCATTCCTTTCTTCTCTAAACGAGAGTCATCCATCTGTCAGCTTCACCATGGAACTTGGCGAACACAGCAAACTTCCTTTCCCGGGAACGGACATCAAGAAATGCAATGGTCGCCTGGAGACAAGGGTGTACAGAAAACCAACTGACACCGGATTATTACTACATTACAAGAGCCACGTCGACGTTAAATACAAGAAGTCATTGCTGAAAACAATGCTGGATCGTGCCTTTAAACTATCATCTACCTGGCAACTGTTCCGCCTGGAATGTGATCATCTCACACAGACGTTCTCCCGACTTCAGGACCCAGCGCAATTGATACAATCGACCATCAGTAATTTTGTCACCAAGAAAGTTTCTGGCGATCCAATTTCTACTCGAGCACGTAACGTGAATGAAGCGCCTGTCAGAATAGTGTTACCTTTCAAGGATCAGAGATCGGCCAATTCCGCGCGAAGGCAACTTGGGGAACTAGGCCGAAAAATTAGAACTGATATTCGTCCCATGTATACAAGCCGCAAGATCGGACACGAGGTCAAACCAAAAGAAAAGAAGCTGCCTATCATTAACCAGCAACGCGTTGTTTCCTACTATAAGTGTGGTTTGTGTGATGCAAACTATGTCGGGTACACGTGCCGACACCTCTATCAACGCGTTGAGGAACACTAAGGATCGTCTTCAATCGGGAATCACATCAAAGAGCAGCATAGAACAGTCCCAAGTGACATGTATCAGGATTTTACCATCTTGAGAAAGTGCCAAAGTAAATTCGACTGCCTAATTTACGAAATGCTCTTTGTAAAGGAGCTTAAGCCGACCTTGAACAAACAGTCAGATTCAATCCGTGCAAAGTTATTTATATAGGTTTTTTTATAGTATTTTATTATTTTAACACTTACATTTTAGCGCTTGTATTTACATGTTTTACCGTTTCACATTCTCACGCGCTAATTTGTGCTTATATATGTATATTTCATTTGTTTTTTCTTCAACTTGAAAACGATCTCAGAGAGATCGAAACGTCGTTTTTTACCGCTATTTTTTATTCTGAAATGTTTTTCAAAAAAACTACTTATAAGAAAAATGTTCTTGTAATAATTTTAATTTACATCTTTCACAAACAGGACTCTGCTAGCATCAATCAGAGTTTGAGAGGCACAAACGTAACGCCGACACTGTACTTGGGAAGGATCTTCGTTATTTCAACGTGTTTCGTAGCAGGAAAGTTATTTACTGTTTTGTACCCAACGTCTCAAGCTCACAATGGAAAAAGGAACTTTCACCCTTGGTAGATGATGACAAGCAAATTTATAAGGGCAGTTTGAAAACCGATCTAAGCAGATTCCCTCCACAGGAAGTGGAACAAATGCTTAAGAACTATTTTGCGTTCCTATTTGTCCGGGATCCCATAGAGCAGGTGCTTTCCGCTTAGAAAGATAAATTTGTGAAACATAACGAGTATTATCATCCAGTGTATGGTAGAGATATAATCAAAAGATACAGGCCTAATGCAACAAAGCAGGCCCTTGAGACAGGAAGCGCTGTGTCTTTTCCGGAATTCACGAAGTATGCCATACGTTCGTGCCATCCCTATCAGCTTGTAGGACCAAGAGCAAAACCAGAACCTGTGAAGTCAAGCAGTTTGCTTCGTGGACCCTGGCAAGAGATCTCAATTGATCTTGATGCGATCTCAAATGATGAACACCTCTTGGTGGTTGTCGACTATTATTCTGGTTGGCTAGAGGCCATCCCCTGAAGAAGACGACCAGGGGGCGCTGTTTGGAAACATGATTGAAAATCTTCATGGCAAACAATTAAGACTTCATTAGACTAATGATGGGTTAAAAATGCTCTTGTAATAATTTTAATTTACATTTTTCACAAATAGGACTCTGCTAGCATCAATCAGATTTTGAGGAAGGAAATTCGTTTGCAAGAACGAAAACCTCGAGTCCAAGATTACTGCAACAGGCACAAACGTAACGCCGACACTGTACTTGGGAAGGATCTTCGTTATTTCAACGTGTTTCGTAGGGGGAAAGTTATTTACTGTTTTATACCCATAGTCTCAAGCTCACAATGGAAAAAGGAACTGTCACCCTTGGTAGAAAATGACAAGCCAATTTATAAGGGCAGTTTTAAAACCGATCTAAGCAGATTCCCTCCACAGGAAGTGGAACAAATCCTTAAGAACTATTTTGCGTTCCTATTGGTCCGGGATCCCTTGGAGTGGGTGCTTTCCGCCTACAAGGATAAAGTAGTGAAAGATAACGAGTATTATTATCCAGTGTATGGCAGAGATATAATCAAACGATACAGGCCTAATGCAACAAAGCAGGCCCTTGAGACAGGCAGCGCTGTGTCTTTTCCGGAATTCACGAAGTATGCCATACGTTCGTGCCATCCCTATCAGCTTGTAGGACCAAGAGCAAAACCAGAACCTGTGAGGTCAAGCACTTTGCTCTATGGACCCTGGCAAGAGATCTCGTGGATCTTGATGCGATCTCAAATGGTGAAAACCTCTTTGTGGTTGTCGACTATTATTCTCGTTGGCTAGAGGCCATTCCCCTGAAGAAGACGACGAGGAGTAGCTGTTTGGAAACATGATTGAAAATAGTCATGGCAAACAATTAAGACTTCATTAAGCCTTTCAACTCCTTCAGAATTACCTTAAACCAATAATGGGTTAAGAATGTTCTTGTAATAATTTTAATTTACATTTTTCACAAACAGGTTTCTGCTAGCATCAATCAGAGTTTGAGGATGGAAATTCGTTTGCAAAAACGAAAAGCTTGAGTCAAAGATTACTGCAACAGGCACAAACGTAACGCCCACGCGGTGCTTGGGAAGGATCTTCATTATTTCAACGTGTTTCGTAGCAGGAAAGTTATTTACTGTTTTATACCCATAGTCTCAAGCTCACAATGGAAAAAGGAACTGTCACCCTTGGTAGATGATGACAAGCAAATTTATAAGGGCAGTTTGAAAACCGATCTAAGCAGATTCCCTCCACAGGAAGTGGAACAAATGCTTAAGAACTATTTTACGTTCCTATTTGTCCGGGATCCCATAGAGCGGGTGCTTTCCGCTTACAAAGATAAATTTCTGAAAGATAACGAGTGTTATCATCCAGTGTATGGCAGAGATATAATCAAAAGATACAGGCCCAATGCAACAAAGCAGGCCCTGGAGACAGGCAGCGCTGTGACTTTTCCGGAATTCACGAAGTATCCCATACGTTCGTGCCATCCCTATCAGCTTGTAGGACCAAGAGCAAAACCAGAACCTGTGAGGTCAAGACGACGAGGGGTAGCTGTTTGGAAACATGATTGAAAATATTCATGGCAAACAATTAAGACTTCATTAGACTAATGATGGGTTAAAAATGCTCTTGCAATAATTTTAATTTACATCTTTCACAAACAGGACTCTGTTAGCATCAATCAGAGGTTAAGGATGGAAATTTGCAAGAACGAAAAGCTTGATTCCAAGATTACTGCGAGAGGCACAAACGTAACGCCGACACTGTACTTTGGAAGGATCTTCATTATTTCAACGTGTTTCGTCGCAGGAAACCTTACAGGCCTAATGCAACAAAGCAGGCCCTTGAGACAGGCAGCGGTGTGTTTTTTTCGGAATTTACGAAGTATCTGGCAGAAATACGAAGGTGGGATGAACACTGGCAAGCATTTGACAATTTATGTCATCCCTGTGCTATGACTTTATAGGTCGTTTCGAAAATCTCTTTGAAGATGCTTGTTATTTGATAAAAAAAAAGGCGGGATATGACGACCGCGTTTCTTCCCATTCATTTCGTTCGTCTGACACGGCGGCTGATATGTTACATTACTATTCTCAATTCCCTAAACAAAGAATTTTTCAAATGGAAGTGACTATGAACTGTTTGGTTATTCTTTTCCAGGCAAATTGGGAGCACTTTTGAATTCAACGGATAGCCAGTAATTGCACGCGTTATTTTTTTAGGGCTCGATTAAAAGTACCACAAGAAAATATCGTAAATGTCCCGACAATGTGTAATAGTGCTTTTGGAACACGAGCTAAACGTTGTATTCAGGAGCGAAAAAAAAATGTCACATTTCAGATTGTTATCACAGGGTGAACTAAGACTGGGGGCTGTTAGGAATAATAGAAAATACAATCCAATACCTAAACGCCAATTTTACTTCGAACAATTCGGACTTGGCTGCTTGGAGGCTTGGTGGTATAAACTTGGGGGTATAAAGCAAAAGAGATCACATGGCAGCAAAATGGTAGAAAAGTAGTTTTTTTTAATTTTTTTTTCCTTGTCTCAGAGAGAAGTTAGAATTTGACTACACTATACGGAGATGGACCCCTTATCTACAGGAGAGAGCAAGAAAAATCCTTGCTAAATTTTCAAAACGTAACGAGAAAGATAAGAAGAGTCTTGATTGTTAACCTTTTGTATAAGTGCAGATTGACTTTCAATTGGCTTTCACAATCAGATGGAAAAACTATCAACAAAATGTTCTCCTCAGATTCAGTGATTTGTAACCATGCCCGCGGGTTATTATGAGAGTGAGTCACCTGGAGAGATGAAGTTATTAAGGGTGGGTACCCGAGTATTTATTCATTATACCAGTCAGTAAATATGATACTTTGTTTTGATGGCGAATTTAAATATAACAGTTATTGATTCGATCTAAAGTTATACAGTGGTTTTCAATATTTTACGTTTTCGATGTCTAAATATTTGTGGTTTTTGGTCGGTCTGTTTTGCCGGCTTGTTTCTTGGCCTAAACCTCTACCTAAACAGTTTAAATCGAAAATGTTTCAGTGCTGGGCGTAAGTTAAGTGTGGCCATAAATTGGGCGACGAATAACGATAGGTTAACAAGTTCATTAGTTACCAAGGTATTTAAGTTTGAACAAGCATTCAGCAGGGTTGAAATTCCCATTTGTTAAATGTTAGAAAGACTCCAGTAACAGTATGTGGGGTAACTCTGTACTGGAAGAGAAAGTTCTGAAGTGCTATTCTCCAATCTAATTCTTTCCCTTCAAGGCGAGCAATTCGCACTATCTTCAGCATGAGGGGACGCAAATGACTTCTACTGTAAGTATCTCTTCCCGCTGAGATTTTTGGTTTGCGGTTGTGAAAAGCGTTATAATCTGTCGTTTGCGGTTTCAGTCATGTGTCATATCACTTACTTCGGCATTTGGAAAACGTTAGGTTATTTTAGTAAGCATTGTTTCTTGTGACAGCAAAACGCCACCTCGTGACCTGCCTCGACCTAGGGAGTTCATTTGAACGCGAAGATGGCGCCAAGGAAGAGCTTTTATCCCTTTGCTCGCATCATCAATCCAGATTTTTCTTCGGAAAAGAAAAATAACTGGCATGTGCTGACCCAACGTGTTCGTGCCAAAAGTCCGATACAGTATTTTTAAGAAAAGCGCAGTGGAAATTCGATCATTTTGCCTTGCCGACAGCTCCAGTTATCGTGGCAAATTGCGCAAAGCATGCTCTGGATGTCAAGTTTGGTTTGCTGGCCGTTTTGTTAAGCCAACATCCTGATATTAAAGAACGCACATCACAAGGAGGAAGAACTTGTTCGCTTGAATAATTTCCTGAACGGCCTGTATTAAACATGCTCACTATTCGAAAAGGACGTGGTCAAGAACGGTGGTAAGCCTACGGACAAATTATGTTGCTTGAGTTCAGCTAATTTACCCGATGGGAATTAAAAGAACTTCCATTTTTAAATTAGCCCTTTGAATGGTAATGGCCGTTCCAGCCTGACTAGCGCTGCCTTTGTATTTTGAGAGCTCAATCTCAGTTTATTTTCCCGCTTGAATTTAATTTTTACCAACAGGGATCTGGGTGGATTTTGCTGGAGTAGGGTCAGGGGTCAGCTTGCATAGCGGTATTTTCTTTTGATTGAAACGTCAGGATGGTACTATGGACCACAATATCAGTCATTTTGGAAATTGTTATATTTTGGACTAGTCCCATGAGGAAAATAATAAAGCTGGCTGATTCCTAGCCTCCTACGCAGATACTGTTTGGGCTCGTCACGCAACATTCCTCCCAAAGCTCAAAAAGAGTCTGCGTACGAGGCTAGCTGACTCCCTGAGCGGTTTGAATTTTGCAACATCAATCAAGTGATTTTGATGGACCTCTCGCAACTTAGTTTTGCTTTGATTGCTTTCTCAGGAATCAAAACAAAGTAGTTTGCTGACAACTAGAAATTTCAGGCCAGTCCAGTTTGGAATGTTGATATTTCATTTAGAGTGTGCTAACTTTTTATGGGAATTTTTCAGGAAAAGTAATAGTCAGTGATTTTTAAGCACAACTTATCAATAATGATGAAGATGATGATGGTGTAGGTGTATTAATTTTGCAGTAGTATTTTGATCCTTTTTTTAGGGGATCCTTCAAATTTGACCTTGCCACTTTTTCCAGGTTAAGAATAGACAATGGTTTGTAATTAATGAAGCACTTACTGAAAAGCTACAATTGATTTTTTTCAGCAGCTCATATTATGATTGGCTTATCACTAACCACCATAAGGTCTGTTGCCAGTTGATGGTTGTTTATTAATGTGTACTATCATTGTATTCTATTTAATTGCTACGTGGTTACTGACTGGCAGATAATTAATTATGTTATAGGTCCAGCTAAACAGGATTCAAATTCTCAACATCATTGAAGACGTTTTTGTCCAAGCATTCCCCTGTAAAATATGAGGAAGACCTTTTCATAAAATGATTTGAACACTGCAACACTGATTTTAATCAGAGTAATTCCATCAGTCCCCTGTTGACGCAAGCATGCAATATTAACAACATAATTTACAAGATATAACCAAAATAATATCTTATATCATGCCAGCAAATAACATTCTTCGGCTACGCTTTAAGGTGGCACACCCAGGAGTGTAGTAGAATCAAGAGAGTTTAATGTCATGCCTACAATAACATTATTCGGCTACACTTTAAGGTGGCACACCCCGGAGTGTAGTTTAACCAAGAGAGTCTAATGTCATGCCTATAATAACATTATTTGGCTACACGTTAAGGTGGCACACCCAGGAGTGTAGTATAACCAAGACAGTCTAATGTTATGCCTTCAATAACATTATTCGGCTACACTTTAAGGTGGCACACCCAGGAATGTAGTGTAACCAAGAGAGTCTATTGTTATGCCTACAATGACATTATTCGGCTACACGTTAAGGTGGCACACCCAGGGGTGTAGTATAACCAAGACAGTCTAATGTCATGCCTGCAATAACATTATTCGGCTACACTTTAAGGTGGCACACCCAGGAGTGTAGTATAACCAAGACAGTCTAATGTTATGCCTTCAATAACATTATTCGGCTACACTTTAAGGTGGCACACCCCGGAGTGTAGTGTAACCAAGAGAGTCTATTGTTATGCCTGCAATGACATTATTCGGCTACACGTTAAGGTGGCACACCCAGGGGTGTAGTATAACCAAGAGAGTCTAATGTCATGCCTGCAATAACACTATTCGGCTACACTTTAAGGTGGCACACCCAGGAGTGTAGTATAACCAAGACAGTCTAATGTTATGCCTTCAATAACATTATTCGGCTACACTTTAAGGTGGCACACCCCGGAGTGTAGTGTAACCAAGAGAGTCTATTGTTATGCCTGCAATGACATTATTCGGCTACACTTTAAGGTGGCACACCCAGGAGTGTAGTATAACCAAGAGAGTCTAATGTTATGCCTTCAATAACATTATTCGGCTACACTTTAAGGTGGCACACCCAGGAGTGTAGTGTAACCAAGAGAGTCTAATGTCATGCCTGCAATGACGTTATTTGGCTATGCTTTAAGGTGGCACACCCACGAGTGTAGTATAACCAAGAGAGTCTAATGTCATGCCTACAATAACATTATTCGGCTACACTATAAGGTGGCACACCCAGGAGTGTAGTATAACCAAGAGAGTCTAATCTCATGCCTGCAATAACATTATTCAGCTATACTTTAACGTGGCACACCCAGGAGTGTGATGTAACCAAGAGAGTCTAATGTCATGCCTGCAATAACACTATTCGGCTACACTTTAAGATGGCACACCCAGAAGTGTAGTATAACCAAGAGAGTCTAATAATGTTATTCGGCTACACTTTAAGGTGACACACCCAGGAGTGTAGTGTAACCAAAAGAGTCTAATGTCATGCCTACAATAACATTATTCGGCTACACTTTAAGGTGGCACACCCAGGAGTGAAGTGTAACCAAGAGAGTCTAATGTCATGCCTGCAATAACATTATTCAGCTACACTTTAAGGTGGCACACCCAGGAGTGTGATGTGACCAAGAGGGTCTAATGTCATGCCTGCAATAACACTATTCGGCTACACTTTAAGATGGCACACCCAGGAGTGTAGTGTAACCAAGAGAGTCTATTGTTATGCCTGCAATGACATTATTCGGCTACACGTTAAGGTGGCACACCCAGGGGTGTAGTATAACCAAGAGAGTCTAATCTCATGCCTGCAATAACATTATTCGGCTAAACTTTAAGGTGGCACACCCAGGAGTGTAGTATAACCAGGAGAGTCTAATGTTATGCCTTCAATAACATTATTCGGCTACACTTTAAGGTGGCACACCCAGGAGTGTAGTATAACCAAGCGAGTCTAATAATGTTATTCGGCTACACTTTAAGGTGACACACCCAGGAGTGTAGTATAACCAAGAGAGTCTAATGTCATGCCTGCAATAACACTATTCGGCTACACTTTAAGATGGCACACCCAGAAGTGTAGTATAACCAAAAGAGTCTAATAATGTTATTCGGCTACACTTTAAGGTGACACACCCAGGAGTGTAGTGTAACCAAGAGAGTCTAATGTCATGCCTACAATAACATTATTCAGCTACACTTTAAGGTGACACACCCAGGAGTGTAGTGTAACCAAAAGAGTCTAATGTCATGCCTACAATAACATTATTCGGCTACACTTTAAGATGGCACACCCAGGAGTGTAGTGTAACCAAGAGAGTCTATTGTTATGCCTGCAATGACATTATTCGGCTACACGTTAAGGTGGCACACCCAGGGGTGTAGTATAACCAAGAGAGTCTAATCTCATGCCTGCAATAACATTATTCGGCTAAACTTTAAGGTGGCACACCCAGGAGTGTAGTATAACCAGGAGAGTCTAATGTTATGCCTTCAATAACATTATTCGGCTACACTTTAAGGTGGCACACCCAGGAGTGTAGTATAACCAAGAGAGTCTAATAATGTTATTCAGCTACACTTTAAGGTGACACACCCAGGAGTGTAGTATAACCAAGAGAGTCTAATGTCATGCCTGCAATAACACTATTCGGCTACACTTTAAGATGGCACACCCAGAAGTGTAGTATAACCAAGAGAGTCTAATAATGTTATTCGGCTACACTTTAAGGTGACACACCCAGGAGTGTAGTGTAGCCAAGAGAGTCTAATGTCATGCCTACAATAACATTATTCGGCTACACTTTAAGGTGACACACCCAGGAGTGTAGTGTAACCAAAAGAGTCTAATGTCATGCCTACAATAACATTATTCGGCTACACTTTTTAAGGTGGCACACCCAGGAGTGTAGTGTAACCAAGAGAGTCTATTGTTATGCCTGCAATGACATTATTCGGCTACACGTTAAGGTGGCACACCCAGGGGTGTAGTATAACCAAGAGAGTCTAATGTCATGCCTGCAATAACATTATTCGGCTACACTTTAAGGTGGCACACCCAGGAGTGTAGTATAACCAAGAGAGTCTAATGTTATGCCTTCAATAACATTATTCGGCTACACTTTAAGGTGGCACACCCAGAAGTGTAGTATAACCAAGAGAGTCTAATAATGTTATTCGGCTACACTTTAAGGTGACACACCCAGGGGTGTAGTGTAACCAAGAGAGTCTAATGTCATGCCTGCAATAACACTATTCGGCTACACTTTTAGATGGCACACCCAGAAGTGTAGTATAACCAAGAGAGTCTAATAATGTTATTCGGCTACACTTTAAGGTGGCACACCCAGGGGTGTAGTATAACCAAGAGAGTCTAATGTCATGCCTGCAATAACACTATTCGGCTACACTTTAAGATGGCACACCCAGAAGTGTATTATAACCAAGAGAGTCTAATAATGTTATTCGGCTACACTTTAAGGTGACACACCCAGGGGTGTAGTGTAACCAAGAGAGTCTAATGTCATGCCTGCAAAAGGCAGTTTAGTAAACTGTAACCGAGAAATACTTATATTAGTTTATTGCAACTAATATAAAGTCCACAGGGCCAAAGAATTTTGGCACAAGGTAGACAAATGGATTGTTATATCGGACAATGATAAATTCTAGTTTGTTGAACTGGATGAAAACAGAAAAATATTACGATCGAAGACAACTTATCTGATAAATGCAAAAAATGTGGTGACATATCGTTAAAAGACTACTATGCTGTCAATATATTAAAGTTAATATTAAGTGGTCAATAAACCACTATCGTGCTATCGTTACACTTCTGTCCCCTTGACCTCAGAATGAAGATATAGTTTCTCATCCACGCCGGTTAGCGACACGCACGCGCGAACGGAAGTTTGTGCATGGAGAAGACTTGAATATAATCTTTGATCCTTATGGCAGGTTCAGTTCACGCGCACGAACAGAATATTAGTAGAAAAACATTAAAATGAACACATAAAGAAACTATACTTTTTAAGTTGTCATATTGGCTTTGGAAAACGCCATAACAAGAAGCCAAACAATGAACGCAGCAGTGCCGGCTTTTTCGTCATTGAAACATGTACCACCATATGTGTACAGGCAAACGGATCTATTTTCTCTCTGAATTAAAAACCTAAAGACCTACGTAATCCACTGTTGGTAACCTCTGTCCAGTGAAGGCGGTTAGTAAACTTACGCCCAGCAAAAGCAAACAAACAAACAAACAAACAAACAAAGGATATAAAAACAAGTTCAGTCTGATCCACGCGCGTTATTTGAGGTGCCTTGTTAGAATTTATCTGCGCTACGTCTCGCAAAATCAGCGGGGACAGGTCTGAAAGACGGTCCTTCAGCTGCTCTCACTCGGATAAAAACGCACTATCTTAGAGGCAGCTTTTAGGATTTTTTCTAACAAATGCACATCAATTGCGACACTTCAGCCGATCGTTCTAACTAACTAAACTTTCCAGATTATGTTCAGGGGCGACTCTTTTTCCACTTGGTGTTAGTCGTACGGAATTCGCTGCTACCTTAGTGGTTTTTTTTTTTTTTTTTTAATTCTATGAGAACAGGGCTGTATTCCTCTAAGGCTGTGGGTGTAATTCGTAAAACCACTGAGTTCTCATAAATCGTTTTGAAATTCTTCGTTCCAGTTCAAATTTATGCTGCTGGCACATGGGTGGGCAGTTTACATGAAGACAGTGATGTAAGACACCTATTTTACCGTTCCTGATGCACTGCTACGTTAGTCTCCTTTATAAATATTTAACTGCTCTGGTCAAGTTTTTAATTTCAATATGATTAAACGTTCTTTTAATGCGTTCCTGTTAAAATTGCTGCAATGTTGTCAATTTATGTTATTTCAATTTGAAGAAAAGGTCTTGTTAGTAACTTCTTGTTACTTGATGAAAATTTTGCGAGGTTTGTTTCACCAGGGCGCTTCATGACGCCTCCTGGAATAAGCTATACCTTCCCTTGTTGAATCGTCATCAGTTTATCGTACGTTATTCAGGTTACTGATTGGAAAAATAATTATACTTTTGAACCTTAGTTCCTCTATTTTCAGGGGATTGGGGTGGGCTCACTTCTTTTGGAGGTCGTTACTTACGGACTTTTCCGATTCGTTGCGTGTACGAGCCATCGGCTAAGCTATTGGTAGCCGTGCATGGTCACCTAAAGCATTGACAATCTATCTTACCTCCATGTACTTAAGTTTCTCCCCGCGTTTTTTTTTTTTTTTTTTTTGCCCTCGGCTGTGTAATTGTGCGATATTTTCTACACAATAACTTCAATTGCCGAGCATAATAATACTGCACGTGGCTCCCACTGCCAACGACATTCTCAGACAAGTATTCCAGATCACTCGGGTTCTTATTCCTTAACATCTGTTTTAGATTGATTAATCAAACGTTCCTTTACGCCCGGACAAGACATTTACGTCTGCTCCGCGCGCTCAACATCCATTCGTAGGCACTTTGGCATCTTTAAGTTCAGTTCGTAGATCTAAACTTGGTTTAGGGGGAGAAGCAGAGGAAGGTTTCGTGTTGTGTAATTCGTTCATCATTGCGGGATTACTTGATTTATCGGCATTCCCGGTTTTGTCCACTCACGTTTTTTTCCTTCCGCTTTTTTCCTGACCAAGTCTTTCTTCACGTGTGTTTAGACGTGATGCGATATATAATGACCTTGTTTTGTTCCAGATTATTGGCGTCGGTGGGGTCCGCCATCATTTGAAAGCATCGAGAATGACTCGATCGAACGCACTATTTACTTTTAAAGCACTATTAATATCGTGACTTCATTTTAAAGTTTGTCTCATATTCCGTCGGCCCTTTCTGGTTTATTTTTTATTTAATATCATCGGCATGTCACTGAAACAGATTATGACGCCTTCCCTGGCCGCAAGACGAAGAACCCTAGAGAGAGTATGTAAGGAATACTAGGAAAATTTCCTACCGTTTCTCTGCGGTACTTACAGTAGAAGCCCTGTGCGTCCCGTCATGATTGTTTCATTGCCACGTTCCACTTCTCCGTTGCTCTGTGGCCAATAGAGTACGCCCTTCTTGTGGCTTATCCTCAAGTATTCTAAGATGCCCTCAAATTCCTTTGACGCGAATTGTGGTCCATTGTCACTGTGAAGAGTTTCTGGTAGTCCATGTGTTCTGTAAATAGCTTCCATACTCTTTTTGTCACGTGTTGTGCATCCTAGACTGCATTTGTATGTTTTAATCACGCTATTCAGCTACTTTGATTTATCTTTTTTGAAGGTAAGACTGACTAGCAAGCAGTTATATCAATGTCTCAGATGACTCACGGAAAATGCTTTATTACCTGTAGCAGTTCTTTCGTTTCAAGCAAAGTCTTATTTGTATTCCAAATTGCTTTGACTGTTGCTCTTGATCCTGCCAAATCAAAAGAAAATACTACTCATATTTGATGAAAAAAGACTGGGAGCTGTTTCCAAAATTACTCACTGAACTTTCTCCGTCAATGGCTGATCTTTTTATTGTATATTTCTAGTCGCTCAAAAAAGAAAGCTAGTCTTGAGCAGTACAGGACCGAAGGATTCAAGCAGAGCTCGAGAATGCGTCATTGCAAAACATGTATCCCTTAGCAACCGTTTTCGTGGATTGGCACACATGCCTTTCCGTGACTTAGCGCATGTATCGCTATGTAGTTCGCCCTGAGGCTTAAAAGGACCTTCCTTGGAGAGAACCGCTTTCTGTCTCAAAACTCCAGCGTGTGGTTGCAAAATTTGCGTTCATTGGTAACAACTTTATATAATTATTTGAACAAGTCTTGGTCGTCCTCGACACATTCACCTTATTATCGATTACTGCGGCATAATTTGCACTTTATGATCTGATATATTCATTCCTTTGCTTTTAGAATTGAACCTCTTCATCCGCGACACCTCTCCCTAAATTTAATCATTTCACCGTCAATCATTGATCAGAGAGCTGTATCTTGAAATGTCAACACTCGTCCTAGGTCGGTAACGCTTTAAAGTAAGATCTTATGTTTTATATAAGCTATAGTAGACCACAGATTAATTTACGCCTCATTAAACTGAGCTCTCAACAGGCAGTTGGATTATCAGAAAATTCCGTGATTGAAAACAATCTATTATCAGGACTGATTCTTGTAAAGAACAGATTGCACTTGCTGCATCGCACAATTGTATTGAAACAGGATGGCCGAAAGAAACGAAAATACTTAAAAGAAAAGTCAAAACTCCATTAAAATCTTCTCCATGGATGAATGCTGATATACTACTACTAATAATAATAATAGTAGTTCATCGTTTATGTGGCGCACACATCCATTATTCGCCCGAGGCGATTTACAAAATTATTCTTAAAACCACAATTTCACGCTAAGACAGAAGTAAACATGAGTAAAACTCATTGAAGGGATGCTATAACCAACATGAAAATTCTTGCCAAGGAGATCAGTTATCGTTTGCGAAATGAATCAAGATTCACTGGGTTTTACATAAGCATAAGCAATAACTTCCCACACGGAAACCTGCAAAATGCTTAGGCCCGGTTTAAACGTCGCATTTTACATGCGCCGAATCAAATACTAATTTTGGTCGACCCGAATGAACAAGTTGAGCTGATTTGATTTAAACGTCGCATTTTTTTGCGGAATAAAATTGCTGAGCGCGAGCGATAGCGAGGGTGTCTACAAAACGAAGACCTAAGACCTAAGACCCAAAAACGAAGACTTGCTTTTTGACAGGCCTATCAAACCAGCGACAGTCAAGCCGGGTCAACGCTTTTCTTCAGACACCGACTGACGCGAAATTAATAGGGTCTTCGTTTTGTAGATAAGGCCGGCTCGAACTACAAAACGAAGACCCTCGCTAAAATGCTTTGTTCGTTGTCAGCCGACCGTAACTACTAAAACGAGGAACCACCCAAAACGACCCAAAATGACCCAAAAACGACCCACAACCATCCACAACGACCCACAACGATCCACAACGAACCCAAAACGATCCAAAACGACCCACAACGAACCAAAATATTCCAAAACGACCAAAAATGCCTTTGATAGTTAACACTGTCTTGTTTGACTAAACTCGTCCCCAGGGCTCCCCGATGTTAAGATATCGATTTCGAAACATTTTGTGACAAGTTTGCCATGTTTAAATGCTGAATGAGCGAAAGTAAATCGATATTAAGTCGAAACATCATCGGATCTTCCTCGTCAATCTTCGGCAATCTTCGGAAATTTTCGAAAAAATTCGGAAAATGTTCGGAGACATTCGTACGACCTTCGGACAACATTTTGCAAATCTTTTGAAATCTTCGGAAAATCTTCAAAAACATCGTAATTAGTAGGTTTTGTTATAATAAACAGAATATTACATGGTTGCTTGGAGATATGAAATTTATCTCTGCTAAAGACTTCATATCTTGGTGCTGAAGGAGTTCTTTCTAAAGGGGCTGACGTTGACGATCCTGACTGCAAGCAGGCCCTCGACATTTCATAACGTAATAATAAATTAAATATGAGACATACTCAACCTTCTAATTTACTTTCTTGATTTACCGAACAAGTGCCTATTCCTACTTAAAAATATATTTCTCTGAATGCATTTCGTTCTCGAGGAGAATGTGCTTAATGTAATTACCTAAACCAGGATGACTAAAACAGGTGGAGCTCACTGACTTCGACACTGTTAAGGCACAAGTGTCTCTCCCTTTACATCAAAAACTTATCAAGACCCACAATTCTTAACGATAACCTATCTCTGAATATATTTCCTTATCGAAGAGAAAGTGCTTAATGTAATTACCAAAACAGGTGAAGCTCACTGACTTCCACACTGTCAAGGCACTAGTGTCTCTCCCTTTATATCGAAAACTTTTCAAGACCCACAATTATAAAACGATAACCTGACATATCTCTGAATGTATTTCCTTATCGAAGAGAAAGTGCTTAATGTAATTACCAAAACAGGTGAAGCTCACTGACTTTGACACTGTTAAGGCACAAGTGTCTCTCCCTTTACATATAAAAAACTATAACAAAACTCCAGAACAACAACTATAAAAAGATTTCCCAACATATCTCTGAATGCATTTCAATGTTGAGGCGACATAGCGTAATATAATTACCAAAACAGGTGAAGCTCACTGACTTTGACACTGTTAAGGCACAAGTGTCTCTCCCTTTACATATAAAAAACTATAACAAAACAAGAACAACAACTATAAAAAGATTCCCCAACATATCTCTGAATGCATTTCAATGTTGAGGCGACATAGCGTAATATAACTACCAAAACAGGTGAAGCTCACTGACTTCGACACTGTTAAGGCACAAGTGTCTCTCCCTTTACATATAAAAAACTATAACAAAACAAGAACAACAACTATAAAAAGATTCCCCAACATATCTCTGAATGCATTTCAATGTTGAGGCGACATAGCGTAATATAATTACCAAAACAGGTGATGCTCACTGACTTCGACACTGTTAAGGCACGAGTTAATGTTATCATGTTCGAAAATACCACACTAAGTTACTTTTCATCGTGTTCAACTTGTAACCCTTTCGCTACAAAGCTGTTGTGGCTCCCTTCAGGTAAGAATGTAAGTGTTCTTGCTGGCACGGTTATGGCACAGAATGAGGAACGCTGATCGAACTCTTTGAGACACTTTGTCTCTTGTATCCTTTCGAGGTTCTGATGTTGACGTACCATTCGCCATTTTCATCCTTGTGGGATGTGCGCGACCCCTCCGCGTTGTACATATAGAACTTTGTAGCGGAGCTTTTGGAGATATATGACCCATTGTCATCTGCTTTGGCAGATGATATCGGAATCTCTCTCATATCCAGCGTGAACATCTTGTTCTCTCGTATTCCGGAAGGCTTCTGTTTGAGGTTGAAGTCTTCGGGATTTTGTAGCAGGATATTAAGAATGCTTTGGTGATCTCCTTCCAGATTTTCTATAGTTTCCTTTTTCTCCCTGTGGAAAGATATTAATCTATATTAATGTATCGAATATTGATCGGTATTAATGTAGCTGTCAAATTCTCTGTTCGACGTAAAAGCGTTTTTTAAGGGTAATTTCTTTAAAGACATATGATGCAGAAGTAACAATAATAAAATGAATACTGAAAAGAAACTATAAACTACATGCAAGTCGTATTGATGTTGTCACTCACCCAGAACAAGATGAGAGAATACTCTCCGGTCTACTTTTGGGCTCTTGACAATCCTAAGACAAGATATAACAGAATAATGTTTCTCTTAAGGAATCATGTTTTCAGCAAGTATACAGAACAAACGAGTCTGGGATAGGGTAGGGATAGGGGTAGGAATGGAGATTTTTGGTGTCTAGTCTTATAGGGATGCAAAATAGAAAACGGGAAGCGGAGGGATCCCAGAGAGTCCCAGCGGCACACCAGAAACCGAACACGTATATAAAAAAAAACTCTTACTTCCTGGGAAATGTCAAATGACTATTTTTTTCCCCGTGAATCGTGATTTCCATAGTAGCCGTGAACCGTGATTTTCTAAAACACTTTCTCTTACTTTCCGTGAAATGTCAATATGATATTTTTCGTGAATTGTGAAAGGGCCGTTTTATTTTCAGTGAAACGTGATCTATACCCCCCGTTTACCACCCTCTCAAAATTTTCCTGTTAAATGTAATGACAGTTTGCGCCTTGAAAAGCGAATTCTTAATTTTCAAAATAACATTGAGAACCGCACGCATTAAATAGCGCAGTCTTCCGAGGCTTCTCTTGAGCTTTCAAACTATTTGACTTGTTCCGCCTGCAAGAGATTAAATTTAATTTGCATATTGTAGCCGCGAAAAGTGATGGGTGTGAAGTTAATTTGACAGCCCGCCTGCTTATCGCTCGTTCAAATAATTCCTCAAATGACTGGATACGCGTGTGAATTTCACAATAAATTGACATGACCCTAGCAAACTGTTTCCCGGTCAGTGCTTCCTCAAAATGGAAAGAAACAGTCTGTATCTTGTGCGTGGAAGGTGTTTCGAACCCGAGTTATCGCCGAAAGCTTTTATTAGAACGGGCCTCACCAAGTCGCCAGCTTGCGTGAACTGAGAATTTTTCGTTGGTGCGAGGCTGGACAAAGAAAGCTGATCGACTAAATTGTCTGTGAAAACTGTGCTCGTCGAATTTACTTGAAGCCAAGCTTTGTTAGACCCGCGTTTATAGCTTCTCTTACATCTCAACCCATTGCGGTCCCTTGCAAGCGAGAAAAGTCCGTTTTCCGCCAGATGACCTAACTACCGGAAACGGGCTTTCTAAACCCTGTTTGTTCTTATTTCAGATCACAGCACGATAACGCCCTCTGGTTGCTGTTTCGTAAAGTGGACTCAATTTTTTAACGAAAAAAAAAACTGTTTCCCTTACCAGTACTTAGAATTTTGGCTATAATTTCCGTTACGCTCAGATCAGAAAGATAACTCTCATTGAGCAGAGGTCACATTTAGCACCTATGTTTACCACACAAATTCTGCGCGACATGTGCGACCTTTGTGTCATGAGTAGACATGTGGTCAAGGAAACCGTACTGGTGTTCTGCCCCAAAGCAGGCCATATCTTCCATGCCAAATGACTTAAATGGGAATTGGTAAAAAAAAACTCCAATCAAAAAATTTAAATGGAAAAAAATTCAATCAAACCTGAAACACCGGGATCATTTATCATCCATCATTACTTTCGCAATGGTGCAAAGACGCCTAGTGTGCATACTTCTAAGGTCCAAATTAGTCAGCTTGTTTCTTAAGCTGATGAAATGTTGCTTTTAGAGCTCGGAGTTGCTGTTTGAAGTAATCATTGGTACAAACCGTACATGAAACGGAATCGAAAAAGAAGACATTTCGCAAACGTGCGCCCCCTCGACCCCCTGTGGCAGAATGCTGCGACATCGTGGAAAAAGTGCGACCTTTGCCCTATTAAATTAAACTGTGGCGCAACCAGATATTTAACGGTATAAAATTTGTCCCTTGCTAAAATGACCAGCCGTACAGAATGGATAAAACGATTTCTGAGGTTTAGCTTCCAGTTGCTTATATCAAATAAACGTAACTTCATGGCCGGCTTTGAGTCGGTGAAAATCCACGCGTCTCCCACAGTGAAAATGGAAGCAATAGCACCTTCATTAGCCTGCGTAGCAAGCGTTTCTGTGGGGTTCGGGAGCAAAGAATATTACAGCGCGAAAAATAGAGCGAGTAAAAGAGGGGGGATGGGGAGGGGAAGGAAGGAAGGAAGGAAACACTTGCAGACAAACCCCTGGATTTTGAAAACCGCCCACTTGGCCTTTCATGCCGGAGTGCGCACACTGAGATTTCGTGCTGTCATCGGCTGTCATAAATTAACCAATAAAATCTTGGGCCTTCCGTAGCGGAAGTGAACTTTGAACCAAAATAAACTTTACGTGTCAAAATATGTCTGAAACAACGAGCGCACGGTGGGAACGGAGAAATCTCGATGAATTAAATTTGGTAATTTTTAATCAAGCTACTCAATCCGTCTTAAAGGAAGGACTGCAAGGGTGAAGTTTTAGCACAAATCTGCCTGAAAGTTAAACTGTGAGAAGTATTCCAGTCGCGTTAGTAATCCTTGTGCTCGCATGATTCGAAATCTTGGATCACTGTATTCATTCGTCCAGGAATCGATACAAAGTAAAATTAGCAAGTCAACTCCCACAAAGGCAATTCCAGTAAAGAAGCGTTTGCTGGAAACGCCAGATCCGCAAATCGGTTCGACTGTTATCGCTGCAATGCAAAAAAAACAAACAACGGAAAGTCTCCTCGGCAAACTTTGGAATTTGGGCAGGAGAGGCTTCAAACATCTTAGAGGAGAAATAACGATAATCTTGACCAGTATCTGAATAAAGATAATCTTCCCCTAGGCGACCTCCAAGTCAAAGTTGTTTATAAAATGTCCTCGTAAGAATTCCCCGCGACGAGACGACTAAATTTTTGGTAAGGCAAATATGTGACAAAAACTGGCATGCCGCAGCTAACACTATAACAAATCATTCAGAATTGTACCCAGAGGTTCTAAATGCTGTCAACAAAAATGCTTTTAATGAAATGTCGGAGTACTTTCGACAACATGTTGCCTTGTAACAAGCCAGACGAAATCACTAAGTTTTCCCACGCAGTAGTGCTAATTTTCTGTTCCGTGGTTTATTATCTTGTCCTTGCCGCATGTGGCATTCAAAAAAGTGATGTTAAAATTAAAGGAACAGCTGCAAATTGTGTCGCGCTTGCTTCTGCTATAATGTGCAGGCTTCGAAAAACCAAAGCGTCGGCATTGCAGTACAGGATTTCTACCGTACTGTCGAAGCTGACGACTAAATCCTCGTTCAGCGAGAAAAGTTAAAACGTTTTGTAACCAAGCTTCGAACGCGTCTTCCCCCTTTGTCTGGCACTCAAAGGTATTAAAATACCTTTGATCGACACATGTCAATAATATTGGACTAGCCCAGCCAATCACGAGCTCCGTTCGCTGGCGAACGGAGGTTTTCAAAATCCAGGGGTTTGTCTGCAAGCGTTTCCTTCCTTCCCCTCTCCCACCCCCTCCTTCTTTTTTTTGGTTCTCGCCCCATTTTCCGCGCAGACAAAACACCGAAAATCCGGTTCCTCGGTCTTTCTTTGCTTCCAAACCCCACGGAAACGCTTGCTACGCAGGCTACACCTTCATATTCTTGCCCTTACAATCACACAAACAACATTTGAGAATTTCCCTACAAATGAAGTTTTACCTTATGAACAGCACCTCTTTCCTCCAGCTTTGGTGGCCTTGCTGACGATAGATACTGTGGAAGATCTGCAAATACATAAGGGAAGCATGTTTATTTATTGTAATTTGCAAAATTGTACTTTGCGAAATCTCTACTTTGCTAAGTGAAAAATCTGTACTTTGCGAAGTGAAAAATTTCATTAATGATTATAGTAAAGATTATAGTTCTAGCCCAAGTCACTCACCATTTTCTGCGTCAGATGAATCAGATGAAATAATGACTTCTACAAAATAAGAAATAGAAATGAATGAAGCAAGCCGTGAGAGGGCTGTTTATCAGCATCAAAGGAGTAGAATTGGCTTTTCTTAAATAAAGTTCTATTTAGCTCAAAGTTACAAAAAAGGTAACAAGCTACAGAGCGGTCATATGAAAACACAAACATAAAGTATCCATACTTGAGATATGTTCTTGGTCTTCCTGCGAGGCCGCCATCATCGACTACGCATGCATGCGTGGCAATGATTGGATCTGTATTTTCTCCCAAATTGTAATTGTAACGCAACATTTCGTCACGTGGAGTCACGTGGCTCTTCCCTTTGCCTCAGGAAGTCGTAAAGTCTGAAGTCTCCTCGGGGGACAAGGAGGAGGAGGAAACAGCAGATCACGTGAAAAAACAAATCGCTGGTATGTCTTTGCAGACTCATTTTAAGACAAGGCATTTTCTCAACTAAAATACACTACACTACATTTTCATAGCGTGAATAATTGGAGATACACCCCTCCTCATGCCGACCACCACCCCCCCTCCTCCTTCGAGGCTCACGAAAAAAAATAAGTATAGGAATTCGCTCGACCTCAACAAAATTCATCCTCGGTTCGTCTTCAGAATACTCCAGGTAAACATCCGAAACCTTCCTAAGTGTTCGGGCTGACATTGGAAAATCTTCGGAAAACTTCGGTTCAACTCCAAAAGTCTTCGAATCGACATCGGAAATTTTCGTTAGTGTTCGAATCAACTTCGAAATTCGTCGAAAGACTTCGGGTCAACTTCGGAAAGAAAAGTAAATAGCAATAGGTTCTCCTAGGGAGTACTGCTCTCGTCCAATCAGAATCCAGTTACTTTGTTTTCCAGTTATTTTATTTTGTCGGGGAGCCCTGGAGATGAGTTTAGTCAACCAAGACAATCCAAGACAGTGTTTAAAAACTATCAAAAGCGTTTTTGGTCGTTTTGGAGTATTTTGGTTCGTTGTGGGTCGTTTTGGATCGTTTTGGGTTCGTTGTGGATCGTTGTGGGTCGTTGTGGATGGTTGTGGGTCGTTTTGGGTCATTTTGGGTCGTTTTGGGTGGTTCCGCGTTTTAGTAGCTACGGTCAGCCGACACGAAATCAATTAATGGGGTCTTCGTTTTGTAGATAAGGCCCGCTCGAACTACAAAACGAAGACCCTCACTTAAATGCGTTGTTCGTTGTCATCTGACGCGAAATCAATGGGGTCTTCGTTTTGTAGATAAGACCGGCTCGAACTGCAAAACGAAGACCCTCGCGCAAATACTTCTTCCGGTGGCAAAAGTCCAGATGTCACGATTTGCACCTGGTTGCACCTGCCGAGAGGAACATTATTTTATTCTATTTTTTATTCTTTTCAAATTACTATTAAGAAGTGGCGTCTACAGGGCATTAGCCGATAAAAACTGTCAACATTAAACAAGAACCCATTTCGCGTCAGCTGACAACGAACAAAGCATTTACGCGAGGGTCTTCGTTTTGTAGTTCGAGCCGGTCTTATCTACAAAACGAAGACCCCATTGATTTCGCGTCAGATGACAACGAACAAAGCATTTAAGCGAGGGTCTTCGTTTTGTAGTTCGAGCCGGTCTTATCTACAAAACGAAGACCCCATTGATTTCGCTTAAGCTGACAACGAACAAAGCATTTTAGCGAGGGTCTTCGTTTTGTAGTTCGAGCCGGCCTTATCTACAAAACGAAGACCCCATTGATTTCGCGTCAGATGACAACGAACAAAGCATTTAAGCGAGGGTCTTCGTTTTGTAGTTCGAGCCGGTCTTATCTACAAAACGAAGACCCCATTGATTTCGCTTAAGCTGACAACGAACAAAGCATTTTAGCGAGGGTCTTCGTTTTGTAGTTCGAGCCGGCCTTATCTACAAAACGAAGACCCCATTAATTTCGCGTCAGTTGTTGTCTGAAGAAAAGCGTTGACCCGGCTTGACTGTCTCTGGTTTGATAGGCTTGTAAAAAAAACAAGTCTTCGTTTTTGGGTCTTAGGTCTTAGGTCTTCGTTTTGTAGACACCCGCGATAGCGACGTGTTAAGCTCTGGCCAAACGATCGCAACATTTCAGCACAACATATCGCAACATTGTTGGGCGCAACATGTTGCGTGCGTTTGGCCACCCTGTTGCGATGTCTTGCGACATGTTGGGTGTTGTTGACTCAAATTTGAAAATGGTCAAATTTGAGCCAACAACACCCAACATGTCGCAACACATCGCAAGACGGTGGCCAAACGCGCGCAACATGTTGCGCCCAATAATGTCACGGTTGCGATATGTTGCGTTGACATGTTGCGATCGTTTGGCCGGGGCTTTAATTCCCATTCGAGCAAACGCAATTTATTTAACATAATTTATTTAACATAACTTATGAATTAGATTCGCACATGTAAAATCCCGCGTTTAAATCAACTGTCGAACTTCAGTCGCATATTCGACTGGATCAGTCAAATATTCGACTGAACTCGCATTTAATTGAAATATGTCGCATTTACTTGATTTAAACGTCAAATTTTACATGCACTTAATTCGGCAATTCGATTCGGCGCATGTAAATTGCGACGCTTAAACCGGGCCTTAATTACCTGACGGTGGTACGCTCGTGTCAAGCAAAAGCTTCAATTTAACACCGAACTGCTTTGAGTGTGAGATTTTTTCATTCCAGTTTCCACGCCACCTTAAAATAAAACTCCGGACCTCCGACAATAATCTCCAGCTTTTCTTCGCAAAATCCGTGTTGAACGAACGCTAAAATACCGCCCGTCAACAAGCGACGAACGTGAGTTAGAGTCCTAGCTGTTCTCAATGGGTTTTAAAAGAAAAAAAAAACAATATATGGATATATATTTAGGGTTCTCTAGGTCGGAATTTCTACCAAACTATTTTATTTTGGCCGACAAGTATCAACAAGGAGCTAAGTCAGTCATTTTACTTATCTGAAAACTCTTGAAACGAACAACCCACCATTTAAATACGATATCTAGTCGAATAGAGAGATTTCACAGTAGCTGTACTTCTCGTTTACGTTTTTCGTTCGAGGACTACATTGCGACAATTTTGCGTAGAGTCCTACCTTTTAATATGATGTGGTAGAAGAGGAGAAGACATGAGACAGTGAAAGAGGAAGCACCCAAGAGAGCACGAACCTTGTCGTGGACGGCCATTTTTAGTGCGAAGTCATGCTCGCTCGCAGAGCCGCCTATTCAGTTACGTTGCCATGGCAAGAAGAAAACATAATACTTGAGACACAAGAGTTTGATTGGCTAGAGTCTAGAAGTAAGTTTTTCACCTGATAGATCAATTTTAATATGTTAAAGTTCCAGCATGCCGCCGAGTTCTGAGGTCAAGCAATTAGTGTAGAAAGTATTTGCTCAAAATCTACTCAAAGCACGGTAACTTTTTGACTGACTATTTGAAACATCTCACTTGAATTCATTACTTTTATTTACACGGGGTTAAATTCTCAAGCATTCTGGGAAAAGTCAATGCCAACTAAACTTCGTCAAATGCTTCAAGCGTGTGCCGTGATTGTGTTTTGAACCGACGTGAAACGTCCGGAAATTTAATGAAAATATGGATAACTTCAAATTCAATTTTCTGTCGCTGGATCATCTTGAGAGCTCTCGATAAGCTCCTTTTAACTGTATTCATTGTTGACTAGCTGCTGGTGGAACTGAAGAGGTAGCTGTCGGTTAATAAGTAGTAAATAATGATATCACGCTCGGTTTAAAACAGAATCACGGCACACGCTTGATGCATTTGACGAGGTTCAGTTGACATTAACTTTTCGAGAATGCTTGAGAATTTAACCGCGGGTTAACTAAGATTAATGAATTCAAGTGAGATGTTTCAAATAGTTAGTCAAAACATAGTTAATAGAGGCGACTGGTTATGAACCCCTTCAAACATCAAAGAAGCAAACAAAGGTTTCAAGTGGTCCATGACCGTGCAAAATCTTTTGTTTTGCGTCCAAACACTGTGCATGAATTACGTAACCAAAACGTTTCTATTGGTTAGTTTCTCAGTACGGAATAAACAGCTACATTATTTTGTGCACGGTTAAGGCCAAAAAGGCGAAAAAAAACATACAACAAAGAACTTTGTCGGGTTTCATAACCATTCCGCTCTATTAACTATGGTAAAAAAGTTACAGTTCTTTGAGTAATAATTTCTGCACTAATTGCTCGAACTTAAAACTCGGCAGTATGCAAAAAACTTTATCATATTATCAAACTTAGGGTGCGCTTCTTTAACAAAATCCAAGATTCTTAAATCCGAAAGAATCCGAAAACGGATTCTTCGGCGGAATCCTTTGACGCACCATGATCCGAGAGATCTTGGATTGACCTGTTTGGTAAAGAAACGCAAAATCCGTTTTCCGATTCTTTCGGATTTAAGAATCCAATCTTGGATTTTCTTAAAGAAACGCACCATTAGTTTCAGACTCTAGCCAATCAAACTCTTGTGTTTTAAGGACCACGTTTTCTTCTTGCGATGGCAACTTAACTGAACTGGCGTCTCTTCGACCGAGCATGACTTCGCACTAAAAATGGCCCAACACGAAAAGATTCGAGCTTTCTTGGGTGTTTCCTCTATCACTGTGGTATGTCTTCACCTCTTCAATTACAGCATTTTAAGTGGCAGTCCCGCTAAAAGCGGTCCACTCGACTTCGGGACCAAAAATACTTTTCCTTCATTTTTCGTCAGTGAAAAGGGTTTGACACACATATATAAAAAAGCAATATATTATTTTCCAATTCCTTATTTTTGCTTTGCTACGAGCCAAAACTGAATTTTGGCCGAACTGAGGTCGCCGAATGTGATCAGAAATTTAAAATTCACCGATTTTGTGAAGCGTGCTACGTCGCCTAAAATGCAGCTCACGGAATTTCGTTTTCATACGAATTTTAAGGTACATTCATAACTTTGACTGACGAAATATGGAAAGTTTTCGAAAAATTCTAAGCTTACCACCTAGGCTGGAAGACACCCTACTCCGAGGCCTTTGATCACCTACTAAAATTTAGCCAAATTTGACGGGGAAAATCTCAAAAGTTGGGTCTAAATGAAGCCTAAAAAGCACATCACAGTAAATTTCATACCTCAATCAACCATTCTATAAGTTCAAACCGGTGGGTATCTCCTTGGATTGCACGCGAGAACAGATTAAAATCTGCCACAGTCAGTGTGTTTACATAGCTATCGCTCGTGTCAAAGTTCATTTGCATAACCCTAGCACCCGGTGAAAATACATCTTCTTCCGTTCAGGTTCCTTTGTTGACCTTCTGAGTAGTGGCAAATAGCTTCCTTTAATACTTGTATACGCTCTAGATCCAGTTTTGAGGTGAAGGTTGCGTTAAAGTTGATCAATTCTCAAGACTTGCGAGACTCCAAAAGTAAATAATGGCGCCGGTCTGCAGAAATTAACCGTAGCCGTCGTCCTGACCCTTCAATAAATTCTGCCGCAGAGGTAGCACTAGGAGAGGAAGAAAATCGTAAGTTTTCATTACCTTTTAATGGAAACTGAATCCTGTACTACTGCCAAGACTACTGGAAGGAAGGCTAGGGCATGAGTAGCAATTTCATCTACCTTCTCTAGTACACCATAGTTCAGTTCTAGATTTCCAAGATCAGTGAAACCAATAAGTTCACCTGTCACTTTATCCAGTACAGGGTTTGCCATTATCTTCATCTCATCAAACAGCAATACCACATATCTTTGAATGTCAAAATAGGAATTAGTTTGAGTTTTTAGCTCTTCAACAACTTCCTCCTGAAAACCCCTCTTTGGCTTGATGAAATTGCGGTAGTCTTTAAGACGACGCTGACTAGGCAGTACTAGGACTTTGCTGTTCCGCAGCTCTTCGTAGCATGCAGGAGACTTGGCGGCAAGCGACAGACAGAATCTGATAATCATGGGGTGGTAACGGACACCTTTGGCCGTACTGGCAAATAACTTCTTCTGCTGTTGCCAGAATAGGCTCATAAATGGTGTGATTTCCCTATCTGCATCACTGAGAATACTTGCAAAATCATTGCTGAGTTCATGATCAACTTCAATGCTATTTCTCTGAATCTACATGCTCATTTCATTAAGTTTTTCCTCAAGTTCAGCACATCTTAAGCGTTGGCTTTGCAAGGTCACTTTTAGCCTTTCCGGATTTGTTTTTGACACTGGTGCTTTCACATGGGCAGGTGTAGCAAGTCGTCTCTCTTTTGCTTTTGTTACCTTCATGGCACTTGTAAGATACTCACTACAAGGTTCGCAAACAGACTCCTCTTCATTGCACATAACTGAACAGTCCTTCAGTCTCCAGTAGCCTTTGCTGGGGAAAAGCTGACCTGGATCATCTTCACACAGTGGATCAGCACTCAAAGGTATGACATGATGGAAAAGCTTGCTTGTCAGCTCACCAGGTTGCACCCCACTGCACAGTTTATAGCTTTCTAGCTTTTTTACAAGTTCGGATACAGTCACATGCCTGGTTGACCTTAGGTTTTCAAGATACAGTGCATGATCTTCAGGCAAAAAGCATCCAAAAACTTTAATTGTGAAGCCAAGGCTGTCATCGATAATAATTTCAAATTCTGGAATGAGGAAAGGGTCCAGCATCTTTTTTACAACAAATCTGTCGTTCATTAACTTCATATTCCAGTCGTTTAAGCTCTTTAGCCCTGATGTTCGTTGACACAGTTCTTTGAAGTTCTTATACACGGCCTGTCGTGGCACTGGCAAATGATCTTTCACTACAGAGCGAGGAGTTCTTTGTTTCGGTTTAGGAGTATCGTGAGTTCTTTTCGGCATATTCAGCACAGGTAACGAGCCAAATCTTGGCTTTTTTTTCGTCATTTTCTCTGAATGAACTGCAGAAGAAAACAAGGTACGTTAAGTAAAGAAATACTGAAGAAAGTCTGGAGCTAGCTTGCCTAAGAATGTTTCAAATGTTTATGTGTTATGCACTAAGTCTGAAACAGATCACCGCAAATTCGCAATGTATTTAACCAGAAGTTGTTCTATTTTACTACTTACATGTTTCAATATCTTCCGGATGAAAGTGTTTCTCGCATGTAAACACCTTGTCGTTTTCTTCTTGTCTCTTAAAGTCGCGATCAACTTCTCTTGTCTTCGTAATTTCCCCGAGCCAATCTTCTCTCCATTTCTTGTGCTCCTCATCTTTTGCCTTCGGTAACTTCCATATTCCTACTCCTTTGGTCCTTCTACTTGTGCCACAGCCAAACACAGAACAATTATCTCCTGGCATAACGATACTCGATCAATCAACAGCAAATTTAACAGCCAAAACCAGAATTTTTGATTCGAACTTCAATTTCTACGAGACTTCGGACGCCATCTTGGCGTTTCTGTTGTGCACGGTCGCGATCACGTGACCAAGCAAAAACCTAAACAAAGAGATCGTCTTGGAATAAAAACGCTCTCTGGTTAAAAATATATTGAAAACATAAGCTTTCGGCTATCAGTCTATAGCCTTTCACGAATGAAAAATGTGGCGCGCAAGCGAAAATATATACGAATGGGGTGCGAAAAATTGAGAATAAAAACAAGCGTGAAAAAAGCTAGAAGATAAAAATGTAAATGAGGTCTGATTACAATAAAATCGAGTATTGCCTAGGCAATGGTTTTGAGTTGTTTTCCGCGTCGATGGTTTTTGTTGTGTGCCAAGATTCTAGTGTTTTCCGAACGGGGTAATTGCCTTTGTCAATGACACATGCATTGTCGAAATCATCAGCATTGTCATAATGGCGGGCTGGTCACGTTTCTCTCGCTCCCTAATAATCTATCTCTTAGTTGGTTTAATCGCTGTCCAGTTCTTCAATAATGCTTCCAAACTACCTATGCATGATAGGCTACAGATTCTATCGACATCCCAGGACCTAAACCGACCTAAAATCGACTCTGCACCATCCGAAACGAAGTCAAGCTCCAAATCATCTTCTAAAATGGCGCCGACGTCGAAGCTAGTCCTTGCCGCGAAACTTCTGAATATCACACTAGCTGCAAACCTAATACTCCTGGCTAACGATGTGTCTTCAAATCCAGGGCCTGCAACATCACTGCCTTTCGAAGCGAAAGGTCTCCGGGCATTTCACATCAACATCTGTAGTCTGAGGAATAAGATGGACGAGTTGCGGCTGTTTTGTGACAAGTACAAACCTCACGTCCTGTCCCTTAATGAAACTTGGCTGGACGACTCTTTCTCGGATGTAGAGCTTTCTCTCCCTGGGTATCAGCTAATGAGAAGAGACAGAGACCGCCATGGGGGTGGTATAGCTGTTTACATAGCAGATAATTTGAGTTTCAATCGCCTCGATACTCCCGCCGACAATATCGAAGCTCTTTGGTTTGAGTTATCACAACCGAACAGTAAAAAGATCCTGTTTGGGGCTATTTACAGACCACCAAACCTCGACGCTTCGACATTTACGGACAGCTTGGAGGAAATGTTAAATAACCACGTAAATGAAAGTCTCGAAACTGTTCTACTTGGTGATTTCAATTTTGATTATACTTTACCAAATGCGGCGACAAAAAATTTCCAGCGCATTGCAAATTTATTCAACTTGAAGCAGCTCATTACCGACCCTACCAGGATTACTCAAAATTCTAGAACTCTTATTGATTTATTTTTTACTTCAAAGCCTGAACTTTATGTATCTGGAGTATTACCGATCGGTTTTTCCGATCACTCGGCCATTTTTGGAATTAGGAAACTTCACAGAATTCCGCTTCCACCGCCAAGGATTGTTGAGGCCAGGAATTATAAACATTACGACCCCGCTTTGTTTTGCGAGGATCTAAACAGCATCCCATGGGATATCTTAGAACTTGACCAAACTCCTAATGATGCGTGGCAGTCATTCAAAGACCTATTTCTCACAGCGGCCGATGAACACGCGCCCGTTGTCACGCGCCGTGTCCGCGGAAGATCCGTGCCATGGCTAACGCCAGAAATAAAAGACCTCATGCACCAGCGTGATCATCAACACAAAAAAGCGATGTCAACAAACAAAGAGCTTCACTGGAGCAACTACAAAAGATTACGTAATGCTGTGAACACAAAAATGCGTAAAGAAAAATGTTGTTATTACTCCAGCCAGCTCTCAAATGATCAAAGCTCTAAAGAAATGTGGCGAACACTAAACAAGATCTTACCTAAACAAAAGAAATCTGCGTCCGGAAGATCAGAAACAATGTCGGCAACGAACTTTAACAAGTTCTTTTCATCAATTGCAAAGAATCTATGCAGCGTCTTCAAAGACCATACCTTGCCAAGAATTTTAGCCCCCAGAGTTAATGACTTTACTCTGCAAGAAGTTAGCGCCAGTTTCGTGCGCCATGAGCTGTCAAAGCTAAAATCATCCAAAGCTACCGGGCTTGACAAAATCCCCGCAAAACTCCTCAAAGACGCATCCTCTGTAATAGCCAAGCCAATCACTTATCTCATAAACCTCACAATTTCGTCTGGCGAAATCTCATCTCAGTGGAAGGAGGCTAAAGTAACTCCCATTTTTAAGGCAGGAAAAAAGGATGACGAGAACAACTATCGTCCGATTTCAGTTCTCCCCCTCGTTTCCAAGGTCATGGAACGTGCGGTCCAAGTTCAACTGTTAGTATTTTTTGAGGTTAACAAAGTTCTATCGGTATATCAATCCGGCTTCCGTAAGAAGCATTCTACCGAAACCGCGGTTGTCCACTTGGTTGATCATATATTAGAACACATGGACAAACAACAGTTGACTGGCGCTGCCTTTATTGACTTAAAAAAGGCTTTCGATCTTGTTGACCACAAATGTCTCCTTCACAAGCTAGAGCACTATGGAGTTAGAGGGCACAGTCTCGGCTGGTTCAGAAACTATCTCACCACCCGCTCGCAGCGAGTTCAATATGGAAAGGAGTTATCATCCAGCCTTCCTCTCGACTTCGGTGTTCCTCAGGGTTCCTTGTTGGGGCCTCTATTATTTGTGATACACATAAACGATTTGCCTCACTGTTTACTGCACTCGTCGATTAGCATGTATGCGGATGACACTGTTATCTATTATTCTGGATCTGAGGCTAGCAACATCAGGGAAAATTTACAAGAAGACCTCAACCGTGTTGAGCAGTGGTTGGTGAACAGTAAGCTAATACTAAACCAGAGCAAAACCAAAGGGTTACTCTTTGGAACAAGACAACTGCTGCAAACCACCTCAGACTTTGTCCTGCAGATTCAAAGCAAGGACATAGAGAGAGTGACGAAGTTCACTTACCTTGGGACTATGCTCGATGAACAGCTTCACTGGAAAGAGCATATAGACACTACTTGTAAAAAAGTTAATAAGCGTCTAGGACTTCTAGCACGCATACGATCTTGCCTCACTCTTAAAGCAGCGAAGTGTGTCTACAATACCCTTATTGAGCCAATCTTAAGTTATACTGACACTGCTTGGGGTGAACTGTCTGTTGGCTCCAGCAAAAGTCTGCAGCGGTTGCAAAACCGTGCTGCCCGTATCATTCTCAAGCGTGACTCTTCTAGAGATACTTTTAATGTTTTAGGGTGGACTGACTTAGAAACCAACCGTAAAATCCACAAATGTGTTTTAGTTTTTAAATGTTTGCATAACTTAGTTCCTCAGTATTTAAGTAACTATTTCATTAGGAACTACAATGTACATGGTTACAACACTCGAAGGAAGGCTGACCTCCATCTACCCAAACCCAAACTTAGCCTTGGCAAACGTACTTTTAGATTTTCTGGCACAGCCCTTTTTAATTCACTACCTTGTAAAATCCAACAAGCTGTATCACTCTCCTCTTTTAAAAATCTTGTTAAAGCCCATTTTATTTATAGCATCTAATTTATGATATCTATTTTTTTCCCTAACAGTTCATGCTTGTAACTCGTTTCAATTTTTTAAACTCTTTTTATATAACTATTTCAACTACTAGACATTAGTTTTTTTTAACTCTATTTTTATAACTATTTTAAACTATTAGACATTTTATATTTTTAGAAATTGTATTTAGCAGGGCCCCTCTGGATACCA
>NC_138151.1:13968824-13971324 GCF_964199315.1 Orbicella franksi
AATGGTTGGCTAACGCTTGCACTCAACAAAACTTTATGTACTCTTCCACCACGACACAATATGGCCGACTGTTCATGTCCTGATCTGAAAGCAATCTCGTTCCCAGAGCCTTCGTTACCCTTGTCCAGCGGAACGGGAAACCGAAGACCTCTGGGATACAGCGTTTTCGATAACAGGATGCTTGTTATTCCGGTTACACTGCGCAGGCGTGAGCGTGTAGTTCAAAATGGCGTCTGACTCCTCGTCTGGGTTGAGTACTTTTCACAAAGCTATCGAATTCTCCTTAAAGAAACTGGGTAAGCCGAAACTAGAATTGAAGAGAGAACAGTATGAAGCCATAAGGGCAATATGTTTTGAAAGAAACGACGCGCTAGCAGTATTGCCAACTGGATTTGGTAAATCGCTGATTTACCAAGTATTACCGGGAATTTTTGACTACGTTCGAAACGGCTGCGAGCCTGAACGTCATGATTCTGTTGTGCTTGTTGTGTCGCCCCTAAGCGCACTGAGAGACCAGTTAAAAAAGTTAGAAGCGTTCCTTAATGTCTGCATTCTACAAAGTGCTGTTGAGGATGAAGGGGAACAAAAAGTGACCATTCCCAAAAATGTCAACAAGTGTAGTTTGGTGTTTGCGCATCCAGAGGTCTTTGTTGATGACAAAAATGTGGCAAAAATGCTTAAAAGAAAGAAGTTCAACAAGAAGGTGCAAGCAATAGTTGTGGACGAGGCTCATTTGGTGCAGCAATGGTAATTTGTAATTACTGTTTTCAATGTCATTACATCGATCTATTTCCTGTAATAACAGCATTGGGAATTTAGTTACTATTAAGTACACTGTGTTAATAGATTTGACCACATTATCCTGCTAGTTCCATTATATTTTGAATTAAAACTTGATGTTTTTACTTTGTATTCTGCAGTCAATGCATAGTGATAACAATATTTTGTGACATTTTGTTATTGATAATCTTTGTGAACATGTCAAACATATACTCAAGATCCAATTCGTTCAAAATAATTTTTGGGGGGCTAGTAATCATCCCATGTCTCGTAAATAATACCACTCAAAGTCAAATCAAATGCTGCTTAAAACTAAAATTAACCAATAATTTTTTTCTCTATTCCAAGGTCCACATTCAGGCCAGCATTTGCAAAGATTGGCCTCCTCACAAATTTATTCCCCTCAGTTACAGTTCTTGCACTTACAGGAACTGCTACAAGAGATACTAAGCATGAAATAATCAGTACCTTGGGGCTTTCAAAACCAGTGGTCACTGAATGTAATCCAAACAGGGAAAATATCTATTATGCGTCACATGTTCGCGCAGACAAGGGTGAAAACAAATTACATGAAATTCTAGACCCAATTGTCACCAAGCTGAGATTAGAAAAGATCAATATGCCTCTTACCCTGATCTATGGAAATTTGGAAACAATCTCAGACTGCTTTCTGTACTTTGCCAAAGAAATGGGTAAAGATCAGTACTTCCCTACTTCAGCTGAACCCCTTGCCAAAAACAGGCTTTTTAGCCAATATCATCCACAATACCCCGAACATGAGAGGAAAAGAATAGTTGATGAGCTCGTGAATGGTACGTCAAATCACAGGGTTCTGTTTGTAACAGTGGCATTTGGAATCGGTATTGACTGCAACAACATTCGTAGAATAGTTCACGTTGGGGTACCATACACAATGGAGGAATATTGCCAAGAAGTAGGACGGGCAGGCAGAGATGGACTACCAGCAAGGGCAGACATTTATTATAATTCCTATGACATTTCAAAGGCCCGCAAAAATATGACGGAGGTGATGAGGACCTATGTCCAATCAAAGGAATGCAAACGAAAAATTATTTTGAATTATTTTGATCATGATGTTCCCAACAGTCAACACCCTGAGCACACATGCTGCGACTTTCACAGGGAGCATTGCCAGTGTGAAGATTGTGAGCTAGTGCATGTGGCCGATGATTTGGAGGCTGTCAGTGTCCAGCAAGAAATGACTGTTACTGAACAGAATGAAAGTTACTCTCCAACTACATCTATCACTTTTGAGGCTAAAGAGAAAGTCAGGCAAGACCTAGAGCAATACAGGATGAAATTACAGAGAGATCTTGGCAGAAGCACTGTGGGCAGCACTGGCCTGTGTAGTGGATTTCCAATTAAACTGATTGCTTTGGTTCTGCAACACTTACCAGAGCTCACATCTGTTGAAAAGGTGGAAGCCATCCTACCCATGTTCAGTAAAGAGATGGCTCAAGACTTCTACTCTATTATCCAAAAACACCTTCCAAGGGGGGATCCCATATGAAAGGAGCAGGGATACTTGTCAGAAAATTTAAAGTAAAGTACAGTAAAGCCAAGGCTACCAAATGAATTTCAGGGCAAAATGATTTCAAAGTTTACTTGATTCCATTGTTTTGCTGCAGAATTCACAGCATAAATGTACAAGCTGGGGGGTGTGCAACCCTCCCCCCCCCCCACCCCCCAGCTATTGAAA
>NC_138151.1:13976324-14023824 GCF_964199315.1 Orbicella franksi
AAATGCGCATTGTTGGTATTTAAATCTAGATAAGAAACATGAAACAGACAAACAAAAATTGTTCTCATGCTAAAATTAACGAATGTTCCTTGAATTCTAACTGTAAATGTCACCTCAATTTTTGAAAACTTTATACAGGAGGTCTTGCAGCCACTGCAAGTACTGGCAAACATCTGAAATTTTATTCTGATTGTAGGGCACTACTGGCAGCCCAATAATGCAGGACTTCTCAGCCATCTCATTTGAGTACCTAAAAATGAAACAATAATTGTAATAATGAAAATAATTATAATAAAAATAATAATAATGATAATAATAACACAATCATAATGATACTAATAACTGCCACTTGCTTCACAAAATAATCCACATGACTGAGATTTCCTCTTTTCAATCTATATTCATTGTAGGAGGAATACTCATCTACCCTAACTAACCCCATATAATAATTAGAGTATTTCTTAATATTGGTTTGTTCCAGAAAATACCCATACCCTCCTTATGGAGGATTATTGGAAATTCCATGACTGGAGAGTTAGGAGGGGGAGGGTGCACAAAATTTGTAAACTTTAAGGTAAAGTGTGAACCAAAAATAGAATTTTCAGAGGTGAGGGGAACAAAATCCCTCCATAAGGGAGGGGGGAGTATACATATTTTCTGGAACAATTCACTTAAGGATAGTTAAGATGTATAATTTACATTGTACCTGTGTGGAATATGAGAAGGAATAGCATCTTGAAGGGGCTGAAGTACAGGGAAGTACTCAATGAGGACTCTGGCAACAAGGATAATGCAATCCTTTCTCTGCTGTTCAAGCTCGGCTTTACTCAGAAGATAGCTTACATTCTCAAAATCCGCAATGTTTGCCACAATTGGCTTTGAATCATCCAAATGGTTTGATGGAACTCTGTCGAATGTGATGTATTGAGCAATCCAATGCATGTCTGAGTTGCGATGGTTGCAAAGAATAATATTTGCCAGAATTTGAAAATCAAAGTTGTCAAAGACAACCCTGATCTCTTTACCAGACTTCACCTACAACACAATAAATTAAAACAAGGTTAAGTTAGGGCATGTGGAGACCAGTATTACAAGATTTCCTTTAGTTGCTGGATAACAAGTTCTTACTCCTAAACTACAAAGAACATACCTTTGCTTTAATAACTGAGGTCAGATTAGACCCAAGGCTATCCATTATGTTGTGGAAGCTTTCCCTGGACTGTGTTATGCACGCTTTGTTCAATCTCTCAAAGGTCTGTAGAAAAAAAATATTAAAATATGAAATATTCATTAATGGACAAGTTGGTAATTTGAATGCATCAGGATCTCATGCACCAAGCTTCATGTAAAAACACGTCAGTCAAGTACATGTATAATTATGAGGGAAAATAAAGTTTGAATGTTTTTTTTTTATGTCCCAATTTGTACAATCATTTAAGTATGATTAAAAACCTTAACTTTGCAAGTGAAATTGTTAGCATTTCTTTATGTTTAAATATGTTAACTGGCAAAAATCATTTCTGATATAAGTACACCACTCTGTTCAAAGTGTACTAACCCACTTTGTTTATTGTTTACCAAAATGGGAACTGCATTATTTTAAGACATGTTAATGGTAATGAAATTGTAAATATTGATGTTGAATGTTCCAATTAAATTAACTTAAGGAACAAAATAGTAATATGTCTGTTGCCAAGAATGTAGCTATAGAAGGATGTGAGGTATTGTCTGACCCTTTTTGTTGCACTTCCAACACCCAGCAACACAGCATTCATCTTTTGTATAAGAGACAGCTCTCTGCATCTAACATTCATTAGAATTCCATATGCTGTGCAAAGAGGCATTATTTGTCTTCCATCGCTGCCTTTCAATTGTGGCACAGCCATGGCAACCATGAAATCCAAAACATCTGGAGCACGCTCTTTCATTTCTGTAAGGATATTATTCCAGTGAAATTCCACCAGAGATTTGTGGTGTTCACTAGGGACACGGAGAACTGAAGGCTGGGCACTTTTTCTGGCACATAGGTTGGAACACTGTTTATGTACCTCCTTCAGGAACACATTTTTCATGGCATTTCTCAGTGAAGATATTCTCATAGCTGCCTCAGCAACTTCATAAGGACTAGCTAATTCGACAGTATCAGAAATGGCCTTGGTCTCTTCTGGAGATAAAACTTTTGTCCTAATAGAAAGCTTGAGATGACATGTCTTCATTAGATATATAACATAATGATATACAGATAGGTGTGCAGCTATCATTACATGTGTACTCAACAGACATGCATTTTTCATCTCTGTAAATTAAAATAATTGTAACAAACTAAATTGTTCCTAACACAGTTTTAATATATCAAATAACTCAACTTAACCATGCTCAGAGGCCAACCAATTTTATTGAAGAATTAGTACTTATTAGAAATTATTACAGGTTAATAGAGTTAATTATCAGAATTTGATTACTAATTAATTTACTAATCAATAGATTCATTAATGAATTAAAAAACTCAACAAACCATCCTGTACTTACCAAATTAAGGTGGCAACATATCCAGGACTTCCCAGGACTTCGCATTGAGCTTACGCAATTATCATGATACTTAGAGTACAAATCTCATCATACTTACTCCAGCCATTTCCCTCTAGGATCTCTGCAGATCTTCATGAAATATTGGGTTCATTAGTAGTAGCAGGACGTAACATGTCGATCAAAGTCGATCATCGAAAACGTAGTCGATAAGTCGATAGTACTCGATGTTTGTCGATAATTGTCAATCGACAAGTTAAATTTGTCGATAAAAGTCGATAATCACAAGATTTTCAACTGATTATCAATTTTATCGACAAAAATGCAGACAAATGTTTCAATCAGCTGCGAAATTCAAGTAATGTAGGTAATTTTTTTCTTCAGGTAAATTTGATTTTTACCTAGGTAATATTTTTTTAGCTAGGTAATTTTAAAACAAATTTTTTTACCTGGATATTTGGACCGAGGTGAGTCTGGGACCCAAAAAAGCAATAATTAGGAGAAAAAAAAGAAATTTTTTCAACTTGAGCTGTGTAGTCTAGTGGAGATCGAGATGGACATGTAATCTGAAGGTCTTGGGTTCAACACACGGTAGGTACTTGTAATTTCCTTCTTCCTTTGAAATTAATAATTAGATAGGAAAATAAGAAGAGGTAGGCGTAGAATAGGGAGATAGTGAAAGAGAAGAAGAAGTAGGTGGGAGCAGGGAGAGATGAAGAGAAGAGTAGGAAATGAGATTTTTCTCCTCCTTTTTTTATTTTTCTTTTCTTTTTAGAGCCCCCTAAAAATACCAGGCCCCTATTTTTAACCACACCCCATAAATTAAAACCCTTTTTGGTTAGTTGACTGAAATAGAGCAAGAGAAAAATTACCTGGTTAAAAAAAAAATACCTAGTTAAATAATAAATTTACCTAGTTAAAAAAAAATTACCTACTGAACATTTTTAACTGCAACATAACCAAACCAATAATACCTCCAGTGACTTTTTTTATGCCGAGTGTAAACAGCTCTTAAGTAAATGTGTGTGGCAATAAACTTAAATGAAAACCTGAACAGCGAAGTGGTCTGTTATTCATTACAGAATAAAATGTTTAAATTACCTCGAGAAATGATCGATTAACAGTTTCAGCTGAACTAAATCGCGATCTTTTACATAACTCGAACCAAACTAGTTCCCAGGGTCTCTCTAGGCGGGGAGATGAGAGATCCTGGGAATTCGAAGTCGTGCTTCTTCGGGGTGACAGAACGGGTCAAAATTTAGACTAGATACGGGAAAAAATCGAGGCCAATAAAGTAATTAAGAAGTAAAGTAAAGTAAATTAACATTTTATTCATCAGTGTTTTTACTTAGTTCAACATTTGAAAAATACAAGCTGCTACTACTCTACTCCCTCTCCGCTAGGTTGGCTAAATTCGCCGGGTTTGTATGCCCTTGCTTCTCCTTGCACCTGTGACTGTTGTACCAGTCCGCAACCTACGTATGTCTACGCCATACATCGTTTTTTATATTTCCGATACTTGTCGATTGAAATCGATCAAAATCGATCAAAATCAATCATAATCGAACAAAGTCGATAATCACAATAAATTGTGTGATCGACTTTTATCGATTTCCCATATTTGTCGATTGATTAGTATCGACAACGATCGACAATGATCGATTTTTATCGACTATCGAAATAATCGACATGTTACGTCCTGGTAGTAGTAGAAGTAGTGCTGGTGGTAGTAAACTTTATTTAAACTCCGATTGAAGAATATTAACAGGGCACACAACGTTAGAATCAACAGCTTTATTTGAACTCAACGGTGCAATACAAAGTCAGAACAATTGAAACACCATGCATTGATCTCGCAACTTTAATTTACAAACCTCACAATTGCGAAGGCCAGAATTCGCCAGAATTTGCATTCCTTGGCTTGGTTCTGGAGGTGGCCGAATTGATTTCGGCAGGATTCTAACCTTGCCAGCAGTGTGAGACTCCGGTGGCATTTCTTTTTTCGGGTTGATAAGGGAAAACCTCATTTGGATATCTTGAATCGCTTAGCTAGTTTTGCGTTCGATTCCCACTTTACCCCGCTTTGCCTCTCGTTCTTTGGCCGAAGAAGGACTTTCTTCCATCTTCTTTCCTCTCTTGTGCCTAACTGAGCTTTCTTGTTCAGTTCGAGACCTCTGGCACAAGTCCTTAAACTCAGAAAATTGCCTCACCCGGGTGTGACAATTTCTACAAATCTTTCGAGGAAGACCGTCGCTTTCAGAAACACTTAAACCTGTTACATTCACTACAATATTTAAAAGGTTCTCGCTCTGGGATTTAGGTCCAAACAAATCAACCGGATTGTTGACGAAACCGGAATTACAACATCTACAAACGTATTTTTGACCAAGAGGTAGAGGCAAAGGCTTTACCGGTGTTTTGTCCGCCATATTCGCGCTCGAAGCGATCGTACCCAGAGCTTTCCAGAGCTTCCACATCAATCGCGCGCGGCTCTATTTGAAAATCTGGGAACAAAACTATTGTTTTCCTAACTTCCGGTACATTTGCGCATGCTCTATTTTTGGCCAATTAAATGTCGAGCTGAAACCAGGAGGGAGAGGTCAACTTCGCTTGCGTAGCAGTGCGATAGCGCGCCCGATGATCTTGGCCATTATGACGTCACTAGTGAGCCGGCCAGTGAAGTTTCGATGGCCGCTAAAATAATGACACCAGAAAAGTTTTTCATCCGATGATTGCTCAAAGAATTTGAAAGAAAGCGATCAACAGAGCACAGGAATAAGATAACCTGTTAATATTGGGTCTAAAATTACTTTGGTTTTCAAAAACTAGATGTCAAAAGGCTCAAAAACACGCAAAATTTCGAGATCGCTCAATTGAAAACGTGATTTAAAAGTGAAACTTTGTACTCGTTTCATGGGCGATATCTGGAAAACCTAACAATGAACAACACAAACACAAAAATATGATCTTGATATGGTTTAAAACGTTTGAATGGTGATGAAAACGAATCATTTAAAATATGCATAAAAATGATCAGTGGGTTTAAATCCATTATTTTGTAGACGATAGCATGGAGGACAAATAAATAATAATAATAATAACGAATCTTTAGACAGGATTAACCCATCAGTACTATAAAGTACTGTTATCAAAGGGGTCCTGTAAGGTTTAAAAATTTAAAAATTTAAAAAAGGTAAAAAGTTAAAAAGGCAAAACTAGTACATTGGGAAACATATAAAAACTCACGATTAAAAATTACAAATAAAAATGTTCGTTGGTCTTTTGCCTAAATAAAAGCCTAGAGTTCAGAGTTCTTATGTCCGCCGGTAAACTGTTAAAAATTGAAGCCCCTAAAAACGAAAAACTCCGACGGCCAAACTCCAAGTTCATTTTCGGCAGTTCGATCGAGGAAAATCTATTTCTTGTGTTGACATTGTGACTTACCCTTGTAAAATAGTTCTTAAAAGGCGTGCATACATTTCCAATTAGACAATCAAAAACATACAGACAGACTTTTCTTTTCAAATAACTGTCAACTGATGGAATACGAATGCCAGTCTTGTTTTGCAGACCTGAGGAAATGCAGCTTAGTCCACGATGTTCGAGGTTGCGAATTAGTTGCCTGCGCGTATTTGAATAGCTTAGTGTGATTAGACTACAATAGGTAAAAACAGGCATAATCATAGCCCTGTAAATGCTTTCTGCAGCTGCACAAGTAATGGAAGAACGAATTTTCCGCAGTAGAGTGACTCTCCCGGCCGCTTTCTTGTAGGTTTTGTTGAAATGGGTTTCAAAACTCAATGTAGGATCTAAATGAACACCCAAGTACTTGTAGGTTGTTGTGCTGTTTATAGGTAATCCATTTACCGTCAGATTGAGCTGTTCACCTTGGAGACGACTCAACCTTTGTGCAGTTCCGAAGATCATCGCCTCTGATTTCCCTTTTTTGAGATTTATGATGAGTTCATTCTTGCGAAACCAGGTAGCCAGATTGTTGATGTCATCATTTAGATTCCTTTCGAGAACATCAAAATTGCTTGAAGAAGTAAAGATTACCGTGTCGTCGGCATACGTGATGATTCTGGATGATTGAAGAGGTTTGTGAACATCAGCAAAATATATATTGAACAGCAGCGGCCCAAGAACGCTTCCTTGTGGAACCCCAGTAAAAACGGGATTGGGTTCTGAAAGAACACCGTTGTATTGCACAGTCTGCTTTCGTAAAAACAGGTAATCTGTGAACCACTTCAGCTCATTGTCACAAATCCCATAAAAGGACAGTTTGTTCAGTAGGCCTGAATGACTAATGGTATCAAAAGCTTTAGACAGATCAATAAAAACTGCTCCCGATACCTTGCCATTACCAGCTTCTTTCCTTATTATGTCTGTGAAGTATGTCTATTTCCTTATTATGTCTGTGAAGTATGCTGATCAATAATCGAAAACCTCGAAATATGAGAAAGTATTAGATGGAAAATGCTCCCTTACAAAGAAATTTAAGCTATCAAGTCATAAGCTGGGTTGGAAAGTAAATAATGCACCAAGGAATTATTTTTCTGCGCTAAATTATCCGCAAAACCGTCGAAGATAACATTTTCTTCCGCGAGGCCAACCAACTGACGCAAGCTTCCGAGAAGACGTGTGGATATTTTAGATGGTAAAATGATACAAAATCATTGTATGGGAGACCTAGATGAAACGGATGATATTCAGAATAACATGGACGAGACCTTAACAGAAAGGTGCTTCATTTCATGTGAAAATGTTCGTCAAATATGAGATCAAGGCAGGATCTGTTTCCTCGGGCGTCCGCATGCAATGCAAAGCTGTTTCTTGTCTCGCAGCTTCTTCTGAACCTCTGACAAGAAAGGCATCCTAAACTGTTGCTTTGGGTTCTAATTTTTTTTGTTAATTTCTCAGTGAGTTCACTTAAACCTGTATAGACTGTAAAAGAAAACTGTGTAGGATGTTACAAGGAAAGAACTAAAAAATAGAGAATCTGGTTCCAAGCAGCAACTGAATTGAAGAGGAAAGAAAATATGAACTGGGACACTTCTTATGCTAAGCCATTGGCAATAAGAGTTAACTTATCCAGGAGAAACCTGTTGAGCCAAAATGACTTATCGCCAAAACAAATAGTTCAGTATACTGAGGAAGGTTATGACCAGGGGCGGGGGAGAACACTCTGCGCGCCTGGCACTTTTTGTGTATCTGACTCATCCAACAAAAAATTACGTCACATCCGGTAAAAAAGAGCGCTGAGTGGCAAAATCAAATTTGAACATGGCATAATCGTTCTCTCAGTAAGTAAAATGGCAATATTTTGCAATCGGCCGGATATTTTTAACGTTTTATTTGGCCACGATAAACAAAATTTTGTCTTCTTCCTCGTCATATCAGTTTGTTTGAAGGACAGGTTAATTATTTATTCAAAAACACGCTGTTTTGAAGGCGTGTTTTTTACGAAATGTCGCCATTTCTTCCTCGCTGAATTCCACAGGAGTCATCGTTTGTGTGGAAATAATGAATTCTAGGTAAGTTGCACGCAATTCAAATATCCTATTCTCTTAGGTAGGCATCACATTAAGAAAAATGTACTATGACAGGTTTCTATACATGGGGGGAACCTTATTAACAGAAGCGCAGTTTTTAAAATTTACTGTTGCCAAACACTCGAGAGTACTTGAGTGCTGTTAATCGTATCACTGCAATAATAGACCCACACACATAACGCGCTTTGCAGAACTTTCTTGCCGATCGACACTAACACAAACTCCTGTGTTTGCTCATGACTCAAACTGATGCCATAAAATATGTTACGATTGGTTAAGAACCTTGAACAAGATATGTTTTCCCTCAGCAATCCCTTAATTGATAAACGCTTCGTTACAGGCAGGCCGTGAACCCCTTAACGGCGAATAAGTAATTTGGACATGTCGTGGTTTTTTCTCATTTATAATCAAATTTATTTTTCCCTTTCAACAGTGTTAAACGTCAGCAACGCTAAGTTCCAATACCCCCCCCCCCCTCCACTGAGGTCAAGCATGCACCTTTTAGTTCTTCAAACCCTCTCATTTGCCCTGTTTGCAGACCAAAGTTCCTTATCTATTAATCCCTGTCACATTGGCAACCCATTTTAAAGGATTACTAAAAAATTGTGCATTATATTTCAGTGTGCTTTCTCTATGTAATCTTACATCAAGATATTCCTAAGGGAATGAGAGAACACCAGCAATACTGACAATTTTCGGTAATTCATGCATCACTCTTTCAATATGCCATCTAAACAAATTGTTCGTAAACAGTAGTGAAATTTCATGCCCCTACATCCAGCCATAAAATGAAGTCTGGGAACAGGCAATACCAACATTGACACTGCCAGGCCGGTGAATTTTACAAGCTAATGAACTCATGTCTAACAATGATGAGTGATGATGAAGCATGGTGCAGTGAAACTGAAGAATCAGACTGAGTGACACTGATAGAGTCAGTGTCGTGAGAGTGATGCCAGTGTCTGTGAACTTGGACCAGATCAGCAAAGTAAAAGGTTTCGTACTAGAAATTGACAGAGAGCAACAAGTTTGTGCTTCATCACTACTTACAGTACTTGTCAAGAGTTCCTGACTTGTGTATGTGGGAAGGCTCTCTGTAATGACCTATATGGGGAGGCTCAGCTCAAGATGAGTACCTTTTTCAGGCTTCAGGTATAAAATGATAGGGATTTCACAAGTTGAGGTGTATGAAAGGGTAGGAAAATCTGTCATTTAGGGATTCCATTCTTCTGGTTCTAAAATGTTGTTGAAAAGCTTTCATTTACTCTCCTCAGCCAGAATGAAGAGATTCTATAATATTGTTTATTAACTTCTTTCCAAGGGAATAGAAAAGGGATGCAGTATTTTTAAACAGGTTTTTTAAAGGGGCACATTTACCCTTTTGCAATGTAAGGTCGACACATTAAAAGAGGTGCCATTTCTATCAAAATGGTACAAATGTATAAACAAAAGGGTAAGGGGTAATGGACCTTGAGATAAGGCCTTTCCATTTAAAACTTTGTAGAATACCCCTTTCTCTCCCCCTCCCAGCTTGTGTAACAAAGATGTTCAAATTGTTTTGTGAAAAAAGCAATTACTACAAAAACAAAACAGTGCCAAGAGATTAAGTGATTGTCAATGCAAGTTTCCATTTGTATTTTGAATTAAAATGGGTATAACGTACATTATCCTCAAGTATACTTTGCAGCTTCGAATTCACAGAGAGGCCAAAACTGATAATGAAAACATATGTTTTAACACTTAAAATTCTATTTTTGCCCCTTCCCTTGTACCTTGTGATCTTTGTAGGGAAATTCTGAAAAGGTCCCCACCCCCCAACCCCTCCCCCCTCAAAAAATTCAAATTTTATATACAAATCACTTTTTTATCTTGAAAATGGTCTCAGAGACAACAAAACACTTTTATGGCTAGCTAAACTACTTATTAGGAAAATAAAAATGTTCAAGGAAAAAATGAACAGCAAGAAACAACAACAAATTAACTTTTTTTTTCAGAAGAGCTACTACTTGTATATTTTTTTAACTTACATGTAGGTCAACATAATTTGTTTTCACAATTTACCTCAAAAGAAAACACCACAGAAAGGAGAATTATAGTTGTGGCATCTGAGCTACATTTTTAAATGGAAACATTTCCCATAAAAAATTTCCAAATTATATTCTTACCATTACAACATACCAAATGTATTTTGCACAGAAGTTTACTAAATTAATAAAATTGATGTAGTGAAATTTTCTATTTAATTTTTGTACACCTGATCTTACAGCGAGTGCAACCTTTTGTTTAACTGGTTCACTTTACTGTTAAGGAATAATTAAATAAATCACAGCAGAGTGGCTTTGTATCTTTATTATAATTCTCATTATCAGTAGAGAAATCACACTTGTACACTGGTCCACTGATACTCTTACATGTTTGTTAAACATGGGAAAGCAGGTTGCATCATCTAAATCATAGCATTGTATGCCTGTGTGGAGTGTATATGCCAGGAGGTAACCACCTAAGAAAAGACAAACACAAATTATGTCATTGTTTCGATGACTCACTGTAAGTGGGTATTTGCTCATTCACCACCTTAATAAACAAGATATATTAAAGTATAATTTTTACCTCCGCTTTAAACTTTTCAAACCTACAGTTTGTTTTCACTTTCAGAGAGGTTCTTAAATTCACAAGCACACCACCCAACCCCCTCAGCCCTGATTCCTACTCTCACATAGCCAGGATCCCATTTCAACCCTCCAACATCTCCATGATCACATTAAATCAGTAATTTTTTTTCTAATTTTGGTCTGACTTAGATTCATCTCCACTCAGCCATGAAAGCAATGGTGGCAGATTTCTGTATATTTGTTGGTCTAGTTTACCATTGCTCTCAGATTCCCACCTCCCTTTCGACAGAATTAAATTTGGTTAAAAAATACAGTACAAAGTAAAAAGTACACTAGTTTAATCAAATTAATGCAGAGGCAAACATTGAACCAGAAAATTACTATAATTTTGGTATGAACGATACCAAAGCATAACTTACATAATTAATATCACATCTTTTCTATTGTAATTTAAGACAGTGCAGCTACTAATAGATTGACCACAAAAACCTAAAAACATGACTTTAGAAACACAGGTAAGTGAGAATATTGCCAGTTTTGCTTTAATTTTGCCACCAACCACTCTGCTTTTGAAAAAAAATACATGGAAGATAATGACAAAGCAATAACAAAACCAACCAACCAACCTCTGGCAATTCAATAAACACACCAAATTCCCCTCCAAAATTCTTCAACCACCTTACAGTACATGTAAATGTCAGCAGCATAAATTCAACTCAATGATTTGGCATGCTGCTATCATCAAATTTTTACCCCTTGATTCAGAATTTTTAGGAGTATCAAATAGAATTCCACTATAGATTACAAATGCTGTTTACCTTTGCAAATATCTGCATTAGTTCTGGAGATATTTAAGTTTAAAATGTGTAAAATATATGCAAATGAGAGGACTGATTATGTCATACACCAAACCCAATGTTACATCAAGTGCAGACCATATATAACGCAGAGATCATTGAAACTTTGTAGCCTTATAGTTCTACAGGCAACACACTAATATGACTATAAAAAATATGTTCCCAATTGGCAACTCAATCTTTTCCAGTCCCCTCTAACCCAATTTCAATAATGCAGTGATTTTCAGCTTGAAAAACATTGGACTTGGACCTTACTATTTAATAGGCTTGCTGGATCATGCAGATGAAGCACCATTGGCAAATATCAAAATGGAACTCCAAAGGTGGCCAGAAAAGCCCAAAATATCAGGGAAGGTCTGAAATGAAGTCTGTTGCCATGGGAACAAAACTGTTAAGCTCATATTACGTAGCACATCTGCAAATTGCATCGTAATAGCACTGCCCCCACTGGAGCCCATGGTTCAGTAGTTTGCATGGACGATAAATTAACAATAACTTTCCTGGGGGACTGGATGATCTAAATGGTATGTGGGAGACTGCCAGAATATTTGCAAGAATGTATGACTATCTCTACAGGTATTCAGTAATAAATAAATAAATAAATAAATAGATAGACACTAACACTACTAACATGGCTGAGTTTGGAAAGTATATAATATATTTTTAGTTTATGACATTTTGAAAAATTCCCCTCTCCCATCTAACATGCTGATTGTCTTTAATTTGGTACTTGAAATTGATAACAAGGATGCTACACCTTGGCAACTCGTTGGCCAGGATATGTTGCACAGTCTTCACATCAGATAATGGGTCTGTACATATTATTTATGTATTTATTAAACAGAGATCTCCCCATCCCATCCCTATGGAAATTCCAAATTTGATTAATACATTTCTTTAAAAAGTTTGGCTTTTGAGACCCTCCCCATCCTTGGAATTTCCAATAATCTCCTTGGGGTGGGTATGGACATTTTCTAGAACCACACAATAAAACAAATACACAAACTTTAAGACAAAGTGTTAAAGTATAAGTTAGTGTGACATATATACATTGATTGACTTATGAAGACATGATTGATCATTGCAACTATACAGAACTTAAGCAAACTAAGGTGAAATTATAGCCTGAAAAAAAAATTCGGTGTGAACTGGATTCCAACCCATGACCTTTGTGATACCGGTGCGATGACTTAATTAATTAAAGTTCTATGCTACAACATACCAAACTGCTAATTTATTGTGAAGTGACACACCTAAAGGAGAGTTGCCAAGATATCAACTTTTTTGTGAATCCTAAAAGATCAATATGAGTCTTCTAAATTTAAGATTATTATACCTAACAAAAGACATACAGTAGGACACTGCACTGTGTGCTCTCTCTACACACTCTTCCAGGCAGGATAGTAATACATATACATGAATTTTTTTTTTGAATATACTGTTACTGCATGATCATACAAGAGGTACTCGTTGCTGCTGAGTAGTCTTAAAATAAGTGAACTAAGTGTGACAAAATATAATGTATATTAAATCTGCACCAGTTCAGTACAATTTAATTCTAAATTTTAATCAGCTGCAAAAAAAATTATTGTTAGCACCTGATATTACATGTACTTTGTGAAGGCTTCTGGAGGGGTTATACTTTTATAAAGTACCTGGCAGCAAGCACTATTTTGATTTACTAAAGCAAGACTGTAGCAACTGCTAAGAAAATGTGTTTGGTACATCCCAGAAAAATTGGGTGGGGGTCAGTGCGGCCCTCTTCACAAAAGTAAAACCCTTAACCTATTTATGACCATAATCTGCGATTTTCCCTACCCCATTTATGACTGTTGTGACTGCTACAGTTGCCCTAAACATAAGTTTTGAAGGACTTTTGTTGATGGTCTTATCGATAATGATGAAAATTGAGGTAGCGTATTCTAAAAAACATACCAAATTAAAGACTAGAGGGCAAACGCCTTACTCTAGAGTATTTATGACCAAAATGGCTGAATAACCATACCCTTTGGGGCTGCACATAGCTATACATAGCACATAGAGGAGAGTCCCCCCCCCCCCCTCCCGCTGGAGCACTGGAATCAAAATATTGCCTTGTTGACATACAGTAATGAAGATAAAATCTCAAAATAATCAATAGTTACATGTATGCATGGGACTTCACCATCAAAATGATGCCTGTTGCTTACTGTAAATTGCATAAATTACTCCTACAGTGTGCCAGAATTCTGTTAATCTGGTCACCAACAGGCCACAAAAATCTGGCTGTATAATTAATAAACAAGAAAATGACAGACTGAGCTTTTGTTTGAGCCAGAATAGAGTGGCCATAATAACGAGGTGGCTGTGTTAACAGGGGTGGCTGTAAGGTGAGGTACATTCCACAGTAATGATAAAGATGACACTCAAACACCAGTACCCAAAAAGATTTTGGACAGTATATTTTGCATAATCAGTTGGAGGAGGAAGAGGGAAAATGGACATAAAACAAAATGGCTCTTGTGTGCCAGAGACAACCCTTTCCCCGAGTTACCCTGGCAGAGCTACCTTTCACTTATTTCTTTGCAAAATTCAACCAACCATTTACACGAGGATCACGAACCAGACTTGGGGGTGAGACAATTCAGGTGGGCAAGTTGACTCACCTTGGCAGGTAAAGTAACCAACAACTTTTCTTTGAGTATACATAAACACTTTGGCTCGCCTAACTGGAACAACTCTCAGCATGGTGATTGTCACGTAATACCTAGATTTAAGATTTAAAGCAGCAATTTGTATCAAAGAAGAGAAAATTAACTCAGCAAAACCCACTGTGATCAAATGACTGAGAGAAACTTAAACAAAGAGGGATAGTTGCACATTTGATTATTCAGTAAGAGTTACGAATAATCATGCAGGGTCAACTTTTACTCGGCCTACAGGGGCTACATTTTCACATACAAACACTTGATAAAGTTGCCTCAGGGGGAGGGTTATCTCGAGTACGCGAGACCATATAAATGGGACCATGTGTTGCCTCAAAGAAAACCCCCACGATTTTCAAAGGGGAAGGTCCTTAAACAGGATCTTACCTTAGGGCAGCTTCAATGGCAGATTCCCTCTGATGGCTTGGATTTGAATAACTGATTTAATTACTTTTAAAGAGGACTAGAACTTAAAAATCTTGCTCGAATTTCGATCCAGCGAAACAAGCTTCCATGCCGTGAATCAAGTTTTTTTTAATGGGTGTTTTAAAAGCACTAACCAAAGAGAAAGACTGATGACGCCAAAGTACCAATATGTATGTACTGTATCTTACTGAAGACAACAATCTTCAACCAGAGAAGTAGAAATGTGGGGTACTGACCTTCAGCATGCGATCCAGCTTGTCTCTTCTACCAATACACGTGAGCCAAGAGCAACAAAAGCTCTGGTGATAGCGACTTTTGGAGCTAAACGGCTTCTGTTAATTATGTTCCCGTAGTACACAGTGCAAACTATGGCCAGAAATACTTCATCCAGGTTGTTGTTAACATTATAGGCTATTGCACTTACTGTTATCACTAAATCACGAACAACAAGAACCAAAAGTCGGAACAACACCAGTTTTGCAAATGTGTAAAATTCGCCCGACGATGACGGAAGGCTCTCCGTTATTTTGCTTCAAAACAATAATAAACGTTCCTCTTTTCCCGAAATTTTTGCTTAAAATGTCGAAGTAATGTGTCTGCAACATCTTTCCATCCTCAATATAAAATGAAACGAAACTGATGCTTTACAGATAGAGGGAAATCGTGAGTAATCGAAACGCCATTTTCTCGCTTTGTGAAACGAGCCGCGAAGCGCAGTTTAAACCGGATGTGACGTCATTTTTGTTGGATGATGCCTATACGAAATTTTCAGGAGTCTTCTGCCCCGCCCCTGGTTATGACAAAGGTGATCTCTTATTGTAAGCAAACCGCTTGTTTTCTAATAGTATCTGTCTTGAGACACTGTGAAAGCTTTACTGCCTCTAAGTTTGAAATGATAATCAATTCTTTCCTTTATACTTTATGCTTTTAATTTTCATCACAGTAAATCGTATTTAAATAAAGATAGCTGCGACAATTATTTTACATTAAGTTTAAACTGACCTACAAAGAAATATTGTGGAGAAGAGTGTCACAGACGTTGTACTTGTAGACATGAACCCGAAGCCTGATTTCTCCCCAGCTCCATCCATCCCAGGTTCCCTGTTGCTTTTTGCATTGATGACTTTATTTTTGGCTTCAAGAGAATGCATCATGCAAGTGATAAGCATACATTTTCCACAAATAACAAAAAAACCACACAAGATTGGGTTTTAAATGTTTAATTGACAGTACATTGACAATAAATAGATAGCTTTACATGGTCAGAAAACGGGCCTGCTTGGATGGTCTTGCAAAGGTAGTGGAGGATGGTAACCTACGATCAAATAAGACTCCTCTTAATATTCACCGTTTGAAAATTGGAGTAAATGTTGACGTGACCTCCCTTCCCTCTTTGGTTTTTATTTCACCCCTAACTCTTTTCAACACAAAATGTAAACTAAAAGATAAATTTCCTAATGAGATCTAGCACCAGGAACTCAATATGTATTTACCATCAAAAAAACTAATTCTCACAATTAAATGATCCAAATCCATCCACCTTTTAAGTCCCGTCCAAGTAGATACAATGCGGTAATGTACATGGAACTAATATCATAATTTATAAAACATTATATAGCTCATTTCCAGTATCAATGTATTGAATTGAGGTCTTCAGATTTTCACATAAAGAATTTTTTTCAGCACCCTCACCTGCACAAAGAAAAAATAAAATTTCTGAAGCATGTCAAACAAACTACAACAAACCCTCTGCATAAAGCATTTTTGGATCCTGACATAAACAAAAGTTACAATATTGTTTAGGAATTAAAATAAATCAAACTTCAAATTCCTAAATTGTTGATCCAGTTGTGACAATTTTGTAAACATCATAAGATCAGCAACAGGAACTCAAGGTGACCAGAGTTTGGAACTCAAGTTTTGTTATATAAGCATACATGATTACAGCTGACAGTGAGGCCCCTTATTTGGTCATAGGTAACAAAGAAAGCCCTCCCCCCAGTGACCCTAGATGAGCTAAGTTTCACACCATTTTGTTGAGAAAGCGAAACACAAGTCACCCTTAGCAACATAACCAGGGTAATACTGGTAGGCCTCATAACCTTTCTTCGTCAAAATACTGGCCTACCTGGGGCAACTCATGGTATGAAGAAATCAAAATTAACTCACAAAACCCCACAGTGATCAAATGACTGAAAGGAAGCCAAAGGAAAAAGGATAACTGAGCATTAGAATATGAAAAAAGGCTTAAGTAATCCCGGAGGGACAACTTCATTTCATATAAACACTTGATAAAGTTGCCTCAGAAGGGTCTGATAGTGTTGTCTCCAGTACCCAAGACCATATAAATGAGGCCTTGTACTCTCTCCTCCGTAGAGGCTCCCTAAGGGAAATTGAATATACTCTGAACTACCAGCCTAAGGTCAAAGCAGCACAAGAGAGGCCTATGCAGAGGAGAGAGGGCCTTGTATGTCTTTATGTTTAAAGAAAAGTCTTAGAAGACTAGACTGCAAACCATGGGTAAAATGTAGACTGCAGGCTTTTTAAGAATATCATATTCCCATTTTCATTTATAGAGGGATCGAGCTAACCATACACTGGCTAATCTGGCTAATCTTGGTTGGAGAGCGAGAAAGAGAACTGTTTGTCTGATTTTTATTTGACCCTATTGACATTTGCGGATAGTATTGCACTCGCCAGACAATTTTTTCTCGTTTGTTTTACAGCAAGACAGTTAAATATGCCCTGTGAAACAGAAATGAATGGAAGTTACGAAATGACTGATATCATTCGAAATCGACTATCATTAATTCTTCTTTTTTAATTTTTAGATGGAACCTATAAAAGAAATATGTATTGTTTGTAAAAAAAGGTTCTACAGTTGAAGAGGATAAAATGAAATATACAGGATGTTGTTTTTCATCTATTCATAAAATGTGTATTGACAACTTACAAGTGTGGAAGATGTCAACGAAAATTCTTTGGAACCCATTGCTTGAGTAACCACACCAAATTCAGTGAAGAAAACGGAAAAGAAGCAAACGAAACACGCAAAAGTGTCTGTAGCAGCAAAAGAAAATGCAGCAAGTGCATGCGAATGCTTCGTCCCCGTGAAACCACATCAAACCATGTCTGTGGAACCAATGAATGCCCCTCTTGTAAAGAGTACAAGAACCTGGACCATCATCAATGCTTCATTCAAAATCCCACCAAGCTAGAAGAAAAAATGAAGAAACTCAAGAAGACTCGTCTAAAGAGAAAAAGTGATGGTTCAAGATCGGTTGAAGAAAGACCTCACATATTTGTCTACTGGGACAGTGAAACCATGCAAGACACAGGTGTTCACATTCCCAATTTAGTGTGTGCTGCCACTTCTAACACCGAAGAATTGTTCAATTTCGAAGGGGAAACCTGCATCGTCGACTTCATCGATTGGTTGAGAGAACTGTCCTTGGACTGTAGACTAACGGTCATTGCTCACAATTCTCAAGGCTTCGATGCTTACCTCATACTTGACGAATTATTCAAACAGTACGTTGGAGTAGATCAAATAGTCAATGGAGCCAAGATAATTTCTTTGAGTTTCAACGGTGGTGACATCGAATTAAAAGACTCGCTCTGTTTCTTTCAAATGCCTCTTGCCTCTTTTCCAAAAGCCTTTGGACTGAAAGAGAAGAAGAAAGGTTTCTTCCCCCACTTCTTCAACACCCCAGAAAACCAAGAGTACGTGGGTCCATTTCCAGACAAAAAGTATTACGATCCGAAAGGAATGTCTCCAAACAGAGCCAAAGAGTTTAATCAATGGTACGAAAACCTCTCCAAGGATCCAAATTACCAATTCAACTTTCAAGAAGAGCTGTTGAGCTATTGTCAATCTGACGTACTACTACTGAAGGGTGGATGTGAAGTCTTTTGTCAAGAATTCGAAGAAATCAGCGGTTTCAACCCTCTTGAGAGATGTCTGACCACCGCTTCGGCGTGTAATCTTTACTATCGAAAGACTCACATGCAAGAGAGAACCATTGCCTCAGAACCGATAAGCGGATGGCACGGACAAGGCAAATCTCACTCCAAGGTTAGTATCGAGTGGTTGACCTGGCTCAACACAAAGCCCCATCACAACATACAACATGGAAGAAACGGTGGTGAACATGTCATTAAAGACGGTCCTCATAAATACTACGTGGATGGCTACGATCCCATCACCAATGTCGTGTACGAATTTAATGGTTGTTATTGGCACGGTTGTCCAAAATGCTACCCTAACCGAGACGAAGAAAGAGAAAAGATGGGAGAAAGAACAATGGATGATGTTTACGAAAACCAAGAGGCAAAAGAGCAACTCTTATTTCTGAAAGGTTACTCTGTGCAAGTGATATGGGAGTGTGAATGGAAGAAGAAGAAAGAAGAGGACAAGTCCATTCAAGAAGTGGTGGATTCTTTTCAAATCATTGACAGACTGAAACCTCGTAACGCTTTTTTTGGAGGTAGAACAAATGCCGTGAAACTGTTTCACAAGGTAAAAGACAGTGAGAAAATTTGGTATCTCGATTTCACGTCTCTTTATCCCTGGGTAAACAAGAACATGATCTACCCAGTTGGACATCCAACTATCATTCTCGAACCTGGGGTCACAGACCTAAGCGACTACTTTGGATTAGCTCAATGCACCGTCTTACCACCGCCAGAATTGTATCATCCTGTTCTTCCGTACCGAAGTGGAGGTAAATTGACATTTCCCTTGTGTAGAAAATGTGTGGAAACAGAACAACCCAAACCTTTGACAGAGCGTAGTTACCAATGCGTACACAGTGACAAAGAAAGATGTCTCACCGGAACTTGGTGTACTCCCGAATTGATGGAAGCTGTCAAACAAGGTTATGTGATACAGCACGTACACGAAGTCTGGCATTTCAGTTTGACGAGCGGTGACATGTTCACCTCCTACGTAAACACCTTTCTAAAAATAAAGCAAGAAGCCAGTGGATGGCCAGAATGGGTCGGTAACGACAGTCAAAAAAGTATTCAGTACGTGGAAAACTACGAAAAAAATGAAGGAATCAAATTAGAAATCGACAAGATTAAAAAAAATCCCGGAAGAAGATCATTAGCCAAAATGATGCTCAACAGCTTCTGGGGAAAATATGGTCAACAAGGCAACAAAAGTCAAGTGGTGGCAATCACGCAACCCTCACGTCTGTACGAAATCATCGAAGACGACAAAAAAATAATCCAAGCCTTCAGGATCATGAATGATGAAATGGTAGAAATCGTATACAAAAATGTCGACGACGAAGAGAGAATTCAACCCAACACTAACATCTTCATTGCCTGTTTCACAACGTGTTGGGCGCGATTAAAGTTATATCAAGACGGTCTGAGTAAATTAAATCCGCAACAAGTTCTTTGCTTTGATACCGATTCCGTCATATACTCACAGAAAGAAGGAGAACCAACTCTCACCCTGGGTGATTACCTCGGTGAATTCACCGACGAACTATCCGAAGACGATCACATCGTAGAATTTGCATCTGCTGGTCCAAAGAACTATGGTTACATCACAAAGAAAAACAAAGTCGAATGCAAAGTACGTGGATTCACACTCAATACTCGTGGACAAGAACAATTAAACTATGAAATATTAAAACAAAATGTCATTTCCGAAGTCACTTCTCCCAAAAGAAATGAATCCACTGGAGAAAGCGTTCCTAGAAAGATTTCCATCGTAAATCCTCACAAGATCGGTCGGGATCCTGAAACAAAACAATTGACCATAAGCGAACAGATCAAAAATTATCAAGTTGTGTTCGACAAACGCGTTGTTGACCCAGACACATTCTTATCATACCCTTACGGCTACAAAAAAGCTGTCTTAGACGAAGATGACATTGACATGGCCCTTCTTTTAACTGATTTTGATTAAATGTATAACTTAAATGCTTTCAAGCACATTATTCAACCGAGAACACATCTCTCTTGGATTGACCGTTTGTGGTATATGAACACTTTTTAGGAATTATAGGTTTTAGGACCGTTTTAGGAATTAGGTTATGAGAAGTTGCGACCTAGCCCATTGTTCTCTATTAAAAGTCACGTGTAAAATCCAAGTGTTGTGATTGGTTGATTTGTGTCACGTGGTATTGAATGGGGTCCTGTCATTGGTCAGTTCTTATATACCGCTGTGCTATACTACTTCTTACATTTTGGTGGTTAAAAGCTTCAGTGAACTGGCAAAGAGCTTGGCTTATCCTTGGTTGAAAAAGATGCACTGAATTATCAGTGTCCAGGATGCCTGACAATTCCATACTATAAAAAGTGTAAAAGTACAAGTGGGAAGCACAACGGAAAACATTCCTCCACAATCTTTCAGTTCGTTGGTTGTGTTGATGGCCCTGCAGTGAAGCTGCCCCTCTCCTCTCTTCTAACCTGCACCATTGTATCGCACACACCAACGTTTTCAACACCATGATATACTCGTGCTCTCAAAGGCCAAAATTCTCCATCTCTCTTAACAGCATCCAGAAACAATTCAAGAACTGTTTCTGCTTTATTGTTGGCACTACATTTCAAAAACGTTATTCTCCGAGAAAATCCGTCTATACAGCCGTGAATTAGTATTTTCCATCAGATCAGAGAGTGATGTCCATCCAGATGCCAAAGCGAATTTACGCACCCCATCTCAAGGCAGTATTTTGGGGATCTAATTTTGTTAACCTTTCTCTTATTCTTCTCCGTTGAACCCGTAACCCAATGGACTTAAAGAAACCTGCAATGAAGTTATATCCAGTAGCACTCCCGTGGTTAGAAATGTATTCTTGACTGATTTCGGTTCCTTATCAGGTAAGCTGTCGAAACCCCTTATATCTTCTAAGCCATACCGTCTGTCACTCCTCTGTGAATTGTCCATCTTCAAACTCCCATCAGCTCTGTTATCGTTGTCCAGATGAATCCTAGTCCTCAAAGTTTCTCAAGCACCTCAACAGGAATTTTAAGAAATGGTCTTCCATGATTTCCTCTTTTTTCGCTTTCTATCGTAATGGATTCTGCAGAAAAAATTGACGGAGTAATAGCTCTGCGACGCAACACTCTGAGCACATCTACAAAAGCGACAGCAATGGAATCGAAATTTTCCTTGTCCCTTGTGTCTCGGTTGTAGCAATGTCTCATTTACCTAAGCAGACTAATGGTTTGATCAAGAACTTCGGCGTGCCCTTCTGCAACTTCTGAGTCAAAATTCTCAAAAATTATTTCCGTTTTATGCAAGACGTCTGCAAGAAACTTAGGAAACTCGACTTCTAAATCTAGTTCTCCTTCGCCCGCCATGTTTTCAGTGCTCTCTGGTGCTCAGTTACTCTTTGTTCCTGTTGGCCGCGCTCGGCCCAGGAAGATTGCATCAATATTCGAGGTATTGGATTGAATCATTATTCGAGGTATTCGATTGAATCAGGGGCGGGGCAGAAGACTCCTGAAATTTTTGTACTGGATCATCCAACAAAAAGTGACGTCACGTCCGGTTTAAACGGTGCCGCGCAGCTCGTTTCACAAAGCGAAAAAATGGCGTTTCGATTGGGAAAGATTTTCTTCTATTTGCAAACCATCAGGTCCGTGTCCTTCCATACTGAGGATAGAAATATCGTGAAGGCACATTTCTTCGACTTTTGAAGCAAAACTGTTGGCAAAAGAGAACAGTTTAGTATTATTTTGAAGGAAAATAACGGAGAGCCTTCTGTCATCGAATGGCGGATTTTACACATATTCAAAACTGGTGTTGTTCCGACTTTTGGTTCTTATTGTTCGTGATTCGGTGATAACACTAAGTGCAATAGCCTATAATGTTAACAACAACCTGGATGAAGTATCGCTGGCCATAGTTTGCACTGTGTACAAGGGGAACATATTTAGACTACGAGTAGTCCCTCTTTCGCTTAGTCCGTCGTGCGTGACGCGAAAGAAATTCGCGAGAAAAAAATGGCCGCGCGAAATCCTGGGGGCTAGTAGCGCGCGAAAGGAGGGACTACCGCCTAAGCCCAAGAGTTTGCCCCTTCACGGCCGAGTGATTTTTCGGTGTAGGATTTCTCATCTTGACGTCCTCTTATTATCGCCTGTTATCAATAGCCCCAGGAGATCTGAATAAAATTGCTCTACTCTACTCTTCAAGTAGCCAGGCAAAAACATATGCCGTGAGAAGTATATCTTCGTTCACTGTTCGTTCAGCGAAACTGCCAAAGAAGTTTTAAAAAGAAGACGGCGAAAGAGGCCTCTTGTAACGATTTTCGCTGCGTCTAAAAGTTATTGCGAAAATTTCAACAGAGTTTCAACCGAGAATTTACATTACGCATTACGCATTACGCATTACGCATTACGCATTACGCATTACGCATTACGCATTACGCATTACGCATTACGCATTACGCATTACGCATTACGCATTACGCATTACGCATTACGCATTACGCATTACGCATTACGCATTACACATTATACATAGGAGATCATCCAACTGCGGTGAAATGTTTGCCGATAGCAGCGGAAAATTTCAGGTGAATGTCCGGTTTCAAGTGAGAGTCCGGTTCAATCTTTCAAATGGACGGCAGAAAAAGGCCAAGCTCAGTGAATTTATAGTCGCTGACTTAGACGATGCTGTTGAGCGGCGAAATCACTAACACGCTCGCAGTCGGGTTGGAGGCAGAAAGCTTTGCCAAACAAAACACTGGATAAATTTAAATCTTTCTAAAGCCTGTTGGCAGATTCGCAAGAACATCACGGCTTGCGAAGCTCGATTCCAACGCTTCGATTTGCTCTGGTCCCGCTTCGATTTGCTCCGGTTCCAAAACATTCCTGCAAGACGTCACAGGTATCTCGAATGTTGACAACACGTTGTCAACGCTCCTAACATAAGCCAATCATATTTTTGCGTTGTGAGAACAACGCATAATTCAAACTCTTGGGCTTAGGCGGTAGTCCCTCCTTTCGCGCGGCCATTTTTTTCTCGCGGTTTTCTTTCGCGTCACGCACGACGGACTAAGCGAAAGAGGGACTACTCGTAGTCTAGAACATATTTAACAGAAACCGTTTTTTTCTGAAAGTGAACACAGTTGAAGCTCTGTATCCACGTGCGTGTGGTGGAAAAGACATGCTGAAGCGTATACTCAAGGTTAGTATCCTATTTCCGTATCTCTTGTTGAATACGGTTTTTCTCTGTAAGAAATAAGCAATGTTGAGAGTTAGAGGCGAGCTTTGGGGATATCAGATTTCCCCGAAGAGATCAACAAAGGGGTGAAGCACTCCCCCACCAAATTTTCTGGGAGTAACCCCCCCCCCCCGGGTACTGTGAAGCTGTTCATAAATATACATGTATGCTGGACAGAATTCAAATTTTATCCAGTGGTCAATTGTACATTCCTCTGTATTGTCAGAACTGCAATGCTGGCCTGGGGATCAACTTCTTTGGGCAGTTCCAAAAGAGGGGGGTTGGCCTGTTTTTAGGGTTAGCTCCTTAGCCCTTAACTTTACCTCCGCTTTTGACAGGTACCCACTTCTACTGTGACCCGGAGCGGAGGGTACTCCCTTATATGCACAATAGGGGTATGTGTGGCGCCAAAAGGTATGGTTTTTCAGTCGTTTTGGTCATAAATAGGGTATCAGTTTTGGCCATTTTGGCCTTAAATAGGATATGAGTTTTGTACTCTAGTCTTGAATTGGGTAATGTTGTTTAGAAGAGGCTACTTTTTCATCATTATTGATAAGACCATAAACAAAAGGCCGTCAAAAGTTATGTTTAGGGCAACTGTGTCAGCTACCATGGTGGTAAATAGGTTATCAAATTTTTATTCTGTTAATAAATAGTGTAGGGAGAATCGCAGATTTTGGTAGTCATAATTAGTTAATTTGACTATTTTGAGATTTTAAAGATATGTTCTATATATCAAATTGACTCAACAAGAGATGCCGTGGGAACACAGGCCGCTGGTGATTGTTTTCACAGCTTTTTTAGTTCTTCTAAAGATCTGTTTACAACACCTCATCTTCTGTTAATCTGGTGGGGATACAATGTAACTCTGTAGCAACGGGACCTTTGTTCATTATTTGATCAATGTTTAAATGGCATCTACCTTCCATCTTGTAAAGAAAGAATGAAAAATGGCTGTCTCATATGCATGCATCAAATAATTCACAAAGCTCAGTTGTGATTGCTCCATTGTGGGTGGGCTGAGAATTCTAGCTTGGTGTGATCTTAAAGTGATTGTTTGCCATTTATTTCCCCATGCATTAGCCAAGCCAAAGTGTTTATATAGAGAAAAGTTGTCCTCCCTGTCAGGGTGCCAAGGAGTGACATGAGCCAAGGCTAGACCACTCACCCACCCCTGTTGTCTCGCAGGCGAGACAGGTTCATGATCCTAAATGTAAACAGTTGGTTGAATTTTCAAAGAAATAAATGAAAAGTTAGCTTGGCCAGGGTAACTCAGGAGAAGGGTTGTCTTGGGTACCCAAGACCATATAAATGGTCCCTAGTAGGGCCATTCTATTTTATTTCCACACTCCCTCTTCCTCTGTTGACATGAGCTTTAGACGGGGCTATGAAAGAGTTATTTCTGCACTTTTATCTTTTCTGTTAGGAGGTGAATATTGACTTATTTAGTGAGTGTGGCTGGGGGAAGGGGGTGTGGATATAAAATGGAATATCTCTAGTCAGCTCTGGGCCCAAGTTGTGTGTTGTCTAACTGATTATACAAACTATACTTTCCAAAATCTTTATGGGTAAGTGTTTGAGAGGATCATCTTATATGTTCATCACTGCAGTGGAACCCTGCCTTCTGGCCACCCCATTCACATAGCCACCTTGTTATTACAGCCACTTGATTCTGGCTTGAACAAAGGCTCAGATAGTTGGTCATTTTCTTATTTAAAGAACCCCTTTAACCACACTGTTAATGTGGTCAAATTTTTGTGGCCCAGCAACTGGATTAACAGAGTTCCATTGTAATTTAAAATTGTCAGTGTTGGTTGTTTTAAGAATATTTGTACCTCACAGAGGTGAAAATGAATTTGAGCTATTACCCACAAAACAAAATTCTGGATCATACATTTTAGGAGTAATACACACAATTTATAATAAGCATCAGGCATCACTTTGATAGTGAAGCCCCATAACTCTATTATTTGGAGATTGGTTATCCACTATCCCTGAAATTACCAAGGCTGATATCTCTATTATCATGTCATCAAAGCCATAATATTTTGACACCTACTGTACCAAACACAGTTTCCTTAAGCAGTAACAAGAGTCTTTCTTTAGTAAACCAAAATAGTACTTGCTGCCAGGAGCTTTATAAAAGTATAACCCTTCCAGAAGCCTTCACAAAGTAATATCAGTTGCTAACAATTTTTTTGTGGCTGATTTAAACCTTGTAATAAATCATACTGAACTGGCCCAAGTTTAATATACATTTTGTTGCATTTAGCTCACATGTTTTCAGTTTAAAGGAGAAGGTCACTCCAAAAAGCTTACTCTTTTTGTCTTCTCTTATAGCAAGTGAATATTCAGCATTTCCACTCACCAAAGGTTCAGCCTCTGAAGTGCCTGCCATCCTTAAGAAATTCATCTCAAAATTGAGAAGCGACTTCGGAGGCCACCATTTTGCAACTGTCTTGGCAGCCTGAGGCTGTGTTTATGTGACTTCATTCCGTCCAACTTGAAATTGGTGGGAAGGAGAAGAACCTGCAACTGACTTGGCATCTGTCACAAGGTCAGCAAAATCTATTTTTTTTTTCCAAGCGATTATCCCCTTCACTATCTTCAATGCTATTATTTTAGAGTTTAGAGCATGTTTAGCTCAAAATAATATGTCTCAAGAGCAGCCATAACCCACAGTGGTAGTCAAAAGGCTTGTCGCAAGCCATCAGGACAAGATCTGTCAGACAGAATGATGTCATGAAAACTTGGCCTGGGTGCTTCTTTGGAGGCGAACTTCATAAGGAAAAGCTGCACTTCAGATGCTGAAACTTCTGTGAGTGGCTAACCTCAGTGTAAGGTTTTCATTAGCATTGACATAAAATTTATGTTTTTTGGAGTGACCTTCTCCTTTAAAATACACACATTAAGACTTAACTCAGTAGCAAGGTACCTCTTGTATGACCAGTAACAGTATACATGTATCCAAAAAACAAAATATATATTGTCCAAACTCAGTCATGTTAGTAGTGTTAGTGTCTAATGAGTTCCTGTAAAGAGATAATTATACAATCATTCTAGCAACTCTCCTCAATATTCTGGGAGTCTCCCACCTACCGTTTAGATCATCCATCCCAGAAGGGACCATGGGCTCCTAGAGACAGTGCTTTAAAGTGCTATTATGATGAAATTTGCGGATGTCCTCCATAATATGAGCATAACAGTTTTGTTACCATGGCAGCATACTGGGTTTCAACCTTCCCTGATGATTATAGGCTTTTCTGGCCACCTTTGGCTTTCCATTTTGATATTTGCCAATAGTGCCTCATCAGCACGATCTAGGAAGCATATTAACATGCAAGGTCAAAGTCATAGCCTCTTTAATGTTTTTCAAGCTGAAAATCACTGAATTAGTGAAATCAGGTTAGAGGGGACTGGAAAAGAGCAAGTTGCCATGGGAAAATACAGGCTGTATATAATTTTTATAGCCATAGGTGTGTTTGCGGTAGTTCTAACTATAAGCCTACCAACCTGATGTAATATTGGGTCAAGTGTATGACAACATCAGTCACCTCATTTGCATATTTCTATTTTTCAAACCTACATATCTTTGGAACTGATGCAGATATTTGCAAAAGGTAAACAGCATTTTTAATCTTTTGTCGAATTCTATGTGATACACCTGAAAATTCTGACTCAAGGGGTAAAAATTTAAGGATAGAAGCACTTTAAAGCATTGAGTTGAATTTATGCTGTTGGCAAAATTTTACTGTAAGGTGTCGAAAGGAATTTGGAGGGCAATTTGGTGTGGTTATTGAATTGACAGACATTGGTTCTGTTATTATTGTCATTATCTTCTATATTTTTGAGGCAGAATGGTTGTTGGCAAAAGCAAAACTGGCAATATGCTCACTGACCTGTGTTTAGATGTTTTTAGGTTTTTGTCTCTGACAATGAAGGTCAATTTGAGTAGTTACACTGTCTTTACAATAGAACATATAGATATTAATAGTATAGTTATTTCTCAATATCCTCATACTAAAATTATAGTAATTTTATGGCTCAATTTCTACCTCTGCTTTAATTTGTTTAAATCAGTTTATTTTTTTAAACCAATTTAATTTCATCAAAGGGGAAGGGGGAATCTGAGAGCAACAATAAATTAGACCAACAAATATAAGGACATTTGCAATGGTTGCTTTCATGGCCTAGTGGAGATGAAGTGGACCAAAAAGTCAGAGATCTGATGTTTGAATCTAGGTCTGTCTGTACAAAGATTGTATTGTAGTATAGGAGTATTATGGTAAGTTATCACTTATGTTGGGGGGTTGATTTGGAATCCTGGCTGTACTGTTGTAGGGTAGGAATAGGGACTGAGGGGTGGGTGGTGTGCTTGTGATCCTTTTTAAAAACCACTCTAAAAGTGAAAACAAACTGATTTCAATTGAAACATTTACAGCACAGGTAAAAATGATACATTATATCTTGTTTTTTATAGGTGGTAAATGAGCAAATACCCTTATGATCAAGAGACCTGTCCAAGTGTGATTTTTTTTACTGATAACGGAAATCATAATAAAGATGCAAAGCCACCTTGGTGTGATTTCTTCCTTGACAGTGAAGTGCAACCTAACCAAAAGTTGCATTCTGTAAGAGGTTTACCAAAATTAAATGGAAAAGTAAACTACACCAGTTTGTATTAATTTTATAAGTACTCCTCTCTCCAAAATATATTTGGTATGTTGTCGTACCCGTACTGGCACGAATATAATGTAGAAATTTTATGGGAAATGTTTCCATTCAAAAAATATGCAGCTCAGACACAATAACAATAATTCTCATTTCTGTGGTGTTTTCTTTGGTGTGAAAGTGTAAAAACAGATTCTATTACCCTACATGTAAGTTGAAGAATATAGGAGCTCCTCTGCAAAAGTTTGTTGTTGTTTTTTTCTGTTCATTTTTTTTGTTGAACATTGATATTTTCCTATAAGCAGTTTCTTCACAACACATTGTAAGATAATAACTAGCCATAAAAAGAACGTTTTTGTCTCAGAGATCATTTTCAAGATTAAAAAAAAGTGATTTTCATTTATATTTTTTATCTTCTTTGGGCAGAGACGTTTTGAGAATTTCCCTAAAAATATCACAAGGTACAAAGGAAGGGGCAAAAATAAAAGTTGTTTTCATTATCAGTTTGAGTCTCTCTCTGAAGCTGCAAAGTATGGTTATTTTATACTGTTGTGGATAACGTTAGGCCCATTTTAATTCAAAACACAAATGGGAACTTACATTGATAATCACACAATCTCTTAAATTGGCACTGTTTTGTTTTTTGCTTTTTTCCAGAAAACAATTTGAACATCCTTGTTACACAAGGAGAGGGGGGGCGAGGTATTCTACATAGTTTTAAATGGGGAAGCTCCACCTCAAGGTCCAACCCCTTAATACTGTATCCCTTTTCTAAACCCTTAGACAGTAGTTTTAAAATATCTTTTTGAACAATATATCAGAATCCCCTCATTCTGGCTCATGAGAGTAAATGAGAGATTATCAACAACATTTTAGAACTAGAAGAAGGGAAATCCCTAAAAGAAAGATTTCCGTACCCTTTCATTATACACCTGAATTCAACTTGTCAGAAATCCCTTACCCTTTAATAGTTATATCTGAAGCCTGAAAACGTTTGAGCAGAGCTTCCCGATATATGTCATTACATGGAGTCCTCCCACATACACAATCCAGGAACTCTTGACAAGCTGCGATGAAGCTGGCTTTACGACTGTCTGATCAGGCAGCTTCTTCGGTTTTTGAGTACAAACTTGTTACTTTCAGTCAACTTCTAGTATGGAACATTTTCTTTTCTGGTCTGGTCCAAGTTCACAGACACTACTAGCTAGTAATCACTTTCACAACACTAACACTAGCAATGTCAGTCGCAGTCTGGTTGTTCAGTTTCACCGCACCCTGTTTCATGGTCACTCATCATTGTCAGACATGAGTTCTTAATAGCTTGTAACATTCACCAGCCTGGTAGTGTCATTGTTGCTATTAGCTGTTCCCAGACTTCCTATTATGGCTGGGTGTTGGGGCATGATATTTCATTACTGTTTGCAAACAGTTTGTTAAGATCGCACATTGAAAGCGTGATGAATTAAAATAATTGAACTCTATGAGAGAGAATTGTCAGAATTGCTAGGGTTCTCTCATTCCCTGGAACTGAAATGTCTTGATGTAAGCTTATATAGAGAAAGCAGACTGAAAATAGGGCAAAATGTCTAACCTTTCAAAATAAGTTGCAAAGACATTTGATAGTTAGGGATTAAAAGATAGGGAACTTGGTCTGTAAACGAGGCAATTGAAAGGAATCGAAGTAATTTAAGGTGTATGCTTGACCTCACAGGATCGGGGGGGGGGTGTATTGAAACTTTATAATGTCACTGACATTTAACACTGTTGAAAAAGAAAAAGAAATTACATCATAACTGAAAAAAAAAACCACTACATGCCCCGATTACTGAATCGCCCATAAAAATATCCTCTTGTTTATATTTAAGGGGTTCACGACCTGCTTATGTACATGTTAAAGGAAGCGTTTACCATTATTAAGGGATTACCAAGGGAAACGTTAAGATATCTCGTTTAAGGTTCTTAACAAATCGTAACAGAATTTATAATGCCAGTTTGAGTCACAAGCAAGAACAAGAATTTGAGTTAGTGTCGATTGGCAAGAAAGTTCCGCCTCGTTGTGTGTGTGGATCTTTACAGTGTGATACGATTAACAGCTCTCCATTACTCTCCAGTGTTTGTCAATGGTAAATTTCAAAAAATGGGCTTCTGTTAAATAGGTGCTCCCACGGGTAGAAAACTGACATTGCGCTTTTCTCTCGGTGTAATGCCTACCCAAGAGAATAGGATATTTGAATTGAGTGCAACTCACCTAGAATTCATTATTTCCACGCAAACGATCACTCCTGTGGAATTCAGCTACGAAGAAACGACTAAATTTCGTAAAAACACACGCCTTCAAAACAGCGTCTTTTTGAATAAATAATTGTTCTGTTTCTCAAACAAACGATATGGCGAGGAAGAAGACAAAATTTTGTTTATCATGGCCAAATAAAACGTTAGAAATATCCCGCCGATTGCGAAATATTGCTGTTTTACTTACAGGGAGAACGATTATGTCGCAGTCAAATTTTATTTTGCCGCTCAACCCGCTTTTTTACCGGATGTGACGTCACTTTTTGTTGGATGATCCCCTGGATTGAATCAATATTCGAGGAATTGGATTGAATCAATATTCGAGGAATTGGATTGAATCAATATTTCAGGTATTGGATTGAATCAATATCCCAGGTACTGGATTGAATCAATATTTCAGGTATTGGATTGAATCAATATTCCAGGTGTTGGATTGAATCATGAAAATTAAAAGATTGAATTGAACCAAAAATTTTACTTGCCATGGGATTGAATGCCTTTTTATATGTTTAAATAAAACCATTATTTAAAGGATTAAACATATATTGCAAGGATTGAATTTTGCTACAAACGGCTTGCCATAAAGGAGTGACTCTCGACATCAAACGAATCGTGTTTGCACTCGTTGAAGGAATATTGACTGTTGAATTTTCAAGATCATCATTAAGTAACTTGTTACTTTCATCTATAAATATTCCAGTGTATTTGTCATGAGGTTCCAAACGCGTTTTGATCCAGCTTCTTTCTTGGTGAACTCTATTTTCCAATACTCTTCTTCGCCTCTTTTAAGATATCTGCTTACCCCGTTTCTCGGTTCTTAAAAGCTTTTCTAGTCGTCAGACGTCAGGATTGCCTGATTTTTGTGATTTTCACAGCTGCTTTTTTTTTAGGTTTTTCGCTAAATTTTAGTTTCCAAGTTTCCTAGAGTAAAACTGTGGTTTCAAGAAGCTCTATTTATTTATTTATTTACTTATTTATTTATTTATTTATTTATTTATTTATTTATTTATTTATTTATTTAGTCATTTAAACTTTTCCTGAGACAGCTTGCAGAGCTTACACTGCTTACAATGCTTGCACAACAAAACCACACTATTTACATTACTTACGAAGAGATGTACTACAAATATGAGCCCGCACCACTTATATACTTTTCTTACACTATTTATAATAATAATAATAATAATAATAATAATAGATTTGTATAGCGCCATATCCATGGCTCATGGCGCTTTACAGTAAAAAATGTTATTAAAAATAAAATTTACATTAAAAATTTACATCAGTGATAAAAAATTACTAACAAATAAAATAGCTAAGCTGTAAAAATGAAAGTAAAACTAGGAATCATTAAAACCTTTAAATAAAAACTGACTAACTTAACTAAGTGACTGACTAACTAACTAGCTAAACTATCTAATCTACTAATTAACTAACTAACCAAAGGTCTAGTTATAAAATTTGTTAAAGAGATATGTCTTTATACAAGTCTTAAAATCTGATAGCGAGCCGCTCCCTCTTATATTGTTCGGAAGAGAGTTCCATAGGCTAGGTGCTACAAAAGAGAAACACCTATGACCATAGCCTATTAACTTGACAGGTGGTACTTTCAAGAGGTTTTTGGAGGAGGATCGAAGATTTCTGCTTGGTACATAAGGCTCTAGCAGTTCAGTAATGTAATTAGGGGCCTGGCCGTTGAGCGCTTTATAGGTTAAAAGTAAAATCTTATAATTGATGCGCTGGCTTATTGGAAGCCAGTGTAGCTGCTTTAAAACCGGCTTGATATGATCGTATTTCCTTGTTCTAGTAACAACGCGAGCCGCAGCATTCTGGACATTTTGTAGACGATCTATCAAAAATTTTGGTAGTCCATATAGAAGCGAGTTGGCGTTATCTAGTTTGGAAGTGATGAATGCATGTACTAACTTTTCAGTGTCTGCTAGAGATAGACAGACTCTTATCCTGCTAATGTTTCTAAGATGGAAGAAACAGGCCTTGCAGGTACTGGTAACATGTTTTTCCAGTGACATGTACTCATCAAAGATGACTCCAATGTTCTTTGGAGAAGTAGATGGCTCGATCTGTTCACCAGACACATCGACGTGGTCTATTTATGGGGGTGGACGATGTCGTGCGCTTAAGATCAAAAGCTCCGTCTTTCCTCTGTTTAGTTTCAGCTTATTGCACACCATCCACGAGTCGATCTCAGAAACACATGCTTCTATTTTAGCTATAGAACCAGGTTGTTCGGCGTAGTTGGGCTTAAATGAGAGGTAGAGCTGGGTGTCATCAGCGTATAGATGGTAGTTAAGTCCGTGCCGTTTGATGATGTCCCCGATGGGCGATGTGTATAACAAATACAGGATTGGCCCTAAAACGGATCCCTGGGGAACACCGTAGCGAAGTTCTTTCATCTCTGACTTGGTTCCGTCAATCATCACAAACTGCTTTCGGTCTTGAAGATAGGATCGAAACCATTTTAGCGCATTTCCTTTCACGCCGTAGCGTTTTTCCATTCTTTCTAGTAGCAGTTTATGGTCGACGGTATCAAACGCCGCAGACATGTCCAACAGTAGCAGGATAACGCATTTCTGATTATCTATCCCACAGAGGATGTCATTTTGCACCCTCAGGAGAGCAGTCTCCGTGCTGTGAAAGCGTTTATATGCTGACTGAAAAGATTCCTCTAGATCATTATCGCGTAGATAGTCGCTCAATTGACAAGATACTGCCTTTTCAATTATCTTAGATACAACCTTCAGATTTATATTATGGTAGCAATTATCATTATGTTTTATTATGCAATAAAATTAAAAGCTACGAACAAGACTACGGCTGGCTTAAAGATGAGTTACAATATGAGAGAGTGAAATGAAAAGGACGAAGCCGAGTGAAATTTATAGTAATTTTCCCCAGATGTTCAAGAATTATGCAGCTGGGCCGTTTGGGCCGTTTAACTTTGCTTTAAAATATCAAGTTTGTCTTGGAGGCGGAGAAAAAAGCCTTCAAAACGTAAGTTGCCATCACATGAACTTGTCAAGAAGATATAGAAGTTTTCAATAAGAAGAGTGACATTAAATGCCTGTTTATTTTTGATGTTATTATGCCAACCGTATAGGATGTTAGATTCAGTCACAATTGCCACTTGTTTAAATTTCTGGTACCACTAGTTGGTGAATCTATCCCAGAAAGCCTTAGATACAGTACAGTGGTACAGTAGGTGGTTTATTGTTTATTTTTCAGTGGCGCATAAGGAATAAATGTCTCTTTCAGTAATGCCAGCTCCAAAAAGGCTGAATTTGGTAGGTAAAATGTGGTATATTATTTTAAACTGAAAGGGAAAAAAATTTCGAATCTATGGTTATTAAGACAGGCAACAAGTACACTTTGTGGATGCTTTCTTTGGACAAACCGTAATTTAGAATTCTATTCTCTGATGTCGGTGTACCTACGTTGTTACCTAGAAGTGTAGCGTAGGCCACACGGGTCGACGGAAAGTCCTCAAGAGGAGCGTTTTGGCGCAAATTTCTTCCATTCTGTAGGAATGGCAGCGATAAGCCCATAGTACAGTGTAAACGGAATATTGATGTTCATTTTGCGAGTGAGCTCGTCCAGTGAGAGTAAGGTGCTATCTTCTTTTAAAAGTTGTTTAATACGTATAATCTGAGCTTCAAATAAGGGTTTGAAAAAAAAACTGGCCGATCTCCGATCAGGATGCGACTATTATTCCAGATGATTTTGTTTTGAATACGGTAGTCCTCCGAAAATTTGTCAGCGTTGTATTTTTGCCAACACTTAAGTAGTGTGGTAAAAAGGTGGAAGGTTATCGGGGCTGAGATGTTTGATATCCTGCTGACATTCTGTTAGAAAAGATAAACCGCCATATTTGGCAGCGGCGAACTCTGGTATTATTTTCCATGCTGGGTGGACGTGTTCGGTGATTCTCTTGATCCGAGCAATTTTCAGCGCTTTATTTGGCATGACTTCAAAATCCATCATTCTCAACCCTCCTTGACTTATGTCACTTATTATGGTCTTTCCTTTTATTTTGACTGGTTTTACTTCCCATATAAAATTGAAAGTTAGTTTGTTTATTTCTTTGACGTAAGAATCGGGCATCTCGAGCACAGAGGTGTTATAAATTAGCTTCGACAAACCTAGAGTTTTCACTATTCTGACTCTGCCATGGAAGGTAAGCTTCCTTCTTTTCCAATTTTTAAGCGTATTTTTCAATTTGATAATTTTCTCTCCAAAATTCAGATTATTTGCAGCGTCGAAATTATACGAAAAGAAAATGCCGAGAGCTTGAATCGGTTCTTGAAGCCATTTAAAATTATATGGAATATCAGTTTTGCTTCTCCAGGCTCCAAGCCACATCGCTTCTGTTTTGCTCGTGTTTATTTCTTGGTCGGAGGTGTGTTCAAATTCACGTAGGAGCTTCAAAAGGTTGATAACAGACTGATGGTCGCTAACAAACACTGTTGTATCATCGGCGAATTGGGTGACTTTCATTTCCTTTCCGCCAGCAGCAATGCCTTTGATGTCATTGTTACTTTTAAAAGCCTTTGCGAAAAGCTCAATACCAATTACAAAAAGAAGGCCCGACAAGGGGCATCCTTCCCGGACGCCTCGATGCAATTGAAAAAAGGTGAAGCGTGACCATTGTTTAGGACACAGCTGGATACATTGTGGTAGATGTCTTCTATGCACCTTTGAATATCTGGGCCAAAATTGAACAGTCTAAGCGTGGATAATAGATAGTTCCATTTTATTGTGTCGAAAGCTCTTCGAAAATCAAAAAAAAAAAAAAAAATGCAATACCTGGCATATTAAAGCTTTTAGTGAGAAACATGACATCTGGAATCAATGTGATGTTCTCGCCTATATAGCGGCCTTTTACATATCCGTTTGATCGAGATTGATGATTTTGGGCAATTGTGCGATGCAACAAGTGCAATCTCTTCTTTATCCTGTTTCAATACAATTGTGCGATGCAGCAAGTGCAATCTGTTCTTTACAAGAATCAGTCCTGATCATAGATTGTTTTCAATCACGGAATTTTCTGATAATCGAACTGCTCTTGAGAGCTCAGTTTAACGAGGCGTAAATTAATCTGTGGTCTGCTTTTGAGCATGCCATAGCTTATATAAGACATAAGAAGATCTTGCTTTAAAGCGTTACCGACCTTGGACGAGTGTTGACATTTCAAGATACAGCTCTCTGATCAGTGGTTGACGGTGAAACTTTCATGTTTTTGATGATTAAATTTAGTGATGACGGCTATAGGGAGAAGTGTCACGGATGAAGAGGTTCAATTCTAAAAGCAAAGGAATGAATATATCAGATCATATATATTCAAAAGTGCAAATTATGCAGTAATCGATAGTAAGGTGAACGTGTCGAGGACGACCACGACCTGTAAAATATAATATATAGATTTAGACCAGCCTAAAAGCGTAGCTCCTGGGCCGGGTTGTTCAAAGCCCGATTAAGCTAACCCAGTTAAAGGTAGAATTTTGATTTAAGTTTTGTAACTTTGCGGTGAGGTTTCTGTATATTGTTTGGCCTTCTGTTTTGAGTTTTAATAATTACCATATACACAAAACAAAACAGCAAAAAACATTTGTATAGAAGAAAAAGTTATAATTCGATTAACTTTTAATCCTGGGTTAGCGTAAACCGGCTTCTGAACAATCCTGCCGTTTCCAACAAGCTAACCCAATATGAGCCCGCGATCCAATCGATAACCAGCACTTGGTCAGCGGTCAACTTAAAAAACACGTGATCTCGAGGAGCTGTAAACTTGAGCCCGCGATATTGTCACGTGATACTGGTCAGCGGATACCTTGCTTTGACATGTGTCAATTGATCATAACATGGATGTCCAATATCAAGGAAGTACACGGTAAACCAAGGCTACATGTCTCAGTCAACCTATTATTTGGAATATGGCCGCCATGTTGGGCAACTCCGCCGTCGCCGTCGTCGTCGTCGTGCGTACGCGCCCACGAGCAATACCGCTAGCCATGATAACCATGAGAAAATCAACTCATGGGTTTCCTTTTCTTTCCTATATGAGTATGGGGCTCCGCCTGGCGGCCCTTCGGGCCGCCGGAGCTCCGCCATAAAATCATTACCAATGAACGAAAATTTTGCAACACACGCCGGAGTTTCAAGACAGAAATTGGTCCTCTCCAAGGTAGTTCTTTTTAAGCCTCAGTGCGATTTACATCGCGATACATGCGCTAAGTCACGGAAAGGCACGTGTGCAAATCCACGAAAACGGTTGCTAAGGAATACATGTTTTGCAATGACGCATTCTCGAGCTCTGCTTGAATCCTTCGGTCTTGTACTGCTCAAGACTTCCTTTCTTTTTTTTTTTTTATTTGACTAGAAATATACTAGTAATAGTTATCACTAAATCTGCCCTCCGCTTTCTTTTATTTCTGCTGATTGAAAACAATAGTATTGAACATTTGTGTATGAATTCATACCGTTCCAGTAACTTAGGCATCTTACCATGAATATGATCCAAACAATCAACTAAGTTAACTAAACCAACACATTCTGTTTAACTCATTCTATCACATGATATTCTTTACATAATACTCTCGCGAGAGCATTTACAGCAGAGCAGTTAACCATAAATTATCTCGTTAGAAAGGACGCAAAAAGTACTTTAGGGAAAAAAAAAATAGGTTGCCTTCATGGAAACTAATATTTCTTTTACAAAAATTTCACTCAGTAGAACTTTATAGGGGAAAAAAGCTTAAAGAATTATAGCAAAACAAAAAATTAAGTCAAACTACTATGCTGTTCTAATTTAATGCTGAAACAAACCATTTGTCTTGATATACGAGCAAACGTATCTCGAAAGCAGAACGGAAGTCGAGTTTTTTTTTTCCGAGACGTAAACAGAAGTATCGTGTTACAGTCACCATATATGCAATTTGAGTCCAGCTTTCTGACCTCAACGAAAACGCTGCAAAACATTTAGATTTATATTTGGATCCCTGCAAAGTCACCCAGCCCACACATGAGCTCTGCGCTACGTAGGATTACTCAATACAAATAAGCGATCCGAATAAACGAGATGCCAAAGGTAAAGCTGGCGATCGGAATTAAGAGTATTTAGCTATTTAGTTGCAATTGAACCACACTGGCCTTTAATTTCTAGTATACTTCAAAATTTCTTACGATACCTTAATTGGAGTGTATTTTTGACCTTGAAATGCTGCTCGAAGATGGCGAAATACGAACTCGTGGTTACAAGAGCCTTGAAATGCTGTTAGAAGATGGTGAAACGCGAACTCGTGGTTGCAAGAACCTTGAAATCAAGAATTTCATGTATTCAACACCGACCAACACCCCACCTAGGCTCGATTTCCAGCCGTTTTGCGAGCCCGCGTTCCTTGCCCCACATTACCCAAGACCACCTTGCGCGCCTAGTTTCATCAAATCGAGAACGGTTCGCACACTACCAACACATTTCTTACTTTTTTGAAATTCCTTGTATGTATACACGCGGGGAATCCTAGCGTGCCTCCTCGGGTTTTGGCCTCTGGGCCAAAACCCTGCGGGGGCAACATTAAAAAGATCAGCCATTGACGGAGAAAGTTCAGTGAGTAATTTTCAAAACAGCTCCCAGTCTTGTTTTCATCAAATATGAGTAGTATTTTCTTTTGATTTGGCAGGATCAAGGCCAACAGTCAAAGCAGTCTGGAATGCAAATAAAACTTTGCTTGAAACGAAAGAGCTGCTACAGGCAATAAAGCATTTTCCGTGAGTCATCTGGGACATTGATATAACTGCTTGCTGGTTCTTACCTTAAAGGAGATTTATTTCACCCGGTAAAATAAATAGTTTTATGATGCTTGTTATGACTCCGTTCTCACTTCCGCCTGAGGGGCTCCCGGTACTACGCACGGTTATGACGTCACATTCCTCCATGCGCTTTCTCTCCCTTCACGTCGATTGAAGAAAGCACCGTGCTGGAATTTCATCCCCTACTCCACTCCGTCTCCTCCGGTACATATAGTCTTATTCTGGAGCTCGCCAGCGGTTTTCACCCTCACCTTTGCTGAGAACGAGGTCGTTGAAAGGTTAGCTCTTCCTTAGGGATGAGTGATTGGCAAATAAATGCTGTAGACTTTATTGATTTAAGGTATCATGGTAGGTGGATTGACAGTATTTGGAAATCGCGCTCTTACGCCGGCGCTTTGAAAGAAAACCCCATCAACCTATACATTTTCTGAAAGCTTAATAGTTATAGAATACAATCATATCTTTGAAATTTTCTAAAAAGTTATTGTCGCGGTGATATTAAAAGAAATACCCAGAAACACTGCTTTGCTTAAACTGGTTCGCTTCCGCGAGTGAATTATCGGAGCGGCGCGATTTACATCGGAAATGTTTTCTCACACATCACCCTCAAAAATAGTGTCTGCGATTTTCCAGATGTGGTTTGGTTTTTTTTCTACACCCTCCTAAACTTTGCTATTTTTAATGCGGACGTTTGTTCTACAAAAGAGGCCATAACTTTGAAACGGAAGCGAAATTAAACAAAGCCCGACGCGATTTTTCGAAGGAGGTATCCTAGAACATACCTGCCGATTTTGAGTCAATTCCATCGGAAGACGCGCGTAAACGAACTAAAAATGTTCGTCCTTATATGCAGTTTTATTTTATCGAGAAAAACACGAAAAACCTTTTATGAGATTTGTATGAATAGGTGTTAAAAATCCCCTCCGCACTGACAGATGTCGACATGGGTCAGTTTACCACAACAATGGGTTATGACAACTTGAAATAAACAGACGACTAATATTCTGGTGCGGAAACCCGCGTCGCAGTGAAGTCTTCCGAGAAGGGACAAACTACAAGTTAAACTGCCGTGATCTTTTACTTAAAAGATTTCGTCGGCGGCATTGGTATTATGATGCTTAAGTTTAGGCTCCTTCGTTCTCCAGACATTTTTTGAAACCATGCTCATGAAGCCAAAAAGCATGAAAAAGAGGAAATCTCGAGGTCTACATTGTCAACATCTACATCTGCGCTTGACTCTCTCGTTGTGGAAGTTTCGGAATCGCGTCCGTTCTACAACAATTTCGTGCGACTAGCACTTGTTGTATTTTGTCCTTTAGCTTCATTGGCGGGACTAGTGTCCTCGAGTTCCTTCAACCATTCTTCTTGGTTACAGTGCGACCCACGGTCGCTCAGAGCCAATGATCTAGTTGGACGCTGAACCTGTGGGTTCCACCAGATTTTCGCCTCTTCGGCGGTCTCTTCGAAGACGAAGATGGCCAAGAATTTTTCGTCCTGACATAAAGAAAATTTGACAAGAACGAAAGCCAACTTGCGATGAAACAACCAGATCAAGAACAGTTCGCGTGCACAAATAAAATATCACACCGCAATTCGCGTTACTTGTGACAACTGGCGGTGAATTTTAATTAGAGTTGCCAAAGCGCTGTAAGGGGTTATTAAAATTCAAAAATAGTTCTTTTGCTTTAACTTAAAAAGTAAAAAAGCCCTTTCCCCCATTCTCTTTGCAAAATATTTATCTCAGTCTTCTCAATTTGAACAGCAAAAACAAGGGTTTTCGCATTTTTCGTAAAAATCCACCTACCATGATACCTTAATAGACGGCCACTCGCGTGGTCAAAAGTTTGCCAATCCAGATGTGTTTTAAGGTTTCGTTAGGCCTTACAACTCGAGTTCAGCTACTGATGGTTAAACTAATGATGGTTAAAAGTGTACTTGTAATAATTTTAATTAACATCATTCACAAACAGGACTCTGCTAGCATCAATCAGAGTTTGAGGATGGAAATTCGTTTGCAAGAACGAAAAGCTCGAGTCCAAGATTACTGCAAGAGGCACAAACGTAACGCCGACACTGTACTTGGGAAGGATCTTCATTATTTTAACGTGTTTCGTAGCAGGAAAGTTATTTACTCTTTTATACCCAAAGTCTCAAGCTCACAATGGAAAAAGAAATTGCCTGTCTTGGTAGAAGATGACAAGCAAATTTATTATGGCAGTTTGAAAAACGATTTCAGAAAATTCCTTCGACAAGAAGTGGAACCAATGCTTAAAAACTCTTACGTTCCTATTTCTCCGGGATCCTATGGAGCGAGAGCTTTCCGCTTACAAGGATAAATTTGTGAAAGATAGCAAGTATTTTCATCGAGCGTATGGCAGAATTATCATCAAACGATACAGGCCTAACCCAACAAAGCAGGCCCTTGAGACAGGCAGTGGTGTGACTTTTCCGGAAGTCACGAAGTATGTGGTAGAAATACGAATGCGGAATGAACACTGGCAAGCATTTGACAAACTATGTCATCCCTGTGCTGTAACCTATGACTTTATAGGTCTTTTCGAAAATCTATTTGAAGATGCTCGTTATTTGATAAAAAAAGGCGGGAATTGACGACCGCGTCTCTTCGCATTTGTTTCGTTCGTCTAACACCTCGGCTGACATACTACATTACTATTCTCAAATTCCTAAACAAAGAATTTTTCAAATGGCAAAGATTTATGAAAGTGACTATGATCTGTTTGCTTATTCTTTTCAAGGCAAATTGGGAGCACCTTTGAATTCAACTGATAGCCAGTAATTGCACGCGTTATTTTTTAGGGCTAGATTAAAAATACTACAAGAAAATATGGTCAATGTCCTGACAATGTGTAATAGTGCTTTTGGAAAACGAGCTAAACGATGTATTCAGGAGCCAAAAACAAAATGTTACGTCTCGGGTTGTTTTCCCAGCGTGAACTAAGACTGAGAACCGTTAGGAATACTAGAAAATACAATCCAATTCCTAAACGCCAATTTACTGCGACAATTCGGACTTGGCTGCTTAGAGGCTTGGGGTGTGAAACAAAAGAGATCACATGGCAGAAAAATGGTGGAAAAGTAGTTTTTTTTTTTTTTTCCTGGTCTCAGATAGAAGTTAGAATTTGAATACACTATTGAGATTGACCCCTTACATACAGGAAAAATAATAGGGAGAGCAAGAAAAAATCCTTGTTAAATTTTCAAAAAGCAGCGAGAAAAATAAGAAGGTCCTTAACTCTTAACCTTTTGTGCAACTGCAGATTGACTTTAAATGAATTTCACAATCAAATTGAAAAACCATCAACAAAATGTTCTCCTCAGATTTAGTAATTTATAACCATGCACGCAGGTTATCATGAGAGTGAGTCAGCTGGAGTCATGAACTAATTACGAGAGCATACCCGAGCATTTATTCATTATACCATTCCATGAATATGATGCTTTGTTTTGATTGAGGATTAAAATATAACAGTTATTAATTCGGTCGAAAGTCATGCAGTGGTTTTCAATATTTTATGCTTTCGATGTCTAAATATTTATGCTTTTTGGTCGGTCTATTTTGCAGGCTTGTTTCTTGGCCTAAAACTCCGCCTGAACAGTTGAAATCGAAAATGTTTCTGTGCTGGGCATATGTTTAGTGTTGCGATAAATTGGGCAACGAATAAAGATAGGTAAAAAATTTCATTAGTTATCAAGGTATTTAAGTTTGAACAAGCATTCAACTGAACTGAGATTCCCATTTGTTAAATGTAAGAAAGATGTTTGGCTTTTACCACTTCAGTTGTGTGGTGTGTTCGTCCTAATATAAGTAGTAAACAACTCGGTTTATAACACCATGTTTATCCCATAATAATATAGTCACAATGAACATACGGGATACTACATCTTCCCTAAATTACTACAAAAACAAACAAGTAAATCTAGAAAAGTAGAGATAACAAACTCAAAGTGACTAATAAAGTGTTTAAAAGAAAGTTCACATTCTCTTATTTTCTTCTGAGTAATTTAAACTATGCGTATACATAATCTTGCATTCAGGTGGGTGCTTCCCTGGCACGCAGAGGGCGCGAAGCAACTGAAGGCAAGGGACCAGATGGAGCTTTCCGTGTATCTGCTGTTGGTTGACTAGGGCTGGGATTCGGGTGATCCTGTTCGGGCTGCACTGGCTGCCAGTTGTGACTGCGGATCTATTTCCCCTTTGTCAACAGTTTCAGGATTAACAAACCTTTTCATGTTAGCAATGTTGCGCATCTTATTGGCTCATAGTTAGGTGAGAGCTTGTTTTCACGTGTCTGCTTTAATAGCGCTTTGTCACCGTCCTCAATATTGCTGTGTTTAGCTGCTTGTGTTCTGTCTGCATATTCCTTTTGGCGAAGTATGGCACGATTGTCTCTCTTTCTCAACAGCTGTTTCCAATATGCTTTCGTTGTACAGTCTTTTTACCACTTCACATCAATAGGAGGAAATATCTGTAAGTTGTCTGTCTTTATCTTTTTGATTCTGTTTGTCACCTTTTCTTAGAATTACTGTAACCTATTGCTTTTTAGTCGAAAACCACATAACTCAGCCAGATGCGTTATTGAAATTACTTTTATAAATCAAAGTGAGCCTAGAATAAATTCGTTTTCAAATATCCTCTCGGTCTGATTCCTACATTAGTTCGAAAATGACCGCCGCTCAAGTTTACCAAGGCTCAACCGAAAGGAAATTGTGGCCACGAATTCGAGTGAAGAATCAACCACGCGCGATCGCGACAGGCGACCAACATGTAACGTGACCCCGGACAACGAAGGAATTCGACACCAAAAATCCCTTGAACTTTGCAGAAAAAAGAAGCGCAGCGAAGGAAACCATTACCAAGTAGCTCAAAGAAGTTACGGAATAAATTTCTTTTTCTCGAAAAAAATAATTCTATTAGATACATTTGCCTGAACGTTACGTCATATTTTGACGTTAAATCAGCATGAATTCAAAACGTAAACAAAAGAACAAGCTTAAACTTTGGCCTGTATTCAATTTTAAAGATCCTATTGGATTTGTGTTTATGCAGAAATCCTCTCGCTCGGCCAAAGGGAAATTCGCTTTGGTTTGCAAAATTTCTTAATTCAGGCTCTGCGTCAATGCTAAGTTCTGTTTGTTATTTTTAATTTACTGTCAATGAACTCAGACCACAGGGGATCCGAACAACATAATCATTTAAATTCATGCAAAATATATATATACTGTTATTCACTAGGCCGATTAACTAGCTGAACATTCTTTCTAGGTGTTTGTTTACAGACCAACATTCTCTAGTTAAATGTGACTTCTGTTTTCATTCAATTAAGCCGATAACCAGGCGATTCAAATTCCAAAACCGGAAAACTATCAGAAATGGCTGCGAGAGGATGACTTCGCTGACCAATTCGGGTTTGAAACAAACCCTTTTGCACGGAAATTTCGTTGAAAAATGGTGGAAAGAGAGCTTCGGACTATCTAGACGTACGTTCGAATACATTGCGCGGACGGTCCCAGTGGCTGGTCCGGATTTGGCTTACTTTTTTGCCATGAAAACAAACGTTGTCGAAAACGTGGCCGAATGAAATTGACGCAATCTGGACACCTCGGGATCCGAGATACCATGCGCTGCAGGTGGATATATCTGTCATCTCGACGTTGGTTACCATCCTAAACCATGGCTGATCACAGGGTGAATCGAACTTTTACCTTGGTTATCTTTCTTTCGCGGGCGGCGTTAACGATTCTCCACGATCGAAATAAGCTTTTCATTGCCTACATGTTGATACTGCTGATGCCTGTAAATCAGCTGAAAAGGCTACACAGTCAATAATAAATTTGGTCCAGTTCCGGGTGCATCGTGGCAGAGGTAAAGTTACTTGTCAAGTTTTGTATCGATTTGCGTTCATGAAAATCTTCTTGCCCGCCAAAACACAGGGGACCCGAACACTGTATCAGCAATAACATAATCACTTACATTCATTTAAAATAAATGCACTGTCATTTAGCTGTGTGCATAGGTCTGCTTGAGCCGTTTAGACGGGATATGACAAGAAGCAAAGGCGGTTTACATTTCAAATATCATCTTGTCTGCCGCATTTTAAAATAAATGCGACGATCCGATTACGTGTCGAGTTTTCACTATCTTCATTTACTATTAACTCTCATCGGGGAAGAGATTCTAGGGTTTCATAAAATCCTCAAACCTTCACCACGCGCGATGACTATGTGTGATTATGTAATAATATTGCATCATCCCACAAAAACAGTTTCATTTTTCCCTTTGTTTTGTGACGATTACTTTGCGTTCTTTATACAGGCGATAAGGATTCGTTCACCATTTTATGGAGCATGACGAACACTGTACGAACAAGAAGTTTCCGGCTATAGTCTTGTCATATTGGCAAACCCGAAAACTATGTTGCTAGTAAGCTGCTAGTGGCATGGCAGGCTAGCGCCAGGCTACCGGCGGATTCGAGAAATCCAGAAAAGGGTTTGGAAAAGCTCGCTCCTTTCTAAACTCTTAACTCGATTTTCAGTACACAAGGACCATTGGACAAAATTTTCCTCCAGTCTTTATAGTACATATGTTAGGAAGGAAGAAGTCTTAATAGGCGAACCGTTTACAGATTAAAGATATGAGAGAAGTTCGCTAGTTGTTTCTCCTGTTAATCCGAGCCATACGTGCTTCATACAGCTATGTAGTATATGTAGCTATATGTTATATATTATTATTAGTTTATACCATGCCCTAGCTAGACAATACAGCCAATCAGAATACAGGAAAGTCGTTGCATATTCGAGGGTATTACATGCAACTTTTCCATCATGCGCCTCGCGTATTGTGTTGGCTCCCGGGGGTGTTACTCCCACAAAAGTTGGATGGGGGTGTGCGGCCCACTTACCAAAGCCCTTACCCTATTTATGACCAAAATCTGCGACTTTTGCTACCCTACTTATGACCTGCCAAAAAATTCGATACCCTATTTATGACCGTTGCGGCTGGCACAGTTGCTTTAAACATAAGTTGTGAAGGGCTTTTGTTGACGGTCTTATTGATAATTATGATAAAAAAGTAGTTTCTTTCAAGAAACATACCCAATTCAAGACTAGAGTGCTAAAACCATACCTTGTTTAAGGTAACCGCATACCTTCAGGGGTGTCTCGTGTCCAAGCGATGTAGCGCGTCTGGTTTAAGCGGTAGATACCTAAACCCCTATATCAAATTAAAGCTTATAGAGCTGACTATCAAACTATACCAAGAATTTTGAAATGTAATGAATTGCCGATTTTTTCAGGACCACTAAATGCGAGCACCCCATTCACCTTTTGGAAACTACAAGTCAAAGCGAATTTTATTTTTCGCCAATTTATTTTTTCCCCGGTTTAAGGACAAAAAGCGCTAAAAAAGCGTGTCTACGTTTTGCCATATTCAATTGCAGTAAAAAGTTACAAAACATTTTCGAAATAGGATTTAAAAAATGTGAAGTGATCGTACACAAATCGCTCTCGGAGAAAAAATATTTCGAAATAAACAATTCGCAGATACTTTTTTGTTTATTATATGTCAATCTAGCTACTGTCCAAATTTGAGGGCAATCGAAGAAATTCCCTTTGAGTTGTAACTCTTTAAAGTGTCTGCTTCAAGCGAAAAAATTCAATCGAGAAAACAGCGTCAAGAAAAATCTTTTGTTTCGCAAACAAACTCCGCCCACCCTGCCCACAAACGCCTTCAACTGGGTTCTCAGATCACTGAGCCAATCAGCGTTTGCAAAGTTTTTCTCGCAGTGAAATTTACGCACAAATCTCCAAAACACACTTGTGTTTCGCAATGCGCTCAAGGCAGAGAGATAATTTTTCTGTAGCTCGCTTTTTCTTGAAGCCGGCTTGGCAAAATGGGGAAGACGAAAAAGGATACGAACGCTGGAGTGGCTGGTCGAAGAAAACAAACAAAAGAAAGCGCAGCGGAGCAAATGTGCATGGATAATATTCCAATGGAGCTCAATGAGTCCGACGATTCATCGGTATCGGCATCAAAAGAAGAATCACTGTAAAAATCGCTGTTATCGCTGTCAAGTTCCCAACTTTTTACAGAACCTTTAATTTCCCTTCTCTTGACTCGATCTTTTTGCCCGCTTGATACGATGGCCATAGCTTCATCCGCGAGGCCGATTTTTGCCGATCTGAAGGTATACGGTAACCTTAAGACCAAAATGGCCAAAATCGACACCCTATTTATGACCAAAACGGCTGAAAAACCCTACCCTTTGAGGCCGCACATATCTATATAGCCCATATGAGGGAGTACCCCCGCCCCCCCGCCCCCCACCCCGAGTGTTGGCCACTGTATTTTCTATGGCATGGTATAAAACAGTTATGCAAACGCTCTCTCGTGATATGCCACGGAATGTCCGACTTGTCACTTGTATTCTCTTGGTATACATGCTCGTCTAATGGTTCGTATGTAGACCGAGAAAATTCAAATGACGAGTGGGGTATTCCACAGTATACCACTCGAAAGCGTTGTATAATTAGTATATATTATAAACTGCGCCACGCAGCCACGGAACCTTTTAAACTATCGGTATTTATCTTTTAAATAAGCGAGAAAAAGAATTTGGGGTTAGTTGCACTTTAATATAATTAATAAACCTGTGGCCTTATTATAAATATCTTAAGACCTAAATCAAAAATCTAAAATTAAACCAATATAACAACATGATTTAAAAACTAATTTAAGAAGTAAATACTCGACATTAATGGTACTAACAGTATTAACAGTGCTATGATCCGTGTGATCTTAGATCACTGATCCTGATCCAAATCACCCATAAGGAACGCACCCTAAGCA
>NC_138151.1:14028824-14043824 GCF_964199315.1 Orbicella franksi
TAAGCTTGAGATAGGGGGTGTTTCTTTCTTGTGATTAGCACAAACTGTGTCCACGCGTAGAGAGTTTGAATTGCAGCATAATCAGCTATTCGCAAGGATTTAACCACTATGATGAAAAAGCCGAAAATCTTTCGGAACCCGTAAGGGTAATTGAAACATGTTTCGTATTCTCTCGTTTTCTTACCTTAACTAGTGAAGTATCCGAAAATTGCCACGCCAATTTAAAACTCAACCAAGAAACCTTTTTCAATGAGTAACTGAATGGAATATATGTAGTTTTACCGATTTAATTTCCACTGGATAATAGATGAGAGAAAATTTTCAGGCCTCAACTGGAAAAGGAATTCGAATTGAAGAAAAGGAATTAGATACACTCTTGCGTTACTTTTTGAGTAAATACGACCTAAAAGCTAAAAAAAATTACATGCTCCAATTAAACTCACTTCCATCAATGTTAAAGAAAAAAGGGAAAATTCTAAAATAAAAAACAGTATTAAAAATCACATTTTCCTCCATTATTACTATTTTATTATTATTATTATTATTATTATTATTATTATTATTATTATTATTATTATTACTATTATTGTTAGTTTTATTTTTTTAGCGGTTCCATTTCTGTTACCTCCACCCCAGCTAGACTGATCACAATAGACATCAATAACTTCCGCCTGATTACTCCAGATCTGGTAGAAACCATCCTCGGTGAAACCAGCGTTCAACAGCTCCGCACAGCTCTTGTACCCTGAAGTGAAATGCAAACATAAGCTATATCGCTGACACAGAAAAAGCTCCTTGAATAATCATCAGCGATAATCCTCAATGATGATTAAATTTATGTAATCATCAGTTTTAAATCGTCATTAGATACAAATCTCAGGGCATATTGAGTATCCTGCCGTTTACTAATAAATCATAAAAGTTTTACAAAGAGGCAGCAAGAGGTTTTTACTCTAGCTAGCAAATACTCTCGGAAGTCTCGTTTATGTCTTTTTTTTTTCACATGCAAAACATGACCTCCTGAAAGAATAGATTAGTCTCATTCTCCTGAAGACATCACGCCCACCGATCAAGCTGTAATGCATCCAAATTGCACGGTCATCCTTTTTTATGCGAACGAGATTTCCTGAAAGATACCTGAATTCTTGAACATGTTGACCTACCTCTAAAACAACACAGCAATATTTCCAGTAACGTTAAAGGCTAAATAGGGAACGAACCCGGAAACCCTAAAGTCTACTTACTTTTGTCGTCAGTACAGTGTTTTCCTCCGAAGCTAGAGGTGCAAGCGCATTTGAAATCGTAGTCTCCGTTAACTGGATAACAGGTCCCTCCGTTCTTGCATGGATGTAGCTCACAAGGGGCCTGGGAAGAGCCAATAGTATGTCAAATTACGTAGTGGCAAGATTTTACTAACATAAATCAACATGCATTGACATTGAAAATAGAAAGAGTGAGCACATTCAAATCAAAACATGATCTTTAATTTTAGGTTGGAAAATACTTGGAAAAAAAATGACAGTATAAGTATTGTTCAAAGGGCTTTTCATATTGATAGACACAACATACTGACATGGGGGATTGGTGAATTTTTAATTTCAAGCCACTCCCGAACCTCTAGTGTTCGTATTATTTAACTGAGGAAATAACTTAGCAAACAGCAGGCAATTTAATCGTTAATTTTTGATTTGTACTTCACGGCAAATAATTATATATAATTAATGCACACGCTGTCGTAATTTTCTCAGCTATGCAATACAAATGTTTTCCTTCCACACTACGTACGCCGGAGAAATTTAAAAAGGGAACAATCACAGGTGCAGCAGAAAAGTTTGAGTGCACCCTTGAGGGTTAGGGTTACTCGCATGATTATCAAGACTTCATCGTTTCGAACGTAGCTAATAGAGGGGAATGCTTACGAAACCCGACAAATTTCTTTGTTGTGTGTTTTTGTTCTCGTTTTCGGCCTTGACCGTGCACAAAACACAATAGGGACTTTAAGATATGGTACGGCTAGGCTGTAGTACGGCGGCAGATAGGTAAGATCACTTCCGGTGACGTCATGACGCGCGTACCAGTACGGCTTTCCCGCCGTAGCCTTGCTTTCTACTGCGGGAAAGTGCCTGGTTTCACGTACTCTTTACTACGTGAGTATAAGCCTGCTTTTTACTTCTCATTTTAATGCTTTTTGCACTGTTTGAACAGCCTAGTTTGTAGATAAAGTTCTCAATCATAAAAATCAGTTCTAAGATCATTGTTTCTTTGTCATTTGTACAGAAAATTTGAACGAATTTAACACCTACCGCGAGAGGATCAATTCAGTCATATTAGTATCGGGCCGAACAGCCGTTTATAAGAAAGCTTCGTGTGTTCTAATCTGGGCTATAATTGTTTATTACTGTTCAAAATGTGTTTTATTATAATCGAAAGTTTTGTATTTTCGGGCTCATCACGTAATCGTTGTACGAACAACCCGTCCATGTTGAAATCGAGCTTTTTTATATCGGAGTTTATATTTTTTTTTTTTGTGGTTGGAATTAGAAGCGGTTCTATCAAGTTCTAAAAGGCAAATCTGAGTTCTGGGAGATGTAAGACGAACACAGGAGAAGGAAATCATTGTCATTAATCAAGCCTATTTCGTGTGAAAGTAGAATGATCTCTGTTTTCCTTGAAAGTAGTCATTTTTGTAAAGACACGTAGAGACTGCACATACCGTTGCCGTACAGCAAAATCTTAATCATTTGAGTTTGGCGGGTAAAACAACGTTGTCAGCCTAGTCCATCACGGCCAAAGTAGCCGTAGTAGCACCTCGCCGTAGCGTATCTTAAAGTACCTTATTTGTTTACTCCGTACTGAGGAACTAACCAATAGAAACGTATTTTGGTTACGTAATTCATTTTTCCCTAAAACTATGTTTCGAAAACGTACTTCCGTCGTAGTTTTTAGAGAGAAATGGTTATGAAGCCCAACAAACATCAAAGGGGCAAACAAAGATGCCAAGATTTATGTGGGAAGGTCCACGACCGCGCACAGTCTTTTGTTTTGCGTTCATTTACTATGCATGAATTACGTAACCAAAACGTATCCATTGGTTAGTTCCTCAGTACTGAGTAAACAACTATAGGGAAGATCTCTGTTTACAAACATCGTTTTTGTTATTTAAATGTCCCAAACGTTAAACAAAAGAATCCTTTGCTTTATCAGCCAATAGTTCTCTGGTTGGCATATTGATAGCAATAGGTGACGTCACTGATATCTTTGCTATTATGTTTTTGTGCACTGTCAAGGCCAAAAAATATAACTAGCTAAGTCGGGTTGTCGGGTTTCATAACCATTCCCCTGTACGCCGCATTGTTGCAGCTCATAACATTTCACTCATAAACTGCGAGCTCTATGCTGTTTATCACGAAATTCAAAAATAAAAGCGTTTTCTAATAAAGGAATATTTGAAAATAAAGTTACCTCCGAGCGCTTTATCATGATCATTCTTTGCTCAATGGGTCCTCAATGAATCGTTGTTGATACATGCAAATTTGAGCTTTTTTCGTTTATGTGTGTTTGCTTTCTTTATTGCATACAAATCCCATTCGTAGAATTGAATGAAAGTGAGCGGTGAATTAGTCCTCGACGCATTAGATCTACTGGGAATGAGAACAAATCTTTAAAATTGTATTTTTCACGAAGGTTTGTGCGTTGTGAAAAAAAAAAAATTGAATTTAAAAACAATTCCTTCCACTTGAAAATTAGTGACAGTTTGTTTTTTTTCTAATATCTTAATTTAATAAAATTTTCAGCATCTCGAGATGACAGTTTTATCAGGCTTTATTTGTAAAGACTAAATAAACGCCGAGAACTTGGTTTTCAAATCTCAAAAATATATTGCCTTTTTTAGTCTTATGATGCAGCTGCAAATTTATTGGAAAAGATTGAAGGACTTCAGCTTCTTTACAGACACTCCTTTTCGCAGCTGGGCACTAAGTTAAGCCATACGTAGAAAAAAGTCTCCCAATTTAACTTTGCATTAAACTTGTCTTCCGTGAAAGAACTTTCTCAGCCATCGTTATCAGTATACTTCCAATGTTTTCAGCAAAACTTACTTAAACGGTCCAATTAGAATAGGAATGGAAATCGCACAAAAATAAGCTGTTTCTTAATTTCAATAATTTTACCTCAAGCCCAGAAGATAAACTTTGCGGGGAATAAGATATATAATATAATTAACTCATCTGGGTTGCTATATGATTACTCAACCAACGAAAAAGACAAAACTAAACTTTTCGTCACCATGATGCACTTACCGTAAAGCTGTGGTGATGGAAGTCCAAGCTTGCATTGAACAATTCCGACAAAAAAAGTTTGTCAGTATCCAAAAGTTGACAGAGAAATTTTCCATTTGCATCTGGAACTAGTCTGAAATTCAGTGATCGGCATTGAAAAGACTCTGTACACGCTGCAATGCAATCCTGCTCACCATAAACTGTGCGAGATTCGATCGGTGTGGAATTAAGTTTGTGATGCGGAAACGAAAAAAAGTTGCCGTAAACTAGAATTCCATCAGCGACATCAATGACACCTTTGAAGCTCAAAGATTGAGCCACGTATAACGACATACAAAGGGAATAAATGATGACAACGAGCAAAAAAATTAATTTGGACAACATTATGATTCTAAATGTGAACAAAATCGACTTCTGATCGCATGAAGTTGTACCACTCACGCATTAACAAATGTTTAGTGCATGTCTGCAAATCTACACGCATCGCCCGGAACATAGAATATTAAACCTCAAAAAGTGATTATCATAATTTAAGAAACTGAAAATATTTAAAACCGTAATTTAAAACTGCGTCAGCAAAGTTTAATTCAAGCTGGTTGGTTGTTTGTATACACTCATGTTTCTTTTCTAAGAATTTTTTTTTTCCGGCCGAAGCTGAATTAATGTTTTTATTTTTCCGCCGATTTTAGGCTGAAAATACTTTTGAGAATATTCTTTGATTATAGCGTATGACATTTCTGTTTTCGAATGTATTTGGTGTCTGGATGGTGAAGTGATTTGGAGCCACATATGATAACTTCTTGCAGAAATGTCATTATCATCGAACAAACGGCTAATGCTGTTTGGCTAGTTTTGCCGTTTAAAGGAAGAATTTTATACGGTCTAGTTTGGAACACATAATTGTATTTACAAAGTTTCAACACAAAATAATATTCGTGTCAAAATCTCAGCCTCGGGTTTATTTTAAATATATTCTTAAAATTTCACAAATTTCAGCGTCGATATTCTTATAAAATATGCTGATTCTTATGCTGATTCTTATAAGATTTAAGATTAAAGAAGATTATATAAAAGCGAGTATAGCTATTTTCCAAATTATTGCACCATCGGTTGCTAAGTTATTATCTATTATTTAAAAACGTTGCCATCTCGTAAGCATGAAGAAACTTTATCTTCGTTTTGTTCGATACGATAATTCAATTCAGTATAAAGTGAGGTAACGACTTTGTTTTCTGAGGGTAACAGTTGCTGGGTGTAAGAAAGAGATTTCCCGTGTTGGAAAACAGTTTTTGGACAGGTGGAATTAGAAGCATCCCAAATTATATTGACTTTGACAAATGGTAATTTCAACTCTGTTAATTTAATTAACGTCTGTGTCGATGAACCTACAGTGGAACCCCAGTAAAATTTTATAAACTGAATAATTCACACATTTATCTCCCGTGAAAACAACACCCTGTTGTTATTATCTGGTAAATAAATGATGTCGAAATTAAAGCTGGCTAATGACAAGAATAACTGACCTAACAGGTGCATGCCTTCTTCATACGCTGTACTTACCTGCCGTTTAGCACGCATATTGATACGAGAGTGAAAAATAAAAATAAAAATGCTATCATGGTATATTTTTATGGCTAATTTGTCCATTATGAGCTGAAAACGGAGAAGAAGAAAAGTTATGTGTAGATCGCTAGGGAGCCTAGTTTTCTTACTTAGTCCGTTCACTCCTTCGCTAGTAAGCAATTGCATTGCGTGCCGTAAACAAATAAACACGGCGTTGTTTCTAAAGTTGTAGCGGAATACTTCAGCCACGAGCCTTCTCCCCCCCCCCCCCCCCCCACCGTCAACATGACGTGTTTTATGACTCCATCCGTTCTTTATATAGTCATTTCTCCTATCACAAATTTTTAATGCTCTTGGCTTAGAAAGCTTTTTAACCCAAAATTAATGCACCATTACAAACTTGAGCAAATATTTAAATATTTCTTTGTGGTTGTTACCCACAAGTTTTCAATTGATGTTCAGTTTTTTAACTCTGGTTGTAAACTTTACTTGGATGTGCTCGGGTAAAACTGATAAGCTGAAAATAACTTTTCTGAGGATATTTAAAATGCCATTAATTTTAAGGAATAGAAATGGTGAAAAAGAAAAGAAATAAATACTTTACAAATATATATTTACAAGAGACGATGGTCACTTCATATTAATATTTCATTACATGAAAATCCCTCTGTAGAGCCATCAACCCAAGTTTTGTAGAAATGTCTTGTTAGATTTAATGAGTGCATCATTTTATTCTTCATCTAACTCTAATTTCTTTCTCTCATTTCAGTCATTTCTTAAAATTTAAGATTTCTCACAGACATGCATGCTTTAAGCCTTCTTTTTAATAGTTGCATAAATTGCTTCGTAGAGCAGAATTTAGACTTGTAGGCTTTTATATGCATACCGTAATTATAAACCCCCCCCCCGGGTTATAGGCCCATCTACCCGTAAACCAAATATATACCCCCCGGATATAGGCCCTCCTGTAGCTTTCCTTGTTTCTAAATTCGTTTTATTATAATGTTTTTTAAAAGCTTAATTACCAGTAAATGAAAAACCTATTTCGATCAACATGTGCAGCTATAGCTCGTTTGGAAACGGTTTTTTATTTCGTTTATAAGCTCCCCACCCCCCGGTCCGAATATAAGCCCCTCCTTTTACAAGCCCATTCAAAACCCCTTACTAAGTAGTATAAGTCCAGGGCTTACTGCGAGCGGCAGTTTACGGTAGTCGTTTAATTGTTCATATGATCTTGGGTCATCATTCAGATCATTTCGTTGGATTCATAATCCCATTTTCATATCTATAAAAGTATTTAAGTAAGATTTTCAAGACAATCATAGAGTGCAAGTTAAATTCAATTCCATACGATAGGTTGTCCACTAGATCTCTTTTTTAAACGGCGGAGGAAAACCACGGAATAACCCACGAAACACCTTCACTGAGTGAATCGCCAGCTTTCCTATAGATCGTTTTCATGTGACGTCTAGTTACGTCATTTTCTAAAATCGACAACTAAAGAGCCACCAAATTTTTTATCCCCATCAGGCATAAGAGGGGGTAAATTTATATCTGTTTACAATGTTACAGCTCAATATATAGTGTGCTTCGTTTGAAAATCAGCGTATTTTGAATTTCAGAGTTATGGCGGTGCGTGGCGCAAAGCTACAGTCGCATTTGTCGAAAAATATATACCTATCTCATGATTTTTTATAGCTTTTTTAGAAGTTAGATCATTAGGAAAAGTGCTTATGTAAATGTTTGTTTGTTCAATTCAGATAATCAGTCGCCTAGATGGCCAAAGTAAGTTCCAGATGTTTACACTATTTTCCGGCCGCCATATTGGTGCACCACAGAGGTACTGGGCTCTGTAAATTTCTGCGAAACATTTCGACAAATATCTGCAGTCTGGGAAAACGCACAAACCTAAAACTTGGAGAAGTGTCTTCTCTATTTCCTATAAGATCACAATTTCTTGACTTTATCCACTGAATGGTTTTCGATTTATGGTCATTTATCTTTTTATTGCGTGACTGTGAAAGAGATCTATTGTAAACGAAATGTGTCCACCGAGTGTGCTTTTCGAACGACAGGTAATCAAGACAAGAAGTAAATATATATATAGCCCGGTAAAATGCCCCTGTTCTCATTATCTCTAAATTTAATTTTCAGTCAGTTCTTCTAAGGAGCTGCCAATGAATTACAATTTTCCCGCGCAATTTTACTGTCAGCGGTAAACTTGATTTGGATCATGTGATCAATGCCCGCCAAAACAGAATCGTTCTTCGAAGTTCGCTTCGAAGGAAACCTGCAATTGGTGTACTCGTGTTTTATGCTTTTATTTTCAGTTTTTATGACCTTTTATGAAAGAAATCCGTCTTTTCATATATCCCAGGTGAGTAAAGATGTTTTCTTGACAGAATAGGAACTCAAACAAATGCCTAAAGTTGTACATATTTCAGCTAATAAGAGGTCGTCGCTTTTGGCTGAGATGTCCATGATGTTGATAAGCTCAAAACGAGCGTTTAATTTCTTCAACGTTTTCGCCACTCTCGGTGTTATTATTACCCTATGGTGCCCAAGTTGTGTTAAGACATGCAATACGGAAACTGTAGGGAATTCTGCCTTTCGAGCAATAACGCCGAGATAGGCTAGGTGTGCATGTTCTTCAATGGGCACACTGTTTCGTGTGATGTTCTCACATCATGGTGCATGTACACGTATGATTAATCTTAAATGTTTTAAACTGTATTTAACTTAAGTTCAAGTCATATAAGCTTATAAGCTAATGTATACCGCATTTATCACTAATCATAACTTTCTGCCGTATTGTAAGTGAAATTTTGCGTATAAACTTAATAATAAATTGTTTCTTTATACCTGCATGTGGGCTTCCATGGTGAAGAAATATAAACTTAATTATAGCTGTATAATAAGACTAAGCTTATATGTAAGCATTTAGCAACAGTACATGTGATTAGATTGTAGAATACTACTTTTATTTTATGTACATGTTTGATACATTAATTCAATCCAGTTGAAGGAGTGTTTTTTTCATCAATCTCCTATAATTATATTGTGTTGCCTAGAAAATACAAGTATTCCTAACACCATATCCCTCCTGTGGAAGATGGTTAGGTTTCAACTCCTACCCCTCTGGAAATTTTTTATTTACTTTGTACTTCCACTGAAAATTTTTGACTTAGAAAACCCCCTCCCCTATGTTTGTTGTAAGCTGGGCTAGCTCCTGTAGGTGACCATCTTTCGCTTACAATTGTAGTGGCCGCTAACCGGAACTATTATTATAAGCGGCCAGCTCCAGTTACAGACAGCTTTTTCTCGTCCTGAGGGTGTCTGCTTACTAGGGCGTCCACCATAATGTAGAATCAATATATTGTTAGTGATAAATTATCATGAAACTGCAAACAGAGATAAGCTCTAACTTTATGGGCAACTAAGCTCAAATGCAGGTTTTACCCTTAAGTTTACTCATGATACAGTGTACTGAAGGCCAAAGCCCAGGGATGTTTCACTGTTAGTGTTTTATTTTTTAGTATAAATGATGCCTGTTGTGCAACCTGATGAAGAAGAGGCTAGTGGAAGCAGTGCAGCGCCTAGCCCCTCTGTGGGTACACCATCTCCAACTAAGAGCAAGGTACAGAACTAATACCACAATGCCATGCTTCAAATAATAGTACAACTGCATGTATAGTAATAGAATTGGGGTAGATTTAAATGAATTGGTAGGTTAATGAACAATATTTTTCGACAGTCCGGCTCATCACCAAGACGTAGTGGCAGAAAGGTAAAACAGCGGATCTTATATGGTCACCAGCGTCTGCCTGGTGAAGCGCAATTGACACCACAGCAGTCTCAAGTTAAGAAGACAAAGAGAACCCCAGAGAGTGGCTCAGATGATGAGGAAGAAGAAACAGGAGAAGCTGGGTAATGAAAAAAATTGTAAATGGTTGACATCTTGTAAAACAGTGTATCAAGTGAGAATGAGGTTTTGGTACCTCACTGGTTTGCCTGTATTTGGTGTAACTTACAGAAAATATGCAGCATTTGTTTGTTGTATTATGATTACATACAGCCATGTAAAAGTAAAATATTTTGATTTCGCTTCATTTGCTTTCTTTAGAGAACAGTCCTCTGTAAATAAATCAAGTGATGACAGCGACTTGGAAACTCCAGTTCAGGCTCCCACACCAGGAAGAGGAAGGAAAAGAGCTGCAGGAATATTTAAAGCCACTCCGGTACATTTATGTGTATTCCCCTAGTATGATAACATATGACCTGCGACAAAAGAACACGATTTGTACCTGTTTTGGAAGTCCTGGAGTAAGAAAACAAAAGAAAAGTCTCAAAAAGAAAATTTGGTACCTGTACATGTACCTGAAAGTCATTGAATTAGACATTTCTGTCAATTGTTTGTAATTCTATAAATATTTTTCAGGTAGAGTAAACAAGTTGGAAGTGTTCTAGATGTATTTTAAGCTGTTCGGATCAGTATTCTGTAATTTTGTAAAAGAAATAGGAGTTCAAACAGTTCAAATTTGAACTTTTACACTGTGTGTGTTGGTAAAATGCATGTAATTTTAATATCAGTCTGCTTAAAATTAATAATTATCTATTAATAATTTATTTGTTGGTTTATTCTTTTTTGCAGGCAGCCAAAAAGGCTAAGTCTAAACAGCCTTCTGCTCGAAAGTCATCTCAAAAGAGATCAAGGAAGTCTAAAGGGGGTTCAGATGCAGACGAGAGTCAAGGAACCTTGTTTGACATTGTTAAAGCTGGAAAGGGAGCTCTCAGGGTATGTTGTATTGTGCAAGGCAGCCGTTAATAAAGACCAGTGAGAACTATACAATGGATATCTGAGGCACACTGTTTTACATGAAGCGATTGAAGGCTGTTTTCAGGAGAAGTTGACTGACCTGAAGGTTATTATCGAAAAATTTAAATGTTTAATTAAATTCATGTCACTACCTGGTGTAAACCAGATGTTACAGTGGCTGTGCACAGAGGCACAGTAAGTGCATCTACCAAATAGGTCCTTGTCAACGTTTGAAAATCCAAAATTAAATCAATGATGTGGGTGCTACTAAAATGAAATCGTTAATTGGCAGTCAAAAAATTTAATGCAGTTTTGTCCTTGTTCCAGGCTGTTGTTGATGACTGGATTGAGAGCTATAATTCAGACAGAGAAAATGCTATGGTGGACCTCATCCAGTTTTTTGTCCAGTGTTGTGGTTGCAAAGGTTTGTTTTGAATTCAAACAAGTTTTATCTTGGCGTGCTAGACGTGGCTTATTTCTGAGTTATTTCCATTAAACACAGGGGTATACTGTAAAAAGGTTACATAAAGCAACATTATTAGAAGATGAAAATTTTTGGCCTGAAAATTATTAAAATGCAGCAGTAGCAGACAAGTTTAATTTCATTTTTATCTTTATAATTTAGCAGTTTCCTTTTTCTCCCTCCCTTTACAGGAACTGTAACTCCTAAAATGTTGGAGGAAGAAGAAAGTGTTAATGCAATCCGTCAACTCACAGAGCAATTTGATGAGGTCAGATCTTTTACGGAGAAATACACTTAAACTTGAGCGATAATCTGTTGTGCATACATGTGCATGCAGGCTCCAAGGAAGTTAGCAGGGCTGGACACTAACTTTTCAACTTACTAGCCAAGCATTGTGGTTGGCTACCTAATTACATGAAATTTTCGTGACACGTTTATTTCGTGATTTGGGGGTACACATTTTTCGCGACACTTAAATTAGGTGATTTTCCAAAAAAATGTATTTTGAATCACTTTAACTTTGCGTTTTTGAGTAATAAAAAATTTATTTCCTTGGCAATGTTACTTAAACATGTCTTTGAATTTAGTAAACTGACTCTATCAAAGGTACAATAACGTCAAAAGTAACAAAACACAATGGCGGTACTATATGTCAACAGTAACATAATGTATGTTTCCGATACTTATTATTCGCATCACTTTAACTTTGCGACTTTTTCTTTAAATCGCGAAATTTGCAAAATTAACCTGTCGCGAAAATTTCAGGTAGGTCCAATAACAACAGAATTACTAGCAAGACCTGAAAGCACAACACAAGTGACTCTCTTTAATACATAATGTTGGTAATTATACTGTACTTAAACTAGTTTTAAAAAAGTTCCAGTTCCTGAAAAGACTTTAAGGACTCTGTTTTTCTCTGAGACTTCCCTGGAAAAATATCAAGATCCCCAAGACGTCACTGTAAAAACTGTGGAGACTTCTTCACAGACAGGCGCCGTAGAAATGTTTCAAAAGCAAAACAACTATCTGAACAATACTGTAAACTGTCGTTGGTGAAATTCGACTGCTAAAAACGGCTGGTTTAAATATCGAAAGAATTAAATCTTTCTCATCTAATTATTTCTGTAGTGGTAAGTTTGTAAGTATACATACAACAACAAATCACCCATGTATTGTTACGCTAAATGAAATGTTATCCCTTTACAGTTCGCACTGTTTTGCACATGAAAAAATGTCATAACAAAAAAGAGCATTGATGTGTGCTTTCAGAAAATGCTGTCTTGTTTGTCAAATGTTTCTTTCAACAAAAGTAACATGTTCAGTTCCCTGTTTACCTACCACCCAGCAAAAAGTAGACAAACTTGAATTTGCATACATGTACGTGCTGTACAGCACATGCCTGGTACCATGATATGTCCACAATGAAACTCTGACCTTGTTTCTGAGAAAAGTGTAAATTTTGTGTTTGTCTTCCTTGAAGGAGACAGAAACTAGTTCAGCCGATTTCATTTTGTTGACTAGCCAAAGTGCCTAGAGGAAATCAACAACCTACTAGCCAAAACTAAATTTCTGTAGTCTGTGGCTAGTTGGCTACCATTAGTGTTGAGCCCTGGTTAGCCACAGTGAAGTCTTCTTTTCCCCCTGATATGTACTGTACAAAGATGACCAACTTTCTGTTATATGCATCTTGATTTATATTCAAAATTACTTGTAAGTTCAAGGTTGCCACATTAAAACACCATGTATTTTCAGTGACTATGACAGTGGCACAGCTGACTAACATTTCTTTTATTCTTAACAGGACAGCCATGAATATCCTCTCATTATGACAGGTCAGCCGTACAAAAAGTTCAGAGTAAGTACTGTTCATTAGCTTCTGATGTTCAGATATTGTAAAATTTTGATAAGAAGCCTTCCCCCTTGAAAAACCCTTTCTACATATGTAGGAATTGAACCCCTACCCCCCCTATAGGCTTAGATGCAAAAATTGTAATAATAACAATAGTACCCTCTCTTGACTCCACCATCTTCCCCCCTGGACAAAACCGTCACATGTAAGGTCTAAGGCCAGGGCATGAAAAACGTATTCATAACAGTTTATGGTAAATTGAGCTACCGTAGTCTACTTCCTTGTCGTTAAAACCACATACCAAGTGGAGTTTCTTTACAGTAGAATCTCAATATCTTGTACTTGGTTATCTCGAAGTCCTCTGTGTCTCAAACACAAATCATTTTCCCTTGGGAAGACTTTTTCATTTACTTAGTATATTCTATCTTGAACCCCCAACATCCCAAACTACACTTTTTGTTTCCCCTAAGAGTTTTAGACAGTGGGTTTCAACTGTTAATATTTCAATATCTTGACTGTTTGCATTGATGAAACTTTTCTATTAAACCTCTTACCAGGAGTTTTCGTGTTCTGTTATCAGGTGAACTTTGTAGACTTTGTAGATTCGCTGATTCAGCAGTGTCAACACAGCATAATCTATGACGAGTACATGTTGGACACATTGGTGTCCTGGCTGATCAGATTGTCTGACTCACAAGTCCGTGCCTTCAGACACACAAGCACACTAGCTGGTAAGAATTTAACTGTGGGCTGTGTACACTTGAAGGGAGTGTTTACAGCTAGTCATTGCAATGTTAGGAATAAGGAATCATGTGTACAGGCAACTGCAGTCTAGTGTTGATTGATACACTCGACCCTTGCTCAGCATCTTGATCGACACATAACATTTCGACATTTCGACATTTCAATCAATACTCGGTCAACACTAGACTGAAACTCGATTGACACTTGATTGACAGTTGGTTGATAGATGGCTGAGTGTAGGCCAACTCATATGTATTGATCAAAACTCGATGGCATGTGTGTAAAATTTTGTCAACTTGCGCGTGACTGTCCTCTGAGTAGTTGATTGAGTGTTGACCAAGTATTGAACAAGATGTCGATTGAGTATCAATCCACACTTGACCACGGATGCCTATATTACACATGATCTGGTATAAGCTGGGTGGTGGTGTGAGTGTTTTTAGTTAACTTTGGTTTTTTGTAATATTTGGTATTGCAACTTCTGGCTTCCCTAGATGTGACACTTAGTAGTCAATCACAGGTTCCCCCCTCCTCCCTTGCCAGTATTTTTGTTAGGTTATGATGAGTGCACCTTCCCACTGAGGTATACAGTTGAATCTCCACTAATAGCTGCCTCTCTACAATGGCCACTTTTTTATGTCCCAGTGGATTTTAACCTCTCTGCTGCCACCCTCCACAATGGCAACTGCCACTAAGACTAACTGCCAAAATAACCTTTCGACAATGGCCAGTTAATCAGCAACTTACGAACAGCGTATACAAACCCCAACTTTTACAGGAAAAGGTCATGAAGCTTGATCTGCGCAATGGGTTGTTAGTGTCTGTTTTAGTTTGGTTTCTGTTTCCTCTCTGCTGCCACCCTCCACAACAGCAACTGCCACTAAAGCACGTCCTAACTGCCAAAATAACCTCTCAACAATGGTCAGTTAATCAGTGAGTGATGAACAGGTATATGATCCCCAACTTTATAGGAAAAGGTCATGAAACTTGATCTGTTCGATGACTCGTTAGTGTCTGTTTTAGCTTGGTTTCTGTTTCTGACCTGTACATGCACCTTAGGCAAGCTGTTACTAGGATGTACATGTGCTAGCCTGAGCTTCAGGACAGTTATTTTCTCCAGACTGAAAATAAGTTTCTCACTACAATAATTAAGTAAAACTTAGAATAGAAACAATAATTTGATCTCTTACAGTACTGTGCTTCTGTTATTTGAATTTTCTCAAATATTACCCCAAAGGAACTTTTCTTGCCCATTTGGCAAGTGAAAAATAGAGATTACTGGCCTGAC
>NC_138151.1:14048824-14136324 GCF_964199315.1 Orbicella franksi
TTGTTTGCTAATAGGATTGGAAGCTGATGACTGATATTCTTTTGGATAAAGGTGACAAACAGGGTAAGAGAAATTATTTTTTTTATGGATTCAAAGCTTGTTTCGATTTTTGTAGCCTACATCTAACCTACACATGTAAATTGTATGATATGCCAAACTCACTAATAATTAATGTTATTTAGGCCAAATACATAGAAAGCAAAATACCCATAAAGCTCGGTCTTTTCTTAATTTTTCAGGGCTCAACATTAACTTTTCAACTTACTAGCCAAGCATTGAGGTTGGCTACCTTATTATATGAAATTTTAGCAACATGTTTATTTTGCAATTTGGGGGTGCACATATTTCGTGACACTTAAATTCGCGATTTTGCAAAAAATTGTATTTTGAATCACTTTAACTTTGCGCTTTTGAGTAACACAAAATTTGTTTCCTTGGCAATGTTACTTAAACATGATCTTTGAATTTAGTAAACTGACTTTATCGAAGGTACAATAATGCCAAGTGACAAAAACGCAATGGCGAGACTGTATGTTAACAGTAACATAATGTGTTATGTTCCCGACACTTACTTATCTGCATCACTTTAATTTCGTGATTTTTTAAATCGCGAAATTCGCAAAGTTAATGTGTCGCGAAAATTTCAGGTGGGTCCAATAACAACAGAATTACTAGCAAGACTTGAAAGCACAATGCAAGCCACTCTCTTTAATACATAATGTTGGTAATTAATTATACTGTGCTTAAACTAGTTTCAAAAAAGTCCTAGTTCCCGAAAAGACTTTCAGGACCCTGTCTTTCTCTGAGACTTCCTTGGAAAAATGTCGAGACCCCCAAGATGTGAATGCAAAAACTGTCGAGACTTCTTCACAGACAGGCACTGTAGAAATTTTCAAAACCAAAACAACTATCTGAACAATACTGTAAACTGTTGTTGGCGAGATTTGACTGCTAGAAACAGCTGATTTAAATGTCGAAGGAAATAAATCTTTCTCATCTAATTATTTCTGTAGTGGTAAGTTTGTAAGTATGCATACAACAACAAATCACCCATCTATTGGTACGCTAAATGAAATGTTATCCTTTTGCAGTTCCACACTATTTTGCTCATGAAAAACATTTCGTAACAAAAAAGAGCATTTATGTTGCTGTCTTGTTTGACAAATATTTCTTTCAACGAAATTAACATGTTCAGTTCCCCGTTTATGTACCACACAGCGAAAAGTAGACATACGTGCTGAACAGCACATGCCCAGTACCATGATATGTCCACAATGAAATTCTGGCATTGTTTCTGAGAAAAGTGTAAATTTTGTGTTTGTCTTCCTTGAAGAAGACAGAAACTAGTTCAGCCAATTTCATTTTGTTGACTAGCCAAAGCGGTTAGTGGAAACCGAAAACCTACAGTACTGGCCAAAAATAAATTTCTACTAGTCTGTGGCTAGTTGGCTATATTAGTGTCGAACCCTGTTTTTACTGGTAAATTTTTAATTGTAGATTTGTAAATATTTTGTGGATCTTATTGTATTTTTAGAGAGCCACATGTTTGTTAGCTTTTATTTGCTATCAAAGGTCAGCACAGACGAGGGTACTAGTCCCTGCAACTAGTCCCCTGAAGAGTTTACACGAAGGGACTGGTCACAGGGGCTTGTCCCATGAACAGTTCACACGAAGCATTTTGAGGAACAAGTCGCAGGGACTTGTCGCAGAGACCAACTAGATTTTGAAGCAAAAATGGCTAGGTCACACGATGGGACTTGCTGCAGGGAGTAGTCACAGGGACTGGTCCTCTCATGTGTGCCCACCTTAAGTGTCACCCTTGTTAAATAAGGTCTCTACTACTATTACTACTACTAACACATGTAATGCCATCGTAAGAGAAACTTCAATCTGTGAATGGGGGGGCGGGGGTTAACTTTTTCCAAAATTCGTAACCAGCAGCATTCCTCATTCTTCAAGAGATACATGTAAAACCTAATTCATGTAAATAATTATATATATATATTTTCCTGAAGGTTTGAATGACAGTGAAGAAATGTCACTGATTGACATAATGGTTTGTGCCAGTAAACAAGCATCAACTCGGCAGGGTCCCCCTGGGAGAACAGCAAGGAAAGGAAAGGAAAACAAATCTTCTGTGAATGACAAGAAAGAGCTCAGTGCACATTTCATGCAGACACTTCCAAGCTTGTTGAATAAGGTACAGTATGAAGGGAATGGCTACCAGAGCTGTCTAGGCAAAGGAAGCCAAAGTGATTAGAGAGTTGCAATGTGTATAGAGTGACAAAGGTTAATTAGTGACATAAAACCAACTTCAATATAGTGGTGTATGCCCAGTTTTAGGCAGTGTCCATACTATACTGGAGAAATTTGAAAACAATGTTTTCGCTGGGAAATAGCATCAAAGTTTTCCATCCATGCTATACCAGAGGAAGTTGAAAATGCCATAATCATTGGTCATTTTGAATTTGTGTTTGAGGAAAACTCGGATGGGGAAATCACGTGTTTACCATGATGTCATCGTTTTCAAAGAGCTATGTTTTGACTTTTCAAACTGTCTTAATCCACTCTAAAACACAAAGCTGGCATTTCCATTTCCTCCAGTTTGAAGAGCTAAGATTTGGAGAGCTAAGGTTTTGTGATGGATTAGTGTGGATGGTAGGCCTAGGTGTTGAAATAAAGTTGCATTTTCAAATTGTTTTCTCCACGTAGTGTGGATGGGGCCTAAATCTAATAAACAAGTGTTGAATTGTACTAGAAGAGATTTTTGATACATGTGCGTATTATTCATATGAGGGTTGTAGTATTGGTCATCGCACTGATCTCTCTCCTTTTGTTTCAGTTTGGAACTGATGTCGAAAATGTTATAAACCTTGTTTCACTCCCTCAGTACTTTGATCTGGAAGAGTATGGACAGAGGAGATTGGGAAAGGTCTGGGAATATTTAATCCTGTATTTTTAGTCTCCTTTACCTACAAGTATTCACTGATCATCAGTTGATGAATGTGGGAACTGCTGGTGTCTTAAAGATTCGTATGGGGCCCTGACACAACTCTTGCACAGTAGGGGGATATCCATGGCAATTCCGTGGGCAGGAAACACCCCAACACTGTACAAGCAATTACCAACAGGAGTTATCTCGGTGAAAGGAAATCTTGCAGTGGAAAACTAGTTATTGAAATTGTAAACCAAAAGTTCCAAATGGATAACAAGTAGTTAGAATGCATGGAATCCATAACAAAATTTAAAAACCATTTTATTTTTTGGTAAAATCAAACTAAACTCGTCCAGCAGATGACTATTCGTATTGTTTTGGTCATCCATACAATTTTTTAGTCGTCTCTGATGACTGGACAGACAACTGTGAATATGAATCCCTGCCCGTGGCAGAGATCAATTTAAAAACGATCAGCCCAGATGAGACAAGATTATAATGCAAATCACAAGAGATCCTTAAGAGCAATCTTTGGCCACTATGACTATTGTATCAATTAGATACCACAGACTGAAAAAATTCTGAAGTGACTTTGAGATACAAATGTAACTTTGCCTAAATTGGAATTACTTGACTTCATGTACACCTATGGCCAGTGAAATAAGTTTCACAGTATTGGTGATAAACGTTTTTGTTATGATTATTCAGTATCTGGATGAACTTTTGACGCAGCTGAGTGACATTGTTGAGAAGCACTCTGATGTCAATGTAAGTATGTGGGTAGTGCTGGTAAACACTGGAGTTCTTATCTCGGTGACATCTAATTTCTTCTTACAAAGAGACTCTTTGGACCATGTGTACTGAAGACATCTGCAGGTGAGTCTTAATCCATAACCTTGATTGACCCTCGATTGACACTCAATTGACATCTCAATTGATACTTGCTCAAAACTAGATCAACACCTCATTGATGTCTTAATCAACACTAACCTGGTGAGTGACACTCAATTGACAGTCAGTCATTTACATTGACTGACACTCAATGGCGTGTCTGTGAAAATGAGTCGACTGTTGTCTGATGTTGATCAAGTGTTGACCAGGTATTGATGGAGAGGTCAGTCAAGTGTTGATCAAGATGTTGACTGAGTGTCAATCAAGGGTCAAATTAGGGTATCGATCGACACTCAACCTTGGATGCCTTGTGTACACATGATCCAACTCTTTGTGCCTTTTTTTTTCGTAGTTGCTGATCACTATTTTTGTTTTGACACACAGGTGTTATTTATTGTCATGTTCTTGAAACCTTGATCAACTACATAGTTTTACATGTATGTACACATGCACTCTTTAAATGACATGATGTGTTGTTTTCAAGGTTTTAGATGAATGTGGCAAAAGTTTTAGGACACTTACAGACAATGATTACACCTTGGCTTCCACAGCTGTAAGTACATACATGCACATGTACCTTTTAGGTCATTGTTTATGTGTAATAGAATGGAATGTTTTTCTCTCAGAATCAGGCAGGAAGTAATAGGTGAAATGCTTTAGATAATAAGGTATTTTTGAGAAGAACACAATCTTCCATGCTGCACTTTTTGCATTTGTGCTCCCAGATAACTCACTACAACAGAAGACTGGCTGCCTGCAGTCCAAGAGTGGTTTTCAGTTGAGTGTTGTAAAACCAAAACCAGAGTAATCACTCTCACAAAAGACATGGCAAACTATTCTGAGCAAAAAAACATGCAGCTTTAATTACTCTTGACACTTGAGTGAACACCACACTATTTGAGTTGTCTAATTCGACTTCCAATTCTTGCAGAAATCAGTTTTTTTGTTTTATACATGTAGCTTAAAAGTCATAGTTATATATTGTTCAGGTACACGTGTACATCCTCTGCACTATAGCTTCTGTTAAAAACATTGTGTTTCTTATTCATAATTTTTGCTACGTTGATCACAGGATGTGTCTAAAAACAAACTCATTGATTCATTTGTGGCAAAATTCAAGGAAAATGTGAAGAGTGGTTTGGAAGCAGTAAGTTTCTTCTGAACTTGTGTTGTGTTTGGTACTGTAGAAGCTGTTTTGCACCATTGTTCTGAGAATTAGCCCTCAAACACACTTTTACATGCAAATACTGCACAGTCATTTTCCTCATGTTTGAGTGACTATCACAACTAAAAGTAAGTTAAAACTATATTATTTTAGAGAGCATAGCTGTAAATGAAAACAAAAACATACTGAAAACAAAACAAAACAATAGAATATCTCTGACCAATAATAAGCCCCCACCCCCACCCCTCACCCCCTACTATTGACCTTCCAGCTCTTTTGATGCTAGGTGTAAGAGTTTGTTGTACATGACTGTATGGACACACCTTCCTAGTTCTCTAAGTGGATGATTTCATTTTTCATTGCTCTGTTTCACAGTTATACATGTGGTAGTAACAAAGCTTAATTAGGCTTTTTGACGATGCTCAATGCACTAACTATTGTAATGTTTGATGTTTTGAGGAGAAACAAGTTGAAGATGTTGTCTTGATGGTTGAACAAAGTTTGTCAATACCCAAGTCTGAATTTCTCCCTAAACCTCACACTAAAAACCTAGTCAAAGGCTCTTGAAGATGGGGGAGCAAAAATAAATGTTTTCATAATGATATACATGTGTGTCAGGTCTTCATGGGTGAGACTTCCCTCACTGAAGAATGTTATTTTTATGGTAAATTTTCCAGGATGAAGGGGATGAAGATGATCAAGAGAGATTTGCCCTTCATGTCAATCTTGCCAGAATAACATCTTTCTTCAAGTAAGTTCACCAACTGCATTCACCAGCTGCTTTGTAAACTATTGTTTTGGTGGTTTGTTTCAAAATTTTGTTGACGATCTATCCATTTGTCAGTTGTTGGTTTCCTGGTTTGTTAATTTCCTGCAGTTAACTTTATTTGGGGCAGGGATTTGTTTCTGTTAAGCAAGGGAAAATATCTTCCAGTCATCATAGTTTCCTTTTGTTGGAAATGTTCAAAGGTTCTATAAAAATCCTGTTGACTCATTAGTAAACATTTCTTTTATTATCATTGTGAATGCAGATCACACAATCTCAACAAATGGGATCTTTATGATGATCTGTACTACATCATTGACTATGCCAGAAACAACACTGTACCAGATGAGGTAAGAATAAATTAATACTCAAGACCAATAATCACAACACAAATACTGGGCCATTCTATTCTAGACAATAATTATGTGGTAAAAGGAATTGAACAGCTTTGACACAGCAGCGGTTGTAGACCTTTGAAACTAAGTTTGATACACCAGTATGCATCTGGGGAAATACATGTAGTAAATTTCCCCCTTTTTTGATGCATTCCTTCATTGGTCCTGTGTTTTACGTTTCAGATACTGGAGCTAACCTTTTCCAGTATGCAGATGCTGTTGGTTTGGAATTTAACAGAAATTGATGCTGATGAACCTGATAAGGTATTAATTCTTATGAAAGGTGTTTGTGAGTGTATTTAACTATTGCATCATCAAGACTGTTACGAGTATCGTTGAAGAGCAGGGTTGTTTCCAGACAGAACTCAGGATCGCTGGCAACAGCAACAAACTAATTTATTTCCGTAAGGTAACTTCGCAAATTTACAGCACTAAGCTTCTTCAAATTTGAATCAATCTCTCTTACAGAAGAAACGCTCGCTCTAATATACATGAGGCCTAAAGTTCTAGAAACTTCTATTTGGAACTAAATTAAGTAGTTTGACACAGTTTCTAATCTGAGTAATTACATAAGGAACAGAATGTTCTGGAATGTTCTTATACAAATTGGTCACGGCTGAATGACTTCCGGTTCTAGATTGTTCTAGAAATTGACTAGACAATTTTTCATAACATAGACCATTTTACAGATGTCTGCTCAGTGACTTGGCCTTTGGATGGCAGCGAGGCCGGAGTTGACCTTGTTTTGATACAGACCTCACGCTTTTGTCATGTAAATGCACCTGTAGTTAGCATCAGAACAACTTGTTTTACACAACAAAAGTAGTCAGGTTTGTATCAACACAAGGTCAACTCCAGCCTCACTGCAATCCAAAGGCCAGGTCACTGAGCAGACAACTGTAAAATGGTCTATTTGCACTCCCAGTGAACATAAACCTGCAAATTGTGAACGAGGGTGGAGGACAGGGGGGGGGGGCAGGTGGTTCGGAGGGGGCAGTCTGACAATGAGCTGCTTAAGGGGAAGCATTTGATCAGTGGGCTAACACCCAGTGCACTGAGAAGAGCCATTACATCCACAAGGATGGCAATTGTTTTGGAGGACTCAACAAATGAAAACTTTAGCTGTAGGACTTGATTAGATACATGTAGCTTCCAAACGTTCTTGTATGTTGCAAATGAATAATTATATGACAATTCATGTATTCATGTCTAACTGCAATGATCATTCATGTCTTCATGTTCTTGTATGTTATTGAAAATTTAGTCCTTAGAGTCCTGACGGTACGAAGTAAGGCCAGGGGAGTTTAGAAGGAGTCTTCAAGCCTTTCACTCTCCTGTTGAGATATTGAAAAGTTCCTACATGAATATAGGCTTACGCTAACATGTGTCTATCTTCCCACAGCATGAGATGCGCACACTAAAGAAACGTGTGAGCCAATTTATGTCTCATTGTGATGAGCTCATACAGTTTAGTTCTCCTTCCGTCCAGAGAGTGGTGAGTAAAGAAATTCCTTGTTTTTTTTTTACTTCAAGGAGCTCAGTCACGGTTCGCACATATTGAAAAGTTTAGCCTAAATTTTTCAAATTCGTCGTTTGTAATCCATGTTAATCTTCTCCATCCTTGTTCCTTTATGGTTTATCATTATCTCTGTGGAGTTTCTCCATCTTATTAAGCTCTTATTTTCAGGTTAACAACTGCATCGCAAAATGGAGGCTGGGTGCCTGTGATATCCAGGAGCTTCCACTATTGGCAGCCAGCTCCTAGATGGAGACTGCTCCCATGGCTGGCAAATCCTGGCAAGCCAGCCATGAGCCCCCACGCAGAAGGGAGAGCAGGCACCCGTCACACTGTGTGAACAGTGGAAAAGAGGGAGGGAAATGGGGGGGGAGGGAGGAAGCCTTGAAGATGAGGTCCCATGAACTGCCACGCAAATAACACGCTAGCGCCTGTAACGCTAAACGCACTTCAGTCAAAGAGCACATGGGATCTGGCGCATGCCCATGTATGAAACGCCGCTGACTCCAGACAACACTGGCGCTCTTTGTTGTTAACTCCGTTAAATTGCATTTAACTGCATTTAACAACTGCATCGCAAAATGGAGGCTGGGTGCCTGTGATATCCAGGAGCTTCCACTATTGGCAGCCAGCTCCTAGATGGAGACTGCTCCCATGGCTGGCAAATCCTGGCAAGCCAGCCATGAGCCCCCACGCCAAGCCGGAGGACCTCCGAGCAGCGCGCTAGCCAGCTCGGAGAAGAGAGGGGCTCATGGATGGGGAGGCCAGAGCCCCGAGAAAAATGCCCAAATCCGTAGGCACCCAGTAACTGGCAAATTAGTGACAAAAACCATACCTGTTAGGCAAGTCGTTCAGCTACTGAAAGGATGGTTTCCACAGGTGTACGCACATATAACAAGTAAGCATCACTCGACCAGCGACCCATTGTCTTAATGAGATGATCAGGAACACCTCTCTGGGCAGCAGTTGTAGCGGCTCCAATTCTAAAACTATGACCCGAGAACTTTCCAGGAATACCTGCTGCCTGTAGAGTGGTTTGAAGAAACGAGGAAAGCCGAGATCTAGAAAGAGCAAAGCCATCTTGGTGAATAAAGAGAGGTCCGGTGCCTGGCCCACGAAGATGAAGGTAGTTTGTTAATGCAGTCACAGGACAGAGAGGAAGGGAACCACGGCCAAGATAGATGAAACAACCCTGCCTGAAAGGATCAGTCTTTGCACACTTGATTAACACTCGAAAGCTTTGGGGATTGGTGGAGGAATCTACTTGAAGATCTGCCGCGGTCAAATGAACAGATGGATCAAAGGTACCATTTGTTGTAAATTCACCAGCTCTAAGAAACCCAAAGAAGCCAAGACAGCAGGCTGCCTATAGCATGACACTGTCAGGGTTGATAAAATCTAAAGACTTGTACAAAACAGACATAAGGTCGGCTGTCACTGGTTGGCGCTGAGGGAGATTTGGGCCCTGATGACGTTTGATCCCTCGTAAGAGACGCTGAAGTTGAAGACGGTTGACAATTGGGTCTGGGAAGCCATAGTCAATGTGTAAAGAACGGACTGCAGACAAATATACTTTAATGGAAGAATGGTGAAGACGATCTGCTAAATGGGTACAGAAGCGCATCAGAGTTTGTTCACTGGCTGGTAAAAGAGGCTGACTTGACTCGAAGGGAGTATCCTGACTACAAAAATCTAAGAACTGACGTTGAGCCGAAGCATAAACTTGGCGAGTAGAAGGTGCGAGGCCGTTGGTCAAATAGAACTGGCATTTATCTGTCAAATTACGGGCAGCTGAGCCAGCAGCGTTAACGGAATTGGAGTCGCCCCAGGAACTGCATGAGGAGCAAGATGATGGAAACGCTGAAAATCAAAACGAGATAAGGCATCAGCAATCGAGTTGTCTTTACCCGGCGTATGAGAGGCAGTAAAGGCAAAGGAATGTCGGGCTGCCACAAGTGACAAGTGACGGAGAAGAACCATCATGTTCGGATCCTTCGTGGTGCCCGAACGCAAAACACTAACGACTGCCATGTTGTCGGAGCAGAACTCAACTCGTTTAGAAGCCCATCGGTGGCCCCATAGGGAAGCTGCAATAACCACCGGAAACAACTCTTTGTAGGCAATTGCCAAGGGATGCTGAACAGCTGACCATTCACCCACAAACCATTCATGATCACAAATTGCACCATAACCCCGAGCACCAGCAGCATCTGAGGAAACGTAAAATTCAGGCAAGGTCACCCACTGTGGGGAAAGCAGGAAACTGAGACCACCCCAAGAATGGAAAAATTCTCGCCACCAACGGAGGTCTAAGCGAAAGTCTTGGTTGATCCTAATTGGGTGGCTATCACGTCGAAAGGCTGACAATAAATTGATCATGCGTCTCAAGAAGGTACGCCCCTGAGGAACTACTTTACATGCGTGTTGGAGATTGCCAATGAGAGATTCCAGCTCCTTCCGTGTGCAATGTTGTTTGAGGGACCAGGCTTCCAGAAGTGCAGCAATACGATCAAACTTATCCTGCGGCAGACGGGCCTGAAGTGAGAGAGAATCGAGCTCAATACCGAGCACAGTTAAGCAAGTGGATGGCCCCTCCAATTTGTTCGGGTGAAGAGGAATACCCCACTTTTTAAATAGCTTAACACAAGTATCAATATTGTTCTGGCAAACAGGTGAGTTAGGAGGGCCCAAATGTATGGAAGTCATCCAGGTAGTGTAAAAGAAAATTCACATTATAATTGTGTTTGAGGATCCACTCGAGCATATCTGCAATGGACGAGAAGATGAAAGGAGCAGAGCGTAGTCCAAATGGAAGCGCCATATCAATAAAATATTTCCCACGCCACTTCATACCAAGTAGGTAACGATCATCAGAATGGACAGGGACATTACGGTAAGCACTTTCCACATCGAACTTTGCCAACAGCGTTCCTCTGCCGTGAAGCATGATCCCATCGATGATATCATCAACCTTCATGTACTGCACTGAAAAGGGTTCTTTTGGAATGCCATCATTGACACTATGGCCTAAAGGACTAGACAGATCCAAGATAAGCCGCCATTTTCCAGGCTGGTACTTCTTCGGGATAATTCCAAAGCGACTCACATGGAGGTTTGGGATAGGGGCTATAGCAAAGGGGCCAGCTACACGGCCTTTGTTGAGTTCCGTGAGGAGATACTGGTCGATGACTGAAGGCTGAAGGGATGCTGAGTGCATATTTTTATTCTCCGATTTTAAAGATACCGCCCGAGGGTCAAAACCCAGCTGAAAACCATTTGTGAGACCTGAAATCACGTACTCCACTTGCGTTTGGTCGGGGTAAGAACACAGTTCATGCCGAAGTTCCTCCGCGTCTATGGGGGTTACTCTGGATGGGGGGACCAGGTCTTGCTGCGGGGCGCCCAAAATGGACAAAGAACAAGAGGGCAAAGCATGGTGTGCCACTTCGGAGGGCATGTCATTACCAAAAGCATCTTGTGGTGCAGGAACAACAACATTAACAGGAACAGGAATCAAAAAATTTGAAAAGGAAACTGAACAAGATGAATGTACGCTATTTACATATGGTTTGGATCCCACTTCAACGCCGCAGACGTTTGCTTTGGGATGGGGGAGTTGACTGGGAGCGCCGGTAGGAAGAGGTTGAGGCCCGAAATGGACAGTTGACACGTGGATGATCACCTTCACATTTCTCACAGCGATGGAGGTACCGGCATTGACCAAAGGTCCAGCGACAGGTGCCATCATTCCAAGATCGGCAAAAGGTGGATGAACCGGGTATCGAAATTGAAGCTGAAGATGAAGTGGTTGGCTGCTGGCTTGACTGGGGAAGAGGTGACGAAAGAGTATGGAAGTTGTACAAATCATGGTTCATGTGAGACCAGTCCACCAAACCTGCAGCAGCTGCGTCCTTGCGGAATGCAACATCGTAATGGAGCCAAGCCTTCCCAGGGAACTGGCGCGACGTCTTGAGAATTAGCAGCTTGTATTGTGTCATGTCCTGCCATCTGGAAGAATGAGCACAGCAGAAGATCCACGAGTACACAGTGAATGCTTCAACCCATGTCACGATATCAGTGATCTCTTGCACCCTTTTCTTGGAAGAACTCACGAGAAGTTTGCCATCAAGGTACGTTTGGGGCTCTGTCTCCTGGGCTTTCAAGTTCTCTGCTAGCAAGTCAGCAAGATACACAAATTGGCCAGACCTAATTTTTGTCACCAGCTTCTCCGGGATAGGGGAATAACCGGGGCCAACAACAAACGGCCTATTCAGGGATGTTGAGGTAGAGGCGATGGAGGAATTAGAACCAAAGGAGACCAATGGCGTGAAAGACTGGTTGGAAGATGGCAATCCATTCGCAGCACCACGAGAACCAAACAACGATGGCGAAGATAAAGAAGAATTGCCTAACGTGCAGTATGTTGAAATAAAGGGAGGAACGACCAAATTACCTGAGGACTGGCCTGCAGAAGAAGGCAGTGGTTGGTTAATGACAACAGAACCGGATGGCGTCGTGCCCGACGCCGCGTTTCCCGCTGTCGAAGAACTCGATGAGTGACTTTGCAAAGCCGCCAAAATGCGAGGTAACGTATCCCCCAAGGCTTGTGAAAACGCTTGACTGAGGTCCTGTTGAGAGAGGACGAAGGAGGGCGGAGTGGACACCGGAGTCGAAGAAATGGGAGGACGTACGACCGAAGAGGGAGAATCGGCTGAAGAAGAAGGCTGACTTGAATCCAACATGGCGGCCACACTGTTGTTTGTTGCACGACGATGTGCCATACCAAACGAAAGAAACAACGGCAAGATTCGAAAAAACGACGAACGAAGAACAAATAATGCACACGCTACTCAGGGAGGAAGCCTTGAAGATGAGGTCCCATGAACTGCCACGCAAATAACACGCTAGCGCCTGTGACGCTAAACACACTTCAGTCAAAGAGCACATGGGATCTGGCGCATGCCCATGTATGAAACGCCGCTGACTCCAGACAACACTGGCGCTCTTTGTTGTTAACTCCGTTAAATTGCATTTAACTGCATTTTCCTACCATTTAAAATAAGGTAATTTTGTATGTGACCAGAATAACTCTAAATACCGTGACTGAGCCCCTTTAATTCAGGGTTAGGATTGGAAAACATTGGGGTTGTTTACCATTTACCCCAAAATTCTGGAAATTTCGGTCAGAATATATATGGTAAGACATTCTTGGCTTGACCAACTGGAAAATTTTCAAAATAAATGGAACATCTTGAAAGGTAGTCCAAAATCTCCACTCAAAATGTCCAAGTGGAAAACGTGCTTACCATTTGCAATTCTTCACCACCATCTTGGAATTATGATCAGGTCAAACTTCTCCTTGTGTCTTTCCGAGGGGTTTTGAGTAAATGGTACATGGCCACTGCGAACGGTACTTATCATCAGGCATTTTTGCATACCATTTGCACAAACTCTTGCAAAGTGGTTTCTCCGTGAAAATGGTAAAAACAACCCAAATTTTTGAGCTAGAGACAACTAGTGCTAGATTTAACTAATTCTTTTGTAAATTCAGTTTTCGTTCTCCTTTTTTTTTTTTTTTAAATTCAGTTTTCTTTGCATCATTTCCCTGAATTGCCAGTCATCAGTGAACTTACAGTACCTATGGCCTACTGTTCAAATTTGTATTGAGAGCAAAATAATAGAGAATTCTCTTAAGAATAATTTTGACTGTATTGTTTTTCCTTTCTTTTCAAGGCCTTCACTTGTATCTGTGATTTGCTGATCATATTTGCAAAACAGTTAAAGAACAGAGGTACAGTTTATTGGCTCACATTTTTTTTGCTCATGTCATTTGCTTGTCAATCTGATGAAAGAAACTTTCAAGTACATGTGGAGATGTAAGTTGTAATCCTGAACTTCTTGCCAAAAAAATTACACAACGCTTGAATGCACAAGCGTTGAAATCTGAGTGCAAACGCACTTAAATTGCATGAAAAACAGAAACGTTCACAATTCTCACATCTAATAGTGAAACTGATATAATTCCAAGAATAGTTATTATGAAAGCTTACATACTCAATTACCTCTCTCAGCAGTCTCAATTTTTGCCCAGATTTTTGCCCGAAAAATTAGAAAATTTCTGTACCCACCCCCTTCCCAGCTCATACGCTTATGTCCCTGTAGCATTAGGATTAGTTAGCATTTGTGAAAATGGATGGGAAAAAATCGGTGATAGTACAATGTACCAGTACACTTGGTAAAAATGCAAAAAGAATAATTGTACATCTGTGATCTTTTAGGGATACTGGCACCAAAAAAAAAAATTACTTGTATTTTTTAACTGGTTGTGCAGAAACATATTTTGTCTTCATGTTGTAGCACCTACTCTTGCTCCTTTGGTGTACGAAGCTGATCACAGTACTCAAGTGCGACTGCGAGACTATGTTGTCAGCCATGTGTTTACAGACTTGGAGGAAGATGAACCAGAGGAAGAAGATGGTAAGTAAGATGTGCCTTTAATTTGTTCAGCATTACTGCATATGCAAATCTTTATGTTACTCAATGTCAGTTCCCATCCACACTATGCCAGAGGAATTTGAAAAAGGAGGCTTCACTTTGAAAATGCATCAAATGTTTTCCGTCCACACTGCGCCAGAGGAATTTGAAAAAGGAGGCTTCACTTTGAAAATGCATCAAATGTTTTCCGTCCACACTGCGCCAGAGGAATTTGAAAACGGAGGTTTCACTCTAAAAATACATCAAATGTTTTCCGTCCACACTGTTCATTTTGGATTTGTGTTTGAGGAAAACTGATTTACCTCGGTCAGGAAAATCACGTGATTATCGCGACGCTATCCGTATCGTTTTCGAAGAGCTCCGTTCGAAATGCCTGCATCCTTAAATTCCTCCGGTTTGAAGCGCGTTTTCGTAAAGCTCCAATTTTGTGACGGAATAGGCCTAACCGGCGAAGTAAACCTCTGTTTTCAAATTTCTTAGGTGTAGTGTGGACGGGACGTCAGAATTGCGTATTCTTCAGGCAAAAACCCTTACAATTGCACCAAAATTTGATACGACAGCATCATCTTGTTGTGCTGTGTTGCTTGAGAGTACTGGTGAACATCTTCTGTTACAAAAATCACTTCCTTGGCCGCTAGTTGCCTGTTGGGACCAGAGAAGACAAGTGCGGCCTACATGTGTATTGACTTGCTTTATACAGACCTACATTTACGTGCACTTTTAAGATGTATATGTATTTTGTGACAACCTTTCAAGGCAAATTGTTTCCAAAACTTTTTGTGCATTTCAAAGCATGTCTTCAAAGTGACCCATGCCTTTGTCCCATCTTAAAAGCTGAGGTTCAAACGGATTTAACCATGTAAGGACTTATTTTAAGTTTGTATGATAAATCAAATCATTCGTCGCTTACTTTCATGAATGTTTCCTTAGTGTTGTTGTTGTTGTTTACGCAGAGGATCAGACAGACACCAGTGCTTTGGAGTTGAGTAAAAAGAGGACTGCGTTGGCTGGATTCTGTAAACTCATTGCCTATAATGTGATTGACTTGAAACTGGTTTCTCCTGTTTTTGCGTTCCTTATTAAGGTGTGAAAACTATGCATATTGAAAATAATTTTCCATAGTAACTGATAATGTTTTTACCTTTTGAAAGCTACAAGTCAAAGGGAACTTGTTCGTTTTTCCTCAAATTAGGACAGGAGCTAGTTCAACATATAAACGACGAAAACGTGTCGCAAATGGGATTCAGACGCTCGCATTTAGAGAATATGAAAAATTCGACAATTCCTTTTTTTTTTCAAAACTCTTGGTATAGTGTGATAGCCAGTTCTGTGAGCTTTAAGTTGATATAGGGCTGTAGTTATCTACAGTTTAGGCTGATCATCTCGATGTAGTTTGCAATTTGTGACTTAAACTCACCTCGAAGTAGCCTGATGAAGCTTGCCGAATCAACTTTGTAACTGTCAGGCAGTATGGGGTTGGCACACAATGAGAGATGAGGCATGGATACTTCTACTCACTACCCTGATTGTTAAAATGTACAAAAAAGGAGATACACCTTTGCAGTCTCAGTATTACTGGTCTCTAATGTACTATTAGACTATATTTGTGCACTATTACAGCACGCAGAATTGATTTCTTTTGTGATTGTTGCGCAGGCATACAGTAACTATGGTGATATCATCCGTCATACCATGGCCAAATGCCGTGAGATCAGTAACACAGCATTTGCCAAAGCTTTGCTTCTGAGTCTTCAGCAAGAATTTGAAAAACTATTGGACGATAATAATGGAAATGCTGATACGAGCTCCAAGGACTATACAGCTATCAAGGTACAATGTACATGTACTGCTTTTAACCTTTTTCCTTCTTTTATACAGTATATTTTCAGGGTTGCCACAGACCTGTCGGAAAATGGTCGGGAAAGAATATAATTATTCTTCAAGGTCAGGGAAAAGTTTTACTTTGAGTCAGGGAAATTGGCATTGTGAAGAAAAGTCAGGGAAAATTGAAATAATTTAACACAGCTAAGTTAATACAAATGAAGGATGGAAGAAACATTTGGGGTCACTGTGATCTCAATAAAACTTTTCCTTGATGAAGAAGGAAAATTTGTTGAAAGCGTATCTGTCTTTATGAATAGTAGAAAAGACGGCTGTAGGTTCACGCTAGAAGCCACTACTAGATCTGACATTTTGTATTTTTCTGGTCAGGGAAATGCATTTTTTATCAGGGAAAAGTCAGGGAATTTTGAAAAGTGATGTCTGTGGCAACCATTTAAACATTGCCCAACGTTCTGGGATGCATTGGGTTGTATCAATTAATCTTTTTTTGAATGCCCGTTGTGTTTTTCAGGAACTTGCTCATAGGTTTGCACTCTCGTTTGGCGTAGACACGATGAAGCCTCAAGCTCGTGAATGTGTTGTAACTTTGCACAGGTATGCTCCTTAAAGAGATCAATTTCAAGATTGGGTTCTTCATTTCATATCCAAAGATTTTAGTAAAATATGCTTTTTTGTAGCAAAGGTAAGTCTCTGTCAAGTGAAGTGGTCCAAACTACATGACCTTATTCCGGTTTCCATGGCGTTGAGTGACTCTGAATATTTCTGCTCCTTCGTGGAAGGGATGCTAGTTCATTGAAAAGTGACCAGTATGTAGGGCCGGCCAGATGACCCGGACACATAGCACACTAGTGAGACAATCTCAGATAGTGCAGAGCGCAATTGATAGCTCTGGTACAGTAGTCCCATAAGTACTCACCCCTGCTCGGTTCACTTCCGGTTTGTGTCTACCTTGGTAGACTGCTACGGCTTTTCCCCTTTGCAGTGTGTATGTTTCAAGGTTGTATTTTCATTCAAGGTCCAAAAATTACGTACAAATTAATTACTACTGGTGTTTTACGTTGATTTTTGGTCATGTTAAATTCAATAATACGCTGAAGCAGCAAACGTGACAGTTTAGCTCTTCACGCCAACTTTGTAACTTGATACTTTTGTTTTCCTCGCAAAGGCATTTAATATGAAACCCTTGTTTTCTCCAAAACATACGGAAGATATCCTTGTTTTTTGGAGATAAATGAAAGAAAGTTAATATCTGATGTAGTGATGACGAAACGGAACAGAAACGATGTTGTTTTATTAAAAATGCAAATTTTTACCGATGAACAAGAACTAATTTAATACCACTTTCTTTTTCTGTTGCCACCTTTGTTGTTAACAATAAAACAATTCAAAATTAACACACAACGATATTGATGGCTAAGAAGCATTTCAACAAAAAGTATTGAAGATAAACAGCGCTACTTGGCCGATATGAATGAATCTCCTCAAAGACTGATTAAATTAAGTTGCGCTTTCATTAGGTGTCACGGTGTCTGCAGCAATATTTGAGCATTTTCCTGGTTTCTTTTGTTACAAATTTACAATTTGCGGAGTATTAAAGCCACTAATTTGGGAACTTTTTGGTCTCTCTTACAGACACAATTAAGGCAAGAAATAAGCTAGCCGCTAAGGAGAAGCAATACATTTGAACCCTGACAAGCACACTATTGTAGATTGAAAACAGATGATATTTGTTGAACCGACCTGTTTGTAATTCTAAAAGCTACGCGGCCAGAGTAACGTTACACTTTTGCAATAAAAAGGGACAATTTGCGCTACCTGAAAAATAACTGCCGTCCTTGGTCACATGACATAATATATAAGATATCGCGTGGAAAGATAGTGTATAACACTAACGATGCTAGAACGCATGCGTCTTACACGTTGAGCTCTACCATAAGGAAAACCACTCAACATTTGTGCGTGATTCCGTATGCAATGTATCCTTCACCTGGTATAGAAGCCACGAACGCTAACTAATCTACGCATGCGTTTAGGGCAAATTAGGTTTGTTCTAAGGAGAATAGTACCACAAGGAGAGCAAGGGGTTACCTGAAACAAATATGTAGCTTTGCGATGTTCAAAGCTAAGTGACGGCGATGGAATGTGTTTTACGTAGAGTACACATGTACCTTTCCCACCCTACCCCCACCACTTCCTTGCCTCTAGACTAATTAATTAATTGAAATTAATTAATTAAACAAACATTAAAGTTTACACCTTAACGCCATAGTGCCATAGTGCCATAGTGCCATAGTGCCATAGTGCCTTAGTTCCTTAGCGGCAGGCAGCTCCCGTAACCATCTCAATAGTGCACTCTGCACTAAAAATCCTCCATGCTGGACCGCAAGTTGCACAGTGCAACAAACACAAAAAACGAACTCGCGCCTGTCAAGCTTGACTTTTCTTTGTTTGGGATGTCCCAGTGCATACATTACTTGCCAAAAATTTTGGACGATTTAACGCCCAAGTCGCTAGTGGAGGGAAGGTGCCTACGAAGCCCGGGGGCTGCAACCGCAGTCACATCCCCAAGGCGCTAGAACACCCGACTGGCCTGCCCAACCCGCAACCAAGCCACGAGCCCCCCGCGCCAAGCCCCCTACAGGCACCCGTCACTCTCAAGCCAGACGGCATTGGTGGAAAATAAATGAATAAATAAATAAATAAATAAATAAATAAATAAATAAATAAATAAATAAATAAAATAAAATGCTGAAAGAAAGGGGGGGATAGGGAGGGAACGCCGAGAACCGCTAAACTATAATTCAATCCACAACGCCACACTAGCAGAGCGATGAACACACTGCGAGCACATGGGACGACAACACATGTACTAACCAAATATACCGCTGGACAATGTCAGCCCCAGGGCTCTCACGACCATATGACTGTTGCAAACGCTACAGAAACGCACCAAACGCTAAACAAACGCTAACAGATGGCCAAGGCACTAACAAACGCCTACAAAAACGCTACTGACCAGACTGGCTCCTGGTCATAAACTATGTAAAATTTCATTGAACTATATCAAACGCTACAAAACGCACCAAACGCTAACCAAACGCTCACAGACGGCCAAGACACAGACAACCGCCTATAAAAACGCTACTGACCAGACTAGCTCCTAGTCGTTAACTATGTTAAATTCCATTTAACTATATTAATTTTCGGACACTTTATCGCATTTCGGACAAATTTCGGCCAATTCACTGAAACATAACTCAAGCAAAGTTACGCCTACAAAACGCGAATGATACAGAAACAACATGGGTGGAAATGATAGTTTTCCCATAACCTCATGGTTTTACAGGCACAGCAATGAGAAAATTACACAAATTCTTACGTCCCCCAAACAGTATCGTTTAACAAGAGTTTGCTTCATAAAGAAAACTAAGAGCTTTAGAGCTACTTAAAAGTTTTATACTGTACTGTAAATGTTGCAGATGCTTAAAATTTCAGACGCGTAAAAATTTCGGACAGTACTATTTTCGAACACTTTATTCGTCCGAAATTAAAATTGTCCAAAATTTTTTACAAGCAATGTACGCATGCCAGCATGCCGGATTTTGTGCCATGCGATGGTCGTGTAAAGGGTCATCCCTAACGAAAGAGCTGTTGCCCAGTGGTTATTACATTGTTCAGGCATAGTATTCATATGGGTCACTGTCAAGGAGCCACTGTCCTCGTATAGTGCTCTTGGGCGATGTGCTTATAAAGTCTCGGAGTGCCTGTCTGCCCCAGGCGTACAATTACATTTAGAAAATGGTGAACTATTGTAACACTAGCAAAACAAGTTGTAGGCAGGTGGAGGGAAGAGGACTCCATTAGCCACACCCTTGCCGCTTTGACAAAATTGTAGGAGGTAACTATGACGGAAAACCATCTAAACCACAAAGATATCAGCATTACACCAGTTGTTTCATTCTGTGGATACCACCACCTGCCTAGTGATTCACTTAGTGGGGATAGGTATGTCTGTCAAATGATTCTTTCTGCTTGTTTATTTCTTTAGGGAAGGAATCTTGTACAGCTTAAGGAGTGAAGACACTTCTGCTCAAAAGGAGATAGAGGAGCCACCAACCAATCTGCAGTTCTTGGATGTACTGAATGAATTTACATTCAGGCTGATTGCTCAGGACAAATCCGGCAAGACTGGAGTGTAAGAATGAGATGAGAGCGTTCTCATTTAAGAGCGCGTTTTCTTAGTCAAACAAACAGAACTAAGTATGGCTGTTAATACAACAGAACTCAAGGTTATCTAGTATTTGACTATCCTTTGTTTTGTAGAATTGTTGTGTTTGGAAATGTGGTCAAACACTGTCGCGAGTGTTTGATATATTACCTCAAGTTGTTTTACGCTGTGGAAAACAGAGTTCCAATGATCCTTTAAGCAACAGTACTGAGAGGCTTCTTCAGTTGCTCCTCCAGTCCCAAAATTTTGAACGGAATTCTTGAAAACTTAGATTTATAAAACAAAGTAGCTTGTACGTTAGTGTGATCTTTGATATATTTTTTTCTTGCAGTTTGGCATTTCTTGATGAGCATGCAAAAGAAATGTTAAATAAGAAGGGAGGCCAGTGGAGTCCGCTGATAACGTACAGAAATGGGTTAGCGGGGCAAGATGAAGAAGAGGAAGGTATGGAAAAAGAAAGAGATACAAGTCAACAAGCGAGGAGGAGCGAGGAAAGAACGAAAAATTGATCGTTCTTGCTCTGAGACATTGTGGATGAGGGGTTAGGGTATTGGTGAAAAAACAAACTCTCCGCTCCTACTCTTACTAGCTGTATTTTATCTTGATAGCTAGTCCCAACTTCAACTCGTCAGCCATGTGATGATTAACCACTGGTCTGTCACCTGTTATATAACAGTCTCAACCATGTTATGCCTAGTAGAAATTTCCGTTTCTACTTTTTGAGTTGCTTATGTGAAAGGAAGCTGGTTTTTTTCTTTCTAACTAACTACATTTTATTTGTCAGTTTAAATCCATTTGCAGAGAAGGCAGCAATAAAAAATCCCCACTTCCTCGTGTACAGCTTCCTCCTCCTTTCTCTCTTTTGTCATTTTTTGGTTAACGCTTTATGTGGTTTTGATGTTTACCTTATAGGACAGCCGAAACGGAGTCGGGCAAAGAGAAGACTGCCCATAGAAGGTGAACTTTGTCATTGACAAATTATTTAAGCGTTATGTATTGTTTTTGCACACTCTATTATTCTAATGCCTAAGAACTACAGCACACCTGTAGACCGTACGTAGGCAGTATGTAACAAGAGTTAAAGACTTTGAATGATTTGTTTGCTGGATAGCAAGTTGTCTGGATGTCGAGTCATCTAACACTGCTTCTCCAATCGGAGGCGCAATGGCTAATGGTTTTTAGCGCTTGACTCCGGATCAAGCGGTCCGGGTTCGAACCCTGGCCGGGGACATTGCGTTGTATTCTTGGCCAAGACGCTTTACTCTCACAGTGCCTCTCACCACCCAGGTGTGTTAATGGGCACTAGCAAATTAAATGCTGGGGGGAGGGGGGGGTAACCCTGTGATGGAGTGACATCCCATGTAGGGGTGGAGTAGGAATACTCCTAGTCGCTTCATTCTACAGAAACCGGGATACGTTCCACCTGTTTAGAACACTTGACCCAACACAGTCTTGACTTTACCCTACCTTGTGCTTCTCCGTGTAAATCGTCTTGATTTTTGGAACCTTTGTACCACCATAAAGATTTACTATAGTCACTAGTGATCTCGTAGTTTTACTAATTTTACTACGTTTTTTCCATTTTTTGACTGTCATGCTACGTGAAAGATTTCTGAAAAGGCTCTATTCGTCATCTCTTCTCAGTTATAATTTAATTTTCTGTTTGGTTTGTTTTTGTATTCATTTTGTTTACTGCATTTATAAGGAGACGAGAGTAAAGAGGGAGAGTGGCTATCAAAGCAAACTCGCGTGGCGGAGGTAAAGAAGAAAAAGCCACAGAAACCAAGGGGGCCTCGCGGACGGCCTCCAAAATCAACTGCATCAACAGCTCAACAGACAGAGGCCCCCTCGGCAATACCTGCTAAACCTGTAAAACCTACCGCTGAGAAGGAGGCGAGTGATGATGATGACGATGATGCCATTTCTTCAGGATCAGGAGAATGGACTCAAGAGGAGCAGACGCCGCTGTCCTCTGTACAGAAGAAAAAACCAGCAGACGCCAAGGCTGAAGAAGAAGGAAGGGTGACTCTCACTGCGAAACAGGAACAACAAGAAAGAAAGCACGATGAACTGTCCCAGTCCGACGAAGAAAGAGATGAGGAACATGAGGACGGTGGAGAAGGAAGGGTGTCTCCTTCTGAGAGAAGGGAACAACAGAAGAGAAAGAGGGACGAATCGTCCCAGTCTGACGAAGAAGGAGACAAGGAACATGAGGACGGTGGAGAAGGAAGGGTGTCTCCTTCTGAGAGAAGAGAACAACAGAAGAGAAAGCGGGACGAATCATCCCAGTCTGACGAAGAAGGAGACGAGGAACATGAGGATGGTGGAGAACGAAGGATGTCTCCGTCTGAGAGAAGAGGACAACAGAAGAGAAAGCGGGACGAATCATCCCAGTCTGACGAAGGAGATGAAGAAGATGATGACGGTGGAGAAGAAAGGGTGTCTCCGTCTGAGAGAAGAGAACAACAGAAGAGAAAGCGCGAAGAATCGTCCCAGTCTGATGAAGAAGGAGACGAAGAAGGTGACGACGAGGATCAGGATTTTGAAAGGTAACATTTGACGGAAATGTGTACATCTAAAACATCGAGTTTAAGTGTCTGCAATGACACTACTGATATAAGACCTAATCATTCTCTACACAATTGTCTGACTGTGCGAGGTTGGTCAAGACTAAGACGAAGCGGCTTACGATTAACAAATCATCTTCTTCGTCTTTACCATAGTAGCCCAGTAGTAAAACCCGTGTATTTTTTTTATTATTATTATTACAGTTGAATGGACCTTTCTTGCGATGCGGTGGTGATTTTGAATTATATTGTGTAAAATAGCTATTTGGGAAGGCCTAGGCATCCCATAATAGCTATTTGAAACAATAGAATTCGAAATAGCCGCCATATCGCAGAGAAGGTCCATTGTTTCTTACAAAACATTGTCCGTTCAGACCAGGAGGGTCACCGTAACGTGGACATACCCGAGCTGCGAGGAAGCTGGGGAGACCTTACATTTTCCGGCCATTTTCGCTATTCTCCTCACTGCTCGAGTAGCGGCTCGCACGCCTTTCAGGTTGTTACTCCCCGGTTTAAAGCAGAACTCGCATTTGCTAGCCAATCATCCAGTCACAGCGCTTTTTATAAAATGTTAGATTTATACATCTAATCAGAACGAACGTTGTAATCATCAAGTTCCAAGAAAGCTTCTAATTGGTTAAAAATTTCTTTCATCTTCTGTGCGTGTAGTCTCCCAGCATCGTCACAAAGATCTTGGTTATCAAGTCAAAAAGCGCGCCAGGACAGCAAAAAGGTTCGGATAAGTTACAGTAAAAAGGATACTTCGGGCATCGGGTAAGTGTTGATATTACAACCAAGTAATTTTCTTGTTAAATAAGACACGAAAAACGTTGTCGAACGGCTCGCAAAATGGCTCTGAGTGTTATGGCCGCATTTGAAGTGACAATAGCGTGGAGTTAAGCAATGTCGTGTTATTTAATTAGGTGTTTGATATTAAAATGTGGCCTATTTTTCCCTGGGATTTTTTTCTCCTTACTGTAAATGACCAGTAAGCTTGCCAATCTATATAGCTATAAGAATTTGCACTTTATTAAATGTAACAGTTTGTTCATGGGAAGCTTCACTTATTAATTAATGCGACAACACATTTTTATAGGTGAATCACAGTAATCTTTGCCTTTTATTAACGTTTCCAGACGTGCAAGTCTTGAAGATATCGATGACGAAGAAGACATTGAAGAATATGAAAGTGAAGACAACACAGACATCGAAAAGAAGGTAAGACTTATAGAAAGGTACTCTAAAGGCTTACTCAGCTCAAGCCCTCTTCAGCACGCCCCTTCATTTTAGTCCCTGTTAAACATGGCCCCGTGTAAACGCGCATTTAATGGTTTGCTCTCGCTTTGTTTTAACGCTAATAGCAGACTGCAATTCGAGTGAGACGAGAGAGAAAAGAGCTTCCTGAAGCATTCTTTGGCGACTCACAAGAAGAAAAAGACACGGTAAGAACTGAAGCCTTTACTAGTCAATTTACCTGTGTCTTTGGTCGCATGATTGCTGAGTCACGCAAGTGACGGAAGATGAAGGGTTGGAGGGAACGTTAAGAGTATTGTACAGCTTACGGTACCAAAATTGGAGTACAAACCCCTTGTAAGACCCGTGCTGGGAAATGTTAGCCCGAGATGGTAGCACGGTCCGAACGCAGCGAGGTCCGTACAAAAGCGACCTCTGGCCATTATTTACCAGTACGGCTCCAGCAAGCTAGTTAGTTAATAGGTTATTATATGACACTCCATGGAAGTTGAAAAATTAAATTTGCCGGCTTCCAAAAACAAAAAATGCACAGGTTATGATTGTTTCCATGGAAATGGTCCGTATCGCAAAATCCCGACCAAGAAGAACCATTCCGCAGGACGCTGGGATTAAGAGTGTTTTTAGGAGGACATACTGTTGCTATGGTAACCTATTGTGTCACGAAAATGATGACAACGTGTTCACCAATGATTGGGCAGTTTTTTGATACCATGATTGCAGCATCAAGTGACAAAGAGTAGCTATAACTAAGTGTTGGAAACTGTTTTGGGCCACCTTAAGACAACCTTGACACATAATAACAGTAGTATTTTTTCTGTACTTTTTGTAACAGGAAGATGATTCTCCGTTGGAAACCGTTTTCTGAAATCGTCGAACTATCCATCAGATGGAAGCGCGAACTCATGGATGTTTTAATATTTATAAACGTTTTCTTTGTACAGAGAGGTTTACCATTGTATGACTATTTTGTTTACTTCTAGAGGAAGAGAATTCCTTTTCGTGGGATTTAACTGTACCTAGCCTTCAGTGGAGTCCGCGTTATCTTCCTTTTAAGATAGTTCAGTTCAATCCCGAAAATACCAATGTTGTCTACGTCATTTGAGAGTGTAATTGTAAGGGTTTCCGAACTGAAGAGGCTTTTAGTTTTAGTTCGAGGTATACTGTATTAAAACTTTAATATGCGTATTATCTGTGTTCTTGGTTTCAGTAACATTGACAAAACAAACTCCAGGAAGCTACTATTAATTAAGTTGCTTCGGCTTTGAAAAAATGACCTTAAAATGGAAGAAAACCCGGCTCATAATTATAAATGTAGGATTAGTCACTTTCCAATGAAAATATAACTGATGAGACAATTGCACGTTATTACATTTAACGCCAAACTATTATATTCCGTCCTTTTCTTAGATAAACTGTATGCCGACTTTGCTTAAGGTGGCTTACTACAGTTTTGCTGGGTTATAACGGCCCAACTTCTAACTCTTTTCAAAAATGTTTCAAGATGTTTTTCCTTTCTCTATATACTGTTTGCTTAAGTCTTACCATTCTATGTGAAACTTGAACAATTAAACGTCAACAAATCGCCAAAATGAACGACCGAGTACCTAAGAAGAGACTGGGCCCTAGTAGGTTAAATTACGTTTTTCTTAGACTGTTCACAGTCCCCTATTTTTCCGTGAGATCGTAGATGTCGATCGCTGAGTTCGACGGGCCGCCATCTTGGTCTCTTGATGAGAGCGAAACTGGGGAGAGTGCAAAATTCCCGTGGGTAGGGGTGGTGGAGGGTACGGCAGGTGAAAAAAATAGTTTCGCTCGCATCAAGAGACCAAGATGGCGGCCCGTCGAACTCAACGATCGACATCTACGATCTCACGGAAAAATAGAGGACTGTGAACAGTCTATGGCTCCTCCCAGCTTCCGAATGCTGCCGAGCACTGTTTTGTTGTCTGAACTGTGCTCAGCGATTTGATTACCTCGCGCTCAGCAGTAGTCGAAAGCTGGGAGGAGCCGCCGAACATTTGATTGACGGTAGCGAAAAACGCATTTGTCGGTTGAGCTTTGAATTTTGAAGTCCGCATGTTATTGAAAGGCGCAGTAAGCCTAAGTATTTTGCTGTTAAGTTTACGTTTAAGTGCTGGCGTCGGGTCGCGTTTAAGTTCTCCGTAAGTTTGTTTGCCGTTAACAAGTGCGTCCATTTTGTCAAAGTAGTCAGTCTTGTCCATACCAACAGTGACAAGTCCTTTGTCGGCTGGTAGTATATCAATGTTGTCGTTTTTCAGTCGTTTCGGTGCTTGTTGTACGTCATTGGTCGAGTTATTGTCAGGTATTGAGGCTGATGGTACCGTGGAAGCAATTCTGCTTCTGATGTTATCCTTGGCAGATTCTTGTGAGCCTCGCTGACGAGACAACCGCCTCGATACTGGATACGATAGACTCCGTCGGTGTCCGTTTAAGGCTGGTTTTCACTAGCGACGGAGTCAGTCGCAGTCGTAGTCGGAGTCGTAAGAGAGCTTACGACCTAGGGAAAATTGAAAATTGGAATCGTAAGCGGAGTCATAAGCTTGACGGAATCGGAGGCGGAAGAATCAGAACGTTTCTATTTCTTCCGATTCCGTTTACGACTCCGTCGCTTATGATCTAGCGAAAACTAGATTGTCGGAGTCGGAAGCAGAAGCGGAAGAACCAACCAATCGCAAGGCTCGGAATCGAACATTGTGACTGGTTTATTCTTCCGCTTCTGCTTGCGACTCCGACAATGCAGTTTTCACTAGATCGGAAGCGACGGAGTTATAGGCGAAATGGGTGTTCTTCCGACTCCGTCTTTTTTTTTTTTTCACTAGATCCGACTACGACTCCATCGCTAGTGAAAACCAGCCTTAAGGCGTCACTGAGTGTTTTAGTCCGTAGGACAGTACGTGAGTCTCGGTTTTGTCTAAGGGACGCGAAGAAATATTCCTGACCCAGTTATCGTCAGTTTTCGGTTGTTTTTATTGCGTTGAAGTCTTTTCAGTTTTCGTTCTTGTTCAGTACGAACGCGGTCTGCGGTTTTGTCGGCTGGCCTGTCGGCGATTGTCAGTGTCTAGTAAGTTAGTCGGTAACAGTTGTTTAAGGTGCCCATAATGTCACAAAAAAAATTTCGCTCATCTAATTCTACATTTCACCTAATGAACTTCTGCGGAAAAATTTTCGATTGGGATAAAATGCAATTTTTTTTATAAGCTTTTAAAGACGTTCAAATTTGCCGCCATTTTGGTCCGCCATTCGCACCAGTCTTCCTCGGTTTGAAGTGAGTCGTGACGTAGGTTCAGGAATACGTGATTTGGGTCATGACTTAGCTGACTTGAAAACAAGTGGAAATTTTGCTTCAGTTGTCTACATTTAGTTGAAAATGCCGGAAAGGTGCGTTGCCGCTCTTTGTAACAACGTTAATGATCCAGAAAACAACATGAGTCTTCACCGTAGGTTCCTGAACCTACGTCACAGGCATCAGTCTCGTGGCCATTTTCAGCACGTTATTCTTGTGATCAGCGGCAGGGGTCGACCGCAAGAAAAATAGAATTTTGACCTTTGTAAAGATTCGTAAAAAAACTGCGTTTTATCCAAATCGAAAAATTTTTTCGCAGAAGCACATTAGGTGAAATGTAGAATTAGATGAGCGAAAAAAAAGTTTTGACATTATGGGCACTTTAAGTTTGTGAAGTTGTTGTTGTAGTTTATTGTTGCAGTAGTTGAATCCTCTGTGACAGTCGTTTATCCGCGCTTTGACCACACGTCTGCAGGTGGATTTGACGATCTGGATGATTTCTTTTCGCATTACATGAGACAAGAAATTTTAGTGATAGAAACCGACGTTTCGGTGCGTCTTGCACCATTATCAAGGTTACATAATTAAAGATAAAAAGCGGTTTGTGAAGAGGCTAAATTGAAACGAATTTGGATAAGAGAGTGCCAAGCTATTACATGAATACTTCAGCACGAAGAGAATCAGACTGTACATTCAGTGCTGGTTTAAGATCTTGGATACAAAGCATTTCATTAACAAGGCAGTCAAATTTGTTCGTGCATTTCTTGATTACATTGAAGCGTGCTAATAAATTGGTCGGAACAGCAGTGTTATGTTCTTTGGAATAATGCTTGTAAATAGATAACGCCTTTTGACGGTGTCCCTCAACGCGCGTGTGAAGGTGGCCCTTTGTGTACCCAACATAACCTGCATCACACAGGTCACACTTGAATAAATAAATTATCCGAATCAAATGAATCAATTTGTAATGCACTTAACGTGTACACGGACATCAGTTTTTGCTGCAGGGTTCTTACGACTTTTTTTTTTCTCTTGTATTATTATATTTTAGGTTCAGGAACTTGGCCTTCAGACCCCTTACAGCAGAGACCAGGGCACCCATGCCTGGATCCGAAAGATTATGGCCCTACCCATCCTCCCAGAGGACTAGATTCTATCCGCTTTCAGAAAGGTGAAACACAGCTATTAGACCCTTACAGGAGTTGGCCGAGTACGCTAACAAGACTTGGATCACTAGCACCACCTGGCCCCCCGCATCCTTGAGCGTTTACCTTCAAGCCGTACGAACAAACAACGACGTAGAAGGTTGGCACAATGGCCTCAACAGACGCGCCCAAGGGCACCAACTGGCCGCACCACCTGCCCCTGTACATGCTGATCATGCTGCTGCACGAGGAGGGCAAACTAACATCTCTGCAGATCAGGTTGGTTTCTGAAAGAAAGCTCTGCCGTGTGCAGCGAAAGACGTACAGACAACTGCAGTCCAAAATCTTCAACTTGTGGGACCGTTACCAAAACGGAGAGCAGTCCGTCAAACAACTACTGTATGGTTCTCGCGATAAGTAACGTACAATGAAACAAAACAGCTCCTTTAGGAGCCACAAATCTATGAAAGTCATGATAAACAGTGCATCAGTCTGTGTTTTGTGGTTTATTTAGTGAAACACGAAGGGAATACGGGTTGGATTTCTATTCTGCTCACACAAGATCTCTCGCGCTTTCGCATGACTTCGCGTTAATGTTTCTGGTCGCCACACAAAATTTTGGGCGAACTCGAAAAGTTGGGGGCGAACTCGATAAAGGTGGGGACGAAATCGAAACACAAATTTTAAAGTGGGGATGAACTCGGTGGGGGCGAACTCGCCATGGGGCGAAACCGGTATCATTCACCTCTTGTCTATTCAACGGAGACTTAAGTTTAAGTCCAGCCGGAACGAGACCGTGGTCTTGGCAGTGGTGGTTGAACCAAAGTTGTCGGCGTATTCGTCTGACAGTACTTACCGAACTGACGTAGTTGTTCGCAAGTCGTTTGCTCTTTCGTCCAAGTGAACGTAACATAGTAAATGGCTGGTGGTATAACGGACCAGACTTATAACATCATCGACTGGCAAGCACTACTTATTCACTTGACTCTGAAGATGACTTCCGCTCAGGTTGTCGAAACGTCAGTCACCAACAACACTTCTTTTCAGAACTACCCTCAACCACTGATACTCCTGGGTTCAAACCATTTACTATATTACTAAAACAGTAGTTAAAATAAAACCTGAAATGAAATTCAGACTTGTACGGGAGTTGAACCCATGACCTCTGCGATACCAGTGCAGTGCTCTACTAGAAGCCAACTGGGAGCTGGTCATTTTGTTGGTTCGTAATAAACCCGTGATGAATACAGTCAAACCTGTATTAGGCGGACACCCCGGGGCCCATTTTAGTGTCCGCTTAATACAGGGTGTCCGTTGAAGACAGGTTCCCTCAGAATTTGTCTTGAAAGGGTCATATTAATATTCCTCAGTATTAAGAGACCTTGAAAGGGTGAACGGTCGAAATACCGTATTTCCATAAACAATAAACAATGACAGGTATATGAGGAAAAGCGATTTAAGTATACAGTAACAGTATCTATATTGTTCGAATCATGTGCAAGTTTACAAATCAAACCGGAACAAAAGTTCTGTAAAAACAAAACCGAATAACAAAATATTGCATTTCTGTGACAGCTTAGTTTGTTGGCAAACTTAAATGACCGATCTACTAAAACATGGACAAAAAAATCATGCATTCTTTTTCCGGTGTCCGTTTGATACAGGTTTCTAACGATAGAAATGACCATAAAAGTTTAATAGAGGTTTCCGTTGAATACAGGTATTCTTGCAGTGAATGTGGGAAAAGAAAACTGGGACTTGCACTGCTGTTCGCTTAATAGAGGCTAGAGGGTGTCCACTTATATGGGGTCCGTAAATGACTGCGAATATACGAGGAATGAAGATGAGAGAGATCGCAGTTAAAATGTGAAACGAAGACGCATTACTTTAGATTAGCTTTTTCTGATTAGATTATGTTATTGTAATCTTTTTATTGTTTTTTTTTTAATTTTTAGAATTGTAGAATATCTTTGTGCGAAGCGAATGCGATCATCTCGTTATGCTAGTATGTTCTATATAAATTGATAAAATATTTAAATAAATCCTAAAAAAAAATTGATCGCAGAAATCGCAGGTTATTCGTAAACTCGCCGCACGCGCGCCAAAGCGAAAATCCAGATAACGGCGCTTGAGCAGGTGTTACGTGCGAAAGCCTGCTATAGCCACGCAGCCCACTCCCTCCCCTCCCCTTTTACCGTGCTATTTCCCACTGTTCTTTGCAGGTATAGTGTCTTCGCTGCCATTTTGCACGTGGGTAAGTGAGGCACAACACCAACGTTCAAAGGTTTGTAAATTTGTCTTAAAGCGGCTTAATCCAGTGAAATTCTTGATGTGAGATAGTAGGTAACTTTTTTTCCCCTTTTTATGCATGTCAGAGCCAGGAGGAGGAATGAGGACACGTTGTGCTTGTTGATCAATGCGGTGCTCTTCACGATGAAGGTAAGCTGTCTTGGCTTAGCGTAAACTCACAAACTTTAGAATTTACAAGGTGACTGCGTTTCAGTTTGATTTAATATAAGCTTAAACTACTAGAACAGGTATAATATATACGCGTTAGTAGAAAAACGAAGCGACAAATTCTATACCTGCCAACTTTCACACCTTTGGCGTGAGTCTCAAGCTTGAAGTTCGAACTCCTACGCGATCATGGGGTGTCTGTAAGACGTAGACCTCTAAAAACGACCCTAAGACCCCAAAAACTCGAATACGAAGACCCTCCTAATTTTCTAAGGCATTTTGACCCTCAATGAAGTTTTGCTTCTTCTTTTTCCGGCCAATTTTGTGATGTCAACACAGTGTTAAGTTTTAACCGCCATTTTGAGCTGAGCAACCAAGCTCTCACACTTGGCCGGAAGTGATGTTGCCAGTTTGGCCATCTCATTTTAACCTCCATTTGGGTCGAAAATTTGTACAGATATTTCTCTCTGAAAAATATACATATTCGCTTCTTCAAATTAATGAAAATGAAGGCAAACAAAGTCAAAATACTCAAATAATTTTTTATGAAAATGTAGACAAAAAAATCAAAATACTTAGTTTAAGTAAACATCTTAGCTTGGCAAAAGTCAAAGCCTCAAAGTTGGGTTTGGATTGTTCAGAATGATGTTCACATTGACAAAACTTATGCAAAAGGAACTCGCAGCTAAAATGAAACTGTACACGTCATTTTATTTATGTCCATGTGTAAATAGCGATTTTTTGAAAAATTTGTGTGTATATTTATTCCAAAAATCAAAAGAAAACTCATGCAATTTATACCTTTTGATAAAATATAAGTGACAATGTCCGTCATACTTTGGAAATTTTCATGACAAATTTAGGTGTCAAGCTCCAAAACAGTTGAACTGTTGATTCAAGGGTAAATAAAGAAGCTAGTCATAAAAGGGGATAAGTGACAATTTTGGTTGCTTTTTTTTGCTGCAAATTAGCTGAAATTTGCATGTGGTCTTCAATGTAATAGAAAAACGTGGTCCTGTATTTTTGTCGCTGGTTTTTGCTTTGTTTTCAAGTTAAAACGTATGCAAAAACTTGGCTTTTCCTAGCCATGTCTTTACGAGTTTATTTGTTGAACAGCAAAAAGGCAGACTGTTCGTAGTGTATGAAGTCAAAATCAAATCCCACAGCATATAGAGCGGAAATCTGGGAACAGATTGTTTACATCGGTTATTGTGCTGTGAACACAACACGTGAATTGATCGAGCGTCAAATGAAATACCGTTGAACAAAAAAGAGATGTGTCACATTAGAGCTCTGTCAACTAATATCTTAAGCATTGTTTTAAAGTACCTTGTATGCCTGCCTGGTGGTTGAGAGGCATCATAAAGCCTCGGTAAACCCGTAAGTCATCAGCACGTTTAAAGAATCAAAATGTGTTCTGAAACTTCGAAGGCAGCTGATATACTGTAATCGTGTTATCGGCGTTCGAAGTCAGATCAAGCCAGGCAGCAAAGTTCAAGAGCAGTTCTTGCCCAAGATTAAAATACCCTCTGGTGAGTCGTGGCCCATTTGCCAAGTGTTGCTAGCATCAAAGTTTGGAAAGCGAGAACTGGTTTAAGACTTATAAAATTTGTCTTGTATCGACCACCATGTTTTCCCGTGCATGAGGTGTAAAGACCCTTCCCGGCATGCATTGCGATTACGCTCTGCGGACTTTTCTCGAACTTTTAACTAGATTTAAACATAATAATGGTCAACAAGTAGCGATCGGTTGTAACAGATCTGTGATCTAACGTGTTAACAAGTTAACATGAAATCAACCTTTTAACTGTTTTTGAGCTGAAATTAATATTTTTTTAAGGTTACATGTTGCGAGAAAAATCAACATTTTGCTGTATTTTAAGTGAAATGAACATCTTTGCAGTCGCGCATTGACGTGACAACAAATATAAGTTTTTTTGCATACGTAATGTCTCAGAAACGATGCAAACTTCAGCAAAAACACATACAAAACATTGTTTAACACACCTAAAAAATAACGCATGCAAAATTTGAAGCTTTTTTGACAAAGTTCACTTTTGAGCAAAATACCTAACGTCCATTTTCCACTGAGCCCTTCACATAAACGAAACCGGACTTAATATACAAAGGATTGGCTCGGTTTATCATAACAAAGGCCCTGGCTTCGTTCATCTGAAGGGCTCGGCTGAAAAAGGGTGTTAGGTATTTTCCTCAGAAGTGAACTTTATTGAAAATGCTCCAGATTTCACATGCAGTTTTGTTTAGGCATGTTTAGCAATGTCCCGTAGTTTTTCCACTAAACTTTGCTTTGTTTTCGAGATATTGCGTATGCAAAAAACCATTCAGTTCTCCTAGTGGCGTCTTTATAAAGCAAAGCAAAAACCAGCAGCAAAAATGCAGGACCACGTTTTTCTATTACATTGAAGACCACATGCAAAAATTCAAGCGCTTTTGCGAAAATTTTTACATTATTTCTCGAAAATGAAGAGCAACCCAGTGAAAAAAATTATAGGGCAATGTTTTTCAGCTGAAATGAAGGCCACATGCAAAAATTCACCTAATTTGGAGCAAAACAATAAAGCAACCAAAATTGTCACTTGTCCCCTTTGATGACTAGCTTCTTCAAATGTAACCTCTGTATAGTTATTGTAACATTTCCTAAAGCAACATCCAAGTAACAGAGCTTTCCTTGAAGTCATTTGCTTGATTTTCAAATATGTCATATGACCTAGTAACACTGTTTAGAGTGTAAGAGCTAGTACCTTGCTTGATGACTTTCGTGATTCGGGAAAATGAAATTTTGATATCCGTGATCTGTGATTTGCTATTCTTTCCATTCATGAACCATGCGACCCTCTTAACTGCAACGTTAAGTACATGGTAATAAAATAAAAGGTCATATAAAATTATTTCTTAGCCTGACAAATAAGCTTTCTTTCTCTTCCAGATCAGATGCCAACAGGGACAAAGTGGACTAAATCTTCAAGCAGTTATCTTTAGAAGGGCTGCATGTCCTATTTTGCAATCCAACTCTTGGGTGAGCCAGGTAAACAAAGCTCTTGAATAAGCCAAGTTCTGCTCTGATTATTTGACTTCAGACATGCAGTTTGTGCCTTGATTATTTACACAATGAGTAAGAAAAGCTGTTAAGTCACACTCTTTTAAGCCAATCATCCATGAAATTGTTAAATTTATCTTCTGCAGCCAAAAGTGATGTTCAAAAGTAAGATGTGTTATCAAAATTAGATTGCATTTTCACCTTCAAAGAAAATTGTTGAATTGGCTATTGTATAACTTAGTGAGTAACTGGGCTGTGGTACCAATCGACTGGCTGATTGACATTGTTAAAGTACACGTAGCTGTGGTCTATCCTGTTTGTTTTATACATTAACAATGAGAGAGAATTCTAGGTAAAAGTGAGAGAAACCAAAATTCATTCTGTGAAAATGATCCTGAAACTGGCACAGTAAAACTCACAGTATCCAGACTATGCACAATAACTCAAACATAAAAAGACTGACTGACTGACTGACTGATCGCATGACTGACTGTCTGACAAACTGATTAGTAGATTAACACAGACTGAGAGACTGCTGACAGACTGACTACTGACTGACTGAACAACTCGTGACTGACTGACTGATGGGCTGACAGACAAACAGACTGACTGACTGACTGACTGACTGATGGACTGACAGACAAACATACTGACTGACTGACTGACTAATTGATTGACTCATAACTGACCACCTGATGGGCTCATTACTGACCGATTGACTGATGGACTCATGACCTACTGACTCACTAATTGACTCATGACTCTTTTTGACGTACTGAATGATTGACTCATAACTAGCCTGTGAACAGGCTCATTGGTGCCTCTTCACCAGACTCCTTCCCGCCAGATCACTTTGCTATTTGCCACTCACGTGCGTAACTCAAAGATGAGCCTGCTCGCAGGCTAACTCATACTGACTGACTGACTTTTTCAGGACTGCTGACTGACTCACTGAATGACTGCTAATGGACTGCTAGTGGACTGACTGATTGACTGCTGACTGACTGACTAACTGAATGATTGTCATTGACTTATTCATTACTGTCTGAGACTGCTGATGGATTAACTGATGGACTGTCAACTGACTGACTGATTGACTGCTGAGTGACTGCCTGACTCACTCACTTACCAATGGACAGAATCTGTGATTGGCTGATTGACTGACCATCTGTTTAAATTGTTTGGCACATGATGTATCGGCATTGATCTGTTGAACTTCTGAAGCATACATACGATATTTTGAAAGAAAATTATTAATAATAAAAGTATTAAAAAGTCACTGAAGAAAAGGTTTGGTAGATTGCATGTCTGAAGTATTTAACACAGTCAAACCTCTCTAAATGACCACCTTGTGTAAAGTGACCCCCAGGAAGTGACCATCTCAAGTCTGAAATATGACTACCTTGTAAAAGTCCCAAACGGTCTCATGCAGCTAAATTATTAGAACAGAAATTTATCTATAATTTATAAGCACCACATTGGTTTGGCAAAGCGTACAGGAGGTCACTTTTGGGTTGGTTTGACTGTATCTCTATTCACTGTAAACCTTGTTGGGTACGTTTTTCAAAGCATTTCCTCTCTTCTCCGCCAATATACCTTCAGATGTCATTAAAATCTTAAACAAAATGCACATTCAAGATTGCAGCAGAAATTTTTTGTTTTTCGAATTTTCGCTTTTGCTCAACATTCTAAAAAAAAAACAGTCTGTACATGAACATTATTTTACTATTGCGTGACTGATTTACCTTGTGTGACGAAGAGAACATAATAATGTCACGCAAGATGAAAAATGCAAGTACAGGTACAGAAGTCTTTTTTGTGGAGTTTAGATCTTCAGCTAAAGCAGACGAACTCTTTAAAACCAACTACAAGATAGAGATAACAGTATTTAATTGCAAAAGTTAAAACTATTATAATTTTGATCTGTTAATATGGAAAAATTTACTCGTTAGGTGCAAATAGCATACAGAAATTTGCATGTTTTGTTTTAATGATTTCAAACCAGAACAAGCAGAATTAGAATTACAGCTTCACGGTTCTCTTGAATGAATTTCTTGATGTTGTATGATCATAATTTACAGAATTGAAAATACACTTGAAAATACGCTGGAGTTGATGTACTTCCCGTGCGTACAACAAATATAATTTTATTTCAGAGCCATTTCTGTTTGTCTTGAAAGCAAATATAAGCCGACAAAACATCAATATAATATTGACACGGTTGTGAATTTTCTCAGGTTTTTCAGCGATTATTTAGAAACCATTCTTTCATTGGAGAGGTTTTGGGAAACTTACTCTGAGGCAGTCCCAAGAGTGATGAACATATTATTTCTCCTTACATTAATTTATTTGAAAATCATCAACTCGGGATATTGTCTTGATATATTGCCAAATTGTCAAAAGAAAGATCACATTACTTGAGGCAATTAGTAAGGAGAATTGATATGTGTCCAGCTTAGGACTGAAACTCTTATGGTTACAGTAACTGAGGTCTTGTTAAAACTAAGCGGTACGATTCCAGACTGGTTTTAGTAAACGGTTTGTTTCTGTTCCAATGTACGCCACAGATATGTTTAAATTTTAAGTTAGACTTTGAAACAATTCGGTACAAATTCTCTTAATATATTTCAGTCGTTTGAAGTACTTAAAAGACGTATCTGTGGCGTACTTTGACACGAGAAACGAGCCGTTTACTAAAACTAAGTGTTGATGGTACTGCAGCGTTTTATCAAAACTTCTCCAGAACTTGGCTTATTTTTGGTGAGTTTATCTGGTTCACTCAAATGGTTGGATTGCAAAGTAAAACAACACGGGTGGAAAGATAACAAAATTTTATTGAAATAAAATTGTTTCTTCTTTTCCATTAGTTTTATTGAAAAAATAAAAAATAATAATCTAGCCAATCTTGTCCCTGCTCTTTGGGTTGCTTCGACTCTGCCTTTCGGAGGCGGTGTTGTTTCTGTAGACCTCATTTAATATTCCAACTTTAAAATTCTGGTCTGTTTTATCTGATCCTTTCACCCAAGCCGGGAACAGTTAAACACTTGGAAGAGTTGACCGTTTGCTCCCAAGTGGGGTGGACAGCGTAAAGGAAAGTGAGAGTTTGCTTCCCATGCCTCCGGGGTCTCAGTCGTAATTTGTCACAATGCTACACCCGAGTAATTTTGGAATTAATGAGTTGAAAAATAATTAAAAAGCCAAATTCGTAATTTGGTTCAAGATGCTAATCCGCAAGTCAATGCATCGAAAAAATAAAAGATTTGCAAATAAGCTCGCCCCCCGGAATATTTTGGACGAAAACCCATTTTGGTTGGAAATGTCCGCGACCTGGACAAGAAAAACTGAAGAGCTAAAGTATGGCGCTCAATTTCAGTGCATTACCGTTGAAATCAAAGAAAGATTTGAACACACCGAATCCGCCAGTCTGACCTCCGACCAAACCTCCGACCGACCGTCATTCCACAAACTTCACCAAAGAGCACAAGTCGCTAAAAGTCTTTCATCTGTTAAGCTACCGATGTCACGTTTCTCTCTTAATTTGGATTAACGAAATTGGCCGATTATTACGGCGAAAAAGCTTTAGTTTTGATTTAAAACTAAAAAGATTTCAAAAGGTTTTAGTTTATTATGCATGCTTATTCAGCTTGTTTGTTTGTTGTCGTATTTCAAATCACATGACGTTACTCTGGAGAGTTGTTTATTCAAATGCAAATCAAATTCCCGTGCGAATGAATGAACAATTAGAAGGTCAATTCTCCACAGAACATCCGTGATTTGAAACGAGCAATTAACATACGAAGCTGAGCGGGTCTTGTTATTTGAAAACTAAAACAAGCTAAAGATTTAAGCCGAATCTCTGTTGACACTGTTAAAAATTTTGGAGTAAGAATGAGATAAAGTTATGTTGTGTTTAAGAATTAAGTTAAATATTCATGCGCGCGAAGATTTAACTAGAAAATTGTTGACTAATAAATTTTGTTGCGTTTGTTTGTTTGTTTTTTTTAATTTGGCCGGGTTTTGGCTTGCAATGGTTTTAAAATTCAACTTGAATCAATAATTTCCATTGCAGAGGTTTAAAATTTTTTTTGTTTGTTAATCTAAAATTCCCACTACAAGAGATTGTAGCGTCCTTCGCATCCGCGACTTCTCTGCTCACGCAATGTCTCTCCTGACTTTGTGGAGGAGCATTGCGAGACAATCCGAGGAACTCTGAATTTAGTGAATTTTACCGGATTTTAGTGGAAAAAAATTGAGCCAACCTAAAAAAAACACCCCCTCAAAACAAATGTTTATGATTATGAATTTCTACTGTTATTGCCAAACAAATAATTAAGAAATGTTATATTGATTTAATTTATATCTATATAAATTACACTTCATAAGGTGAAAAGTTTTGAATTCCTGTTTAATTGACTCGGTTGGTTAGAAATTGAATAAACTTAAGTGCTTAAATCAATGCAAAATGTTTCAGAATTGCTCTTCATCGGCAGACTAATTAACTGTTAAATGGAAAGCCACCGTTTTAATTAACAGTTAACAAGCCTAACAACGAAGAATTATTCATCAACACCTATCATATATTAGTTTCTAATAAACCTCTAATTGACAAATAAGCTATTAAACACTCCAAAAACTTAAGGAAGACTAGGCATCAGCTGTCAGCATAAGGATTCCTGGGATTGTTTTGGCAACTAGCATGAGCTATTAGTTGATGGTTTCCAAGGCAACCATTGACCATTCACAGCTCATGTTGGTTACCATGGCAATCCCTGAGACCCTAGTGCCAAAAAGCTGGTGCTTGCTAGTTCTCCTTAGAGTGGAGTGTCAATCAAACTAATGAAAGGAATTTTGAAAAATTAAAAAATTAATATGTTATAAGTTCAATGAAAATGAAAACAGAATGAAAAAAAATTAAGTTCAAGATGTGAAATTTGACAAAAGAGAAAATGAAAATTTAATATAATGTTTGATAATATTTTTTTCAAAAGATGTTTTGTTTATAATTGGGCCTATAGGATTTAATTTTACTATTTTAAAGTTAAAGTTTATTTTTTAAGAAAAACTAGCAAAGAGAGAAAACTTGACCCAGTAGCACCCAATCAGAGAGACCCCCAGTGACTCAGCTCAATCTAATGTCATTTGTGAAAATCCAATCAGGTCAGACCAATGAAATTCAGTGACCTCCTCTGTCTATGCTTTCTCTAGAGATGCACCTTCCTTGAGTTCCACAAATCAGCACTCCTGTTTTACGTCCTTGGTTGTGGAACATTTCCTGACCCATTGACTACAAACAAGCATCTTGCTAGGCCGAAATTGATGGTGTGGTATTGTGACAAATTAAGTGAAACCCTAAAGACATGAAAAGCAAACTCCCACCTTCCTTCACACTGTCCACCCCATTTGAGAGCAAACGGCCAACACTTCCAAGTGCCCAACTGTCCCCGGCTTGAATTACAGGATCAGATAAAGTTTCCCAGGATTTCTCAGTTGGAATATCTCAGAGGACATCAGAAACACACACCTTCTCAGAGGCAGAGCTTCCACAACCCAGCACTGCAGGGACGTGACTGGCTAGATTTGTGTCTTGGTGTGTGTGCCACCTTCTATCCTGGAACTAAATGATAACCTAACAACTTTAGTAGATACAAGCAAGCTCATTAGCATTATAAATAGACTAATAAAGAAAAAAATGGTTCTTTCTTAGTGGTGGAAGTCCAGAAAAAAAAGCCGGAAACCTTAACCATGAGCAGGCTGCACTCAGGGTACTGAGCATAAATAGCATTTATTGTCCTCAAAAAAACCACGAGAATTTTTTGGAGCAATGGAGAAAGCCCAGAAATATAGTTCTAATAAATTCTGTGAATTTTTTGGAGCAACAGAGAAATCATTGAAAAAGTTTAAAGGAAGCCTAGGAGAGCCTTCATTGCAACACCAAGAAAGAACCAAGAAATTAGTGCATTAAGCTAAAGCAAGGTACATTGGTTTTCATCAACAGTCTGCATTGTGTAGGATGTAACATGTTTGTTTATACCAATGTGAGGGAATCAAGATTTGTTTCTAGATAAACATTAAAAAAGATAAGAACTTAGAAATAAAGTAAAGTGCAGACTGTTGATCTAAATGTGTTTAACATTAATATTAAATATCATTGTAAGGAAGAACGGAATAAAAAATTGAGAGATTGAAGATGAAATGAAAATAACACTTTGGAAACTGAAAATAGCCCAATTCTAAAATAAATCTGAATTGAAGACCTTCAAATTAAATTTTGCTTAATTGTAAATTCTGATAACATTTTGTCTTCAGTAAGATTGACTCTCAAAAACTTTCCTACAAGCAGGTGGTGTAATATTTTCTTGCTTACGTCCAAAAACATTATTTTGCATTAATGAAAATTTTGGTAAGTCTTGAAAGTAATCAATGATGCAGTCAAGAAGGTAACAAAGATGGCGTGAACAAACTTGCTTACAGCTGGAAATTTTGTTTTGCTTGAGATAAGTGAATGTTTTTTGGCTAGCAATAGTTAAAGTTTGTGCTAATGAGCTTGCAGATCCACTTCACTAAAGTGTGCATTAAGGTTGTTCAATCTATAATTAAAAATTTCCCCTTGTTTATGAATTAAAACTACCACCATCAAGCTGCCAAGCACTTTAAAATGGTAAAGATGGATCAAAAAGATCCATAGTCTGTAGTTTCCAAAGAAAATTAAATTCATTTCCTGCACAACTTTTAAAAGATTAATAAAAAAAAACATTTTATGATTATTTTAAGGAAGCTACAGTAAGTAGTAAGGTTGAGTGGCAGCGTGATGTTGATTGTTGCTCGAAAAGAGTTTAGTAGTGAAAATATTTTTGGCTTTTATGAAAGAACTACATTGTACACTAAGATAAGAAGTAATCATTTGGCAAGCTATCCTTAGGGCCGTGAAGTATTTGCTGGCTAAATTCTAAGAAGTCTACCAACTAATTTATATTAATTTTTTCTTAGCCTGTAATGAAGCACACCCCAATGTGAAAGAGCTGAAAATTGAAAAACTGGACATCCTGCATCCTCTCATGATTAATTTGCTGTAAGTTACATGTACTCAATGTGGTTCCAATTTTTAAGGTTAAGGATGGAACCTTAGCACATGCCTAATAAGATAGTTACCATTATTGAGCTCCTAGCTGGTTTTTTTCCTATAAAGATAAACATAACTTATGCAAATTTTTAAATTTGAGTCTTATCAGTAGAATTGAGACTTACAGGTGGCTGCCAAGATCAGTGCAAAGCCTCACAAGAAAATAATTTACTGGACAGGTGTCTTTCTTGTGTTTGCAAATAATGTGAATTTTGATTAATAAACTCTTGAAATTTAGTTGAAAAGTGAGTTTGTTGTTACACACTGTAATCTACAAAGAAAACTACATACAGTAGCAAAGACCTCTGATTCCAATCATTGACCCAATTGATCACATACAGTGTACATCTATGGTGATACTCAGTAGCAAAATGTTTGGAGACAATTTTCCTTTCAGAAAAAAAGCACTTATTTGAATAATGGTGGCACACACACTTATGTAGCATTAGATAATATTATGTGACTCAGTGCTAATTGTTGCATTGGTATGCAGCTTGTGCAGTTACGGTAGTCTGTGAAGTATTGGTGATTGTGGTACAGAGTTTGTTAGTTGGTAGTTAAGCCTGCAGCGTCAATGACAGTATCTTAGGTTTCAACTGAGGTGCTGAAGTCAGGTCTAGTTTTTTAGGTTTGTCCAGGTCAAGAATAACTCGGTTGTAAACATGCAAGTAGTTGATGTCAGATGTTGTCAGTTTCAATCCATCCATTGTTTGTCAAGTTTGTGCTGGTTCTGTTTGAAGTTTAATGTTTGTTGGTTGGCTTATTGAGGTCATGAAAAAGTCATTTGTAAGGTGTAAGTAGTTGTTTGTGTCAGATATTGTTACAGTTTGTGCTGGTTATGTTTGAAGTAACAAAATAATGTACAGTTTTTTGGTTGGTTTGTCTAGGCCATGAATAAGTAATAAATTTATAAGGTACAGTATAAGTGTGTAATTGTTGATGTCAGATAACTGTTGTCAGTTTCAATCCACCTGTTGTTAGTCAAGTCTGTGCTAGTTCTGTTTGAAGTTAAAGTTTGTTGGTTGATTTGTTTAGGTCATAAATAAGGCCATCTGTAAGGTGCAAAGTTGTCAGTGTTAGATGTTGTGAAGTGTCACTTCATCTATTGTAAGTCAAGTTTGTGTCGGTTCTGTTTGAAGTTAAAGTTTGTTGGTAGGTTTATTTAGGTCATGAATAAGTCATTTGTAAGGTGTTACAGGTAGTAAAACTTAGATGCTGGTGTCAGATGTTCTCTGTTTCACTCCATCTATTGTTAGTCAAGTTTATGCTGGGTCTGTTTGAAGTGAAAGGTTGTTGATTGATCTGCTAAGGTCATGAAAAAGTCACTTGTTGTTGGCATCAGTCAAAAGGTGTTTGTTCTACTAAGTTAGTGTCTGTATGAAAGGTGTTTACACAGTTTTACTTGCTCCAAACCAATGCAAGCAGTTTACAAAGAATCTACTACAAGAACCTTGTTGAAGACTACGTCAAGCTAAAGAAATAACCAGCTAACCTGAACGGGGGTTGTGGAACAACAACTGGGTGAAAAACCTCCCTGTACGTCCACTTGCTCCTGGGAGGAAAACCCCGGGCCAGCTGTACCCCACGTTCAAAGGCCTCCCGGGCAGGGCCAACTTATTCTGATTAAATAAAGTACTTATGGTACCATAAGCCATCTTGTCAATTTGTCTACTAGGTGGCTTGACTCTTTAAGCATCCTCTTCTCAGCCTGCACACTTGTCTTTTTCCTGGCCTCTGAGTCTGTGCTGTCTTCTGATGCGTTCTGTCTGGTCCAACATCCTGTAATGAATCAAGCAAACTCGATAGGTTATTTTGGAATCCAATCTGAGATTTAGAGAGCTTACAGGATGTATTTTGTATCACTTGCAAGGGTTTAGCTGTTGTCTTTCTTGACACCTACGCTTGGATAACAAGTCATTAAATGAAAAATGTAATAATTTTGCTTCCATGAACTACCTAATTTTAACAGCTAAGGATTCCTTGACTGTATATAGCTTAGTCCAACAATTAAGTCACCTGTAAACATGAATAAAACTGACTAATGCACACCACCCAAACTATATTGTTCACTCCATTGATTTTTCACTTTACTGGTAAAAATCTTTCAAGGTTCCTTGAGGATCCTCACAAGGATCTTATCAAGGATCAAGATCCTCAAAGATTCTGATAAAGATCTTTAAGGATCTTCATAAACTAAACACCCTGTCTGCAATAAGTGCACTGTATACCCAACAAGCATCCTGAGCTTCCCAATGAAATTATTTAGTTCTCAGGGCGGGATCATTGTTCTTGATTCTCAGAGCTATATTTTGTCCCATAAAAAGAATGAAATCCTAAAGATGAATGTTTAACAAATTCTTATTTTTATTTAACATATTGATGCCAGCTTTTTTGTGTGTCTGTCCTCTTATTGACGATAAAGTGCACCATAGTATTGTTACAGTAGCTGACGATCCACTTGGCAGTGCTTGTGGATCCAGTCTTCCTCAAATGATAATAGTGTGATGAAATTTATCATCAGTGAGAGGATATAAAAAGCAATTTATGACAACTCAATTCTTTTATTCTAGGGCATTTTTGATACAGCAAGCAATAATAATCTCTTAATAGTCAATGAGTATGCAATAAATTTAACAGTTATTCAATTGTAAATAAATCATTTGAATGTTACTGCTTAGTACTTAATTAACAGATATGTTTGCCTTGGTGTGATATTTCAAATACAGTCAAACCTCTCGTAGGCATACTGTAAGTGACCACCCAAAATGTCAAGTCTACTAAGTGGTTGCTTACGGGGGCTTAGACCATATTGGGTCAAAATTTGGCTCATTAGCATATGGTAATTGCAGAAACTTAGCCATGTTTTAAACGTTTTAGTCATTTCAAAAGTCAATTTGGGGAAAAATTCTGGTACTTCCCAATGAGAAATTTTGTCTCTTGTACCACCCAGGAATGTGATAATGCTACAACACTTTACTATCTAATTTTTGCTCTATTATTTGTCAAGTGGTCACTTACATGAGGTTAATAACAACAAAAAATTCAAACTTTTAGCCCTTAAAAGTGGTCGCGGTTGCTTATGAGAGCTGGTCGCTTACAAGAGGCTCCAAATATCGTGATTTGACTTGGAAACTTTTGGTATTTTGGAAAACTGGTCCCTGAGGAGAGGTGGTCACCTACAAGAGGTGGCTGCAATTGGAGGTTTGACTGTGTGGTTGATCAGGAACATTGCTGCATACATGCACAACTCTTGTAAAACAAGTGAACATTATGCTGGAAACTACAGTGGCCTGGACGGGACATCGACTGTTTTTTTCCTCCGCGACTTCTTTTATTGATCTGCGACTTTTTTATCCACGACCTTTTTTTTAACTGCACCTCTTTTTTTCTATCCACGCCTCTTTTTTTTTTTATCCGACCCTCTTTTTTTTGTGTGATTTTGTTTATTGTATTTGGTAGTGGATTGCTCTGTGGTGATTTGAAGACAGCATTTCAGTAGCTATGTTCCTCACAGTCATCTTAACCCTTATTTTGTTTCCATTGTACTGTAATTGTGTTTTGTCAGACTATCTTCCAGTTGTAGAAGAAACATATTTCAACAGGGATGAAGTGATAGCCACCTATTTTTATCTTGGACTTTCCCACAGTGAAATATTAGCATTTTTAAGTTGCTCTCATGGTGGTGGATCTAAATTTACACCACAACTTAAAAGAGGGCTCAAGTCTAAAAGGCCGTGTAGAAAAATGATGCGGGGGGGGGTGGGGGTGGGGTTACTTCCATAAATTTCGGATAGGTGTGTGCCACAAAGTATTTTAAACCCTGACCCTATTTAAGGATGAAGGACATTAAAATGACACCCTATTCCGAAAAATGACACCCCATTGGAGAGAAAATCAAAAACTAAAAATAGTGTGAATGGGTCAGCTTTATTTCGTCTCTGTAACATTGAAGTTAACCGAAGGTTCAGTTCTAACAGATCATTTGTTTTTCGTTTAGCTGGGCATTTACACACTGCAATTTTACCTGATATAATTTAGGTACCCTATCTAAGGACCACACCACAAACACAATGCCAACAGGGGCAAAAATAATACCCTATTTAAGGATCAAGAACCTCAAAAACCCTACCCTATCCCTCGGCACATACCTATATAACCCATATGTGGGAGTTTCCCGAAACCCTAACCCTAACCCCCCCCCCCCCCCCCCAGGGAGAAAGAATTATTCTCCTTTGCAGGAGGTTGATAAAGCTGTCAGAAAAGAAATTTCCAGAAGAGGGAACAAAAGATAATGACAGGACTACACGGACTCCCCTTGTGAATTAATAGTTTACATTGTACTGTCACGCAATCAAAAATAAAAATCGTAACCATTTAATAAATCAAGGCTGGGATATGATAGATGGTTGATATATAAACAACCTCACCAAAATGTAGGCCTGTGCGGTTATTCATTCACGCGATATTCAGAAAAGTGTTTTGCCCAAATTTATAGAGCTTTGTATGGAGACGCCATGTTGATGCCCTTAGCTTCGGAGACGCACGTGCATAAAGTAACAAAACGCCGTAAAGTAACAGAAATGTTTTCCCAATTCCTCTAGAGTTCCGACACATTGAAAGTAATAATTCTTCTATTGCAAGAACTGTTCAGTTAGCAAAAACTTGAGCGATAAATCCCCTTTTGGCCTATGCAAAAGCCCTCTCAGGCCGCCATTTTAATGTTGTGAACGCAACGCAAAAACTTGCAAATTCAAACATCCTCTATAACAAAATGACGAACCCAGTGTCAATCGTAAATGTTGTAAAACGTCAAGTTCTTAGAGGGTCTTATATCTGATGAAACTAAAACTTGGATGAATGATGACGTTGTCCGAAAGGAGAAAGGAGGGACCACCGCCTAAGCCAGGGAGTTTGACCTTTCAGAGCCAAGTGATTTTTCAGTGTAGGATTTCTTATCTTGACGTCCTCTTATTATCTCCTGTTGTCAATAACCCCAAGAGATATCCTGAATAAAATCGCTATACTCTACTCTTCAAGTAGCTGAGTAGCAAGGCAAAAACATGCCAGCAAAACTGGCAAAAAAGTTTTAAAAAGATGGCAAAGGAGACATCTTGTAATGATTTTTGCTGCATCTCACCCTGTTAACGTTCACCCTGTAGCAGTGTTCCAGCCAGAAAATGTTTCTTGAGGGCCAAAGTGACCCCTGAAGACCTTTTTTAGGGGCCAGTTTTTTAGGAAAGGGGCCAATAAATTCAAAGCTACAGAAGGAAAAATGCATCAGGGTACCAAGGAAAATAAAGCAGTTTATTAGGATCTAGGATAAAATTTAATAGTAAGTGCTTTTTGAAGTGTTTCTACTCAATAAATTTATTTTGAATCTGATACTAGTATGATCCATGCATTACAAGAGAACGGTCCTTAGGCATACATGACATAGTCAATGATCAAGGGTTTGCAATGCATTATGGGTGATTTCAAATTTGGAAGTTTTTTGATGTGAGATAATCAATACAGCAGAGCAAAAGGATGGATTGACTTCTTTTCTTATGTTGAATGTTTTAGAAGCAAAGATCTTTCAATATGATTGTCTAGAAGGACATAATGTGTGACAAAATAACCGAATTGATCGTCAACACAGAGAAATGTAGTCGCCATTATGGTGACTAAACTAGAATTTTCGCCGAATTTTAGTCACCAAAGATGAAATGTTAGTTACATTAGTGACCGTATTGGTCGCAATTTCAAGCCCTGGGATGGTTCTTGAAATACTACACCTGGTTAAGCCTGTAGTCTTGTAAAAGGAAAGGGCCAAATTGGCCCTTTCTTTGTTTTTCTGGGGGCCATCTCTGATTGCAATGCAAGATTCCTGCAATGGCGCGTTCTGTCGGAAACACTGCCCTGTAGGTGTGAATCTAAAAGTTATCGCAAAAATGTCAAATGCAGAGTTTCAACCGAGAATTTACATCATGTATTTGACATTGGAGATCATCCAAGTGTGGTAATATGTTTGCCGATAACAGCGGAAAGTTTCAGGTGAATGTCCAGTTTCAAGTGAAAGTCTGGTTCAATCTTTCAAATGGGCAGCAGAAAGGCCAAGCTCAGTGAATTCATATTCACTGAATTGCTCTTGGATGATGCTGTTGAGCGCCCATATTACACGCTCGCATTCGGGTTCGAGGCAGAAAGTTTTGCCAAACAAAACACTTGATAAATTTAAATCTTTCCAAAGTCTGTTGGCAGAATCGCAAGAACATTATGGCCTGCAAAGTGCAGTTTGCTCCGGTCACAAAGTTTTATATTGTTGGAAAGCGAGATAAACATTCCTGCAAGACATCACACATACACTGTATCTCAAATGTTGACAACACGTTGTCAACACTCCTAACATAAGCCAATCATATTTTTGCGTTGTGAGAGCAACACATAATTCAAACTCCCTGTCTTAGGCGGTAATCGCTCCTTTCGTGCTCCTTATCCCCAGGATCTTGCACGGCCATTTTTTTCTTGTGGTTTTCTTCACGTCAAGCACAACGGACTAAGCAAAAGAGGGACTACTCATAGTTTAATGTTATGTATACAGTAAGTGCATTCCTTTTGTCTCTCTTTACATTTATCAAAATTTTTAAATTAACTGAAAGTTATAAGGTAATAGGGTAATAGGGAAATAATAGGGTACATAGGGGTAATAGCTCCAAAGGAAATGGTATGTTAGCTTTAATTCGTTTCTCAGATACGTTTCATCTTGGTGTTCTGAAACATTTTTTAGTTTCTGAAGGCACCCATTACAGGCTTTCAAACATAGGGTACATGTCACAAAAACCATTTTTCAAAATGTTTTGCACCAAAGATTTCCTGGTTGAATGGAAAGCCTTGATATCCTGTCTAATTTTACTTGGAAATATAACATTATTATTAATGGCAAGGTGTTCCAAAGCAATGAGAGCTACGAGGAGATTCTCTCAGGTTGACATTGCTTTGCGTTAAATTTCATCAACAATATCTAGTAGCAAAGATGGTGGATCGTGTGTACTAAAGGCATCTGCAGTCGAGTGTCAATCGATAACCTGGATCAAGGGTACATGTATCGATTGACACTCGACTGCAGATGCCTTTAGTACACATGATCCAAGATGGTTACAAGACAGTGTATTTACCCAGTTGCTCAAGGTCTGAATGTTTTTGGTTTCCACTGTCTTGCCGGAGTTGTCCACTCATGCTCATCCAGTTTTCCACCATGTGTCCAAAATTGTCCACTGTGTATTCATGTTTGTCCACTGTCCATGTCCATCTAAGTGTATCCAGTGTCCCATCTTGGTTTTTCCACTGTCTGTCCATTCTTGTTCATTGCTGACTAAGTATTGAGAAATTCAGAAAAGATTCTTGTTGATGGTGGAATTATCAAGAACTCAGTCCAATGATTATCGTTGAAAAAAAAAAGACATTTATTGCAAAGAGATAATTTATACTCAGTTTTTTTAACAGATAAACCCAACCAAAACAGAAATGCCTACACTGCAAGCTATCTCAAATCATTAATAGGAGGAGTGAGTAACAGTGTACAGGTGTAGCTGTAATATTTAGTCAGCCTGATAACCACTGATATCAGATGATGTCTTGCATTATCAAGGCACCTTCCAAAATTAACTAGCAACCTCCCTAAAATGGAAGGTGTGTGCCTGGGGTATCTGGGGGCTTCCACTGTGGCCAGCCAGCCCCAGTGCCAGTAATGAGGACAAGACGACCTGAGGATAGCAAACTCTGAACGGTTTGATGACAAACACTAGAACTACAACACAATCGCAACAAGATGGTGATCCAGAACAAGTGAGAGAGATTGAGCAAACAAAACACACATGCGCAGCTAACAACGCCTGCTTGCGCAACCTCTTCTTGCATAAAAATAAAAATAGAACTAACATGGTCTAAGCCTAACAAAGGATGAGGTTAGAAATAACAGGGAGTTCGTTAACAGTTATACGATAAACACATGTTTCTGAAACGAGTGTTCGGACAAAGGGAAAGTCTTGCAGCTTCCAAAAATCATGCTTAGTAAGTTAGTCCAGTATGTATTCTTGCAAATACACTGGGGTCTGCGGGTGCACTGAGGTCTGGATTCTGAGATGGCAGGATCAGGCAAATCTGGTGCAACAGACTGGAGAGAGGGTGGGACTCACTGGATCTGTGAGGCTTGTGTCTGAGGAAGCAGTGACTCTAGGAGGCTCAGCCAGATCTGGACTATGTGGGTGTATAAGGTCAGGAGTGGCTTTTTGGTGCTTTTGAAAATGGTGCTATAAAAAGAAATGACCAGGATTGAATGTAGACTCTACAAACACACAAAATATGGCTGCTTGCATCTAAGCATGAACACGTGATGCCGAAACATGCTCTAATTGGGTGTCAAACGTGGCATGATTGGTCATCAAACATTTGAAGTTTAGCAGACCGTAACACGAACTTTTGCGCTCACGCAAACAGTTGGGAAAGTGCGTGGGTGAGAGATTCACTCATGAGAACCATGTTTATACACGGTCATACCTGAGTGGATTACTTACTTGTCGGATAAAGATCCTTCTTCTGTAAAGTTTTTTTATGAGACAGGATTCAATTGCCAGATAGTGGACATAGAAACTACGGTTACTTTCCTGTTGGGGAACATTCTGTTGACATGCAACGTTACTTATCATCCGCTAACATTACTCTCTCAATTTTTTTGGCTTGTATTGATAGAGTTAAGTACGCAAATATTGTTCAAGGTGTGTCAAACTCTACTGAATGTCAAATTTGACACAGGTCAGGGTTAATTTCTCTGAAGAAGTCTTCAATGTCCAATCTTTCTGCCATTTCGCGCACTGAACTTTTAGCGCAAAGAATCATGATGTATGGTCTGCTAAACTTCAAATGTTTCATGACCAATCATGCCACGTTTGACACCCAATTAGAGCATGTTTCGACATCACATGTTCATGCTTAGATGCAAGTGACGGTAATTCAATTTGTAGTTTTTACAACAGCTTTTAAAAAACTGCAAAACTGATGAGGCAGCCTCAATGAAAGTTACAAAGTAATGAAAATTTCAAAATTTATAAAAATCAAATGAAATTTAATAATAGTTACAAATTAAGGCAGTTCAAAGGCAAGGCTGAATATCTGGACTTGATTGAAACTGCATCTACCAAAATTAAACAAGAAGCTCGACACTTAGAACTGCACTGAAGAGCAGACATTACAAAGTTCCTAACAAGTCAATGATAGTTGTTAGCTCCTTAAAATAAAAAAAAATAAAGATAATACATGTAAACATGTATTGCCATATCCATCCGTAACGTAATACATGTAAACTAGTGCACTATAGCAAACAAGCATTCTCTAACGGACTGCCCTAAATATAGTTTTTGCTAAGCAGATTCATGTGCTTGTAGGAAGTGTTTTACAAGCCTCAGTAAGAATGGAGAGAAAGCCTAACTTCTTAAAGTGCCTAAATGAAAAATAATTGCGGCTTAATTGAAAGGCTTTTCAAAATACAGAAGAATGGTGTTTTACTTTCTGGAATATCTTTTATCATTTTAGAAATATTGATGTTTTTGTATTATGCAAATTACGAAAGTGATGGCGTCATAATTTGTGCAACTAAAATGGTAAAATACTGAATAAGGAATATCTCTGGAAATATTGGAGCAGTGTCCTTCAAACTTGGCACCAGAAATGCTCATCACAAAAGAAACAAAAAACACCTGTTGTGCTGTTGCCATGACAAGAGTTTTGTCCTGGTCCTGTCTTAATTAAAACTAAACTTCCCAGTTTTGTCTTAAACTAGGATCATCTACATGTACTCCCAGGAATCTAACTTTGAGTCACGCACCCAAACGGCAAAGAGCAAAGCGATCCAGCAAGAAGGAGTCTGGTGAAGAGGCGCCAAGAAAGTGAGCCTGCCTTGATCTCTGTAATTGTTTCATTTCTGCTTCCCCTGAGCAAAGTGAAATACCATTGGTCGACAACCAGGAAAGGCGAGAAAACTGTTAATCTACTATGTTTGATGAAGAGCGATTAGATCCCCATGGAGTTGGTAATTTACTGCATGCTCTCACAATAAAAAATAAGTTGTCCACATGCGGGAGTCAGAGGAAGAGTTGAGTACACATGTAACTGATGTTTTAAAAAAGTTCTAGGTTAAAGAAGGAACAGGAAATAGCAGTTGAACATATGTTAATGAATCAAGACGTACTTGATATGTCTGCATATCTAATATGTATACTAAATTGGCCACTCCCCATTGGCGCTTCTCAGGACCAATGTAAACAAACAATGATAAATAAATACTCAAATAAACATAACTAGGTTAAGGCAGACCAGTTGGCTATTAACAAGCGTAGCCGAGAAGTTGAATGTGACGTTATCAAGAACAACATCAGCTGGCAGTCAGAATGGGATGGATATGGCAATGTCACTACAGGTGTCATTTTGTTTCTTTTGTTGTGTACATTTCTGGTGCCAAAGATTTTTCTTTTCATAAGCACTTTAAGAAGTTAGACTTTCACTTCATTTTCTGTCAAAAACCAAGTTTACCATTTTATCTGTCAATATCTATTACTTTTTTGTCCTTTTTTATTTTTTTCATGTATTTTTTTCCTGTGAGGTTTGTGTAATTGGAAAAAAAATTTAAAAAGTAAACACAAAGTTGGAAAGATAAGTGTAGAAAATTTTAAATGCAACAGACTTTTTCATTATTATGTTGAACATTCTAGACAACAATCATCAGAAACCTATCACTTTTCCAAGCATCTATCATCCATACTACACAGTGCATGTAAACCTTTGAGTAAACCTTTTCCTTGATATCTTTATTTTTACAAACTGATTTTCTATTCACCTCTAAGCCAGGTGGCCATCCGGCATCCTGGGAAAGGCCACTTTTCAAGAGAAAATAAATAAATAAAGCGGAGATCTTGTTGATTTGCAGTCAGTAATTTCATAACAGTTCCAACAAAATCACTTGATTTCTATAATGATTCTGGAAATGCTTTTGAACACACCATCTCACCATCACCTTATTTGTACTTTAGTTTCCTTTGGTTACTTCATAGCTAGGTGAATACCGGGCACTCTTTACCCATTTACATCGATTTCACTGAAACGAATTTTGCGTAACTAGCACGAAGAGTTTCTCCTGGGAGCGTTGTTGGTAGCTACATGAAGTACTAATTTGTGAACCAGCACAAGTTGTTTATCAAATGTGTTCAAGTCCAGTCGATACATTTATCAGCTGAAAACCATCGAAAACACACCTGAGACACTTCAATTTTTCAAAATATTCTAGGGGGGCATGCCACAAGACTAATGGCTAAAAGCCTGTTTCTATCTCTCACCCAGGCACTGTTGCACCCTAGTTTGAAATGTAGTAAAAATATTTTACAATGAGGACATGGTATTGTGATAAAAATAAAGGTTTCCACAGTTTCTGGCACCATCTTGATTGGCAGGAGTGGAGAAACACAGTAAAAATTATAGTAATGTGAGTAAAAGTGGGAAGTTTGATACCCAAACATTTGAGGATCATAGGCGTACGGGCCGCAGGGGCTGGGGGGCTGCTGCCCCCCAAAATTTGGGCAAGTCAGTTTTTTTAAATTTTCAATGCAAATGTCTCTAAATTTTCCCACAAACCACAGTTCTATGTTATGGAGGAAAAAGGGAAAAGAAGTGAAAAAACAATTGCGGCTGTAATAGCTTACAATTTTCAGCTATACGTGAGAGATTGGCCACCCAGATGTGAGATCGAACAAATGCAAAGCCGTATTAAAGCTATTAAGAATGTCTCGGAGGGAGGGAGAGTTTAATATAAGTACGTTTTAACATCTTACGTGTCGGGTTCAAAATTTCCTTTCGCTAGCTACTAACTCAAATAAACCGTACCTTCCCGATATTTTTGCTCCAAACAAAGGCGCACGTGTGCGATACATGAAAGAATTTGAATTTCCCGCTTTATGTGAGACACTTTTCGGACACTCTAGGAAATTCAATTTAACCGAGTTAAATTTTACACTTTTCTAATGGCAAGAACGAGAAGATGACTGGGCATAAAAACCAATATTCGCAATTAAAAGTATTTGAGTTAAAGTTTAAACTTACCCTAGCAGTTTAGCATTTCAGCTTCCTACCGGGCTGTTGTTCATTTGCGAAGGTCAGCCAACGTGGTCCCCATTTTATGTGTTTTGCAGCCTGCTGAAGGCATAATTCTTGCATTGAGGTACAAATACACAACAGAAAATGCGTTTCGAAAGGCTAAAAATAGCAAAGGTAGTCTCTTCATCGATTGTTTGGCGAAAAAATAAGATTTTAACCAGCTCGAAGCTTCCGCGGCCATGTTGAGTTTCTCTTTCGTTCCCAGTCTTTCTTGTGTGAAGGAAACGCGGGAAAGACAGGGAAATTACTGCGTGAACGTGCGGTAAAATTCGTCTCTGAGTCCACATTTTTTCTTATATACAACACCAGGATAAACATAAAAGCATGGGGATTCTCAAGCTCCTGGCCCCTTCGAAACGCAGTTACAATACCGCTTAGTGATAAGTGAACATCGCTCACGCGTTTTCAACGCAACCGTGTTCCTAGACAAGAGTTGAGGAGATGGAGTGTTCACGTGACGTCATCAAATTCTCAAATCCAAAACTAAAGAGCCACTAAAGGTTTTATCCTCATCAGGCATAAGAGGTACTAAATTTATATCTGTTTACAACTTTCCAGCTCAATAGCGTCCTTCGTTTGGGAACCAGCGCATTTTGAATTTCGGAGTTTTGGCGGTGCGTGACATGAAGCTAAGATCGCGTTTGTCGAAAAATATATATACACTTATATCATCTCGTGATTTTTAGCCATTTTAGGGGTTAAAGTATTAGGAAAAGTGCTTGTGTAAATTTTTTTTTGGTTTGGTTTAGATAATCAGTCGACTGACATTTTGAGATGTCCGCACAAAAGGTGCCTTCCGAGTTTGCGTAATTTCTATAGGAATATTGACTCGAATATTATAAGGGAACATTATTAACAGCGCAAAATGACTTACTTATCACGCTTAGCTGGACAAACTGAAAAGATCCCCACATGCACAGTGATGGTCGAAATTAAGCGTAGCAGGAATGCAATTAACTTGCTCGTTTTGTTTCCTGTATTTTAACTGTGAGAGTTTCAATAAAAGAATCTTTTTGGAGCATAACGAGTTATTTTATCCATTCCGTCTCCAGCTGCTCTTACTGGCGACATCTCGGAGTAAGGTAAGTTCAGTCTGTGAAGAAATGGTATTCTGACGTTCAGTCAGCTATACAAGATCGAGAAATCAATGTGTTATTAATGATAAGATTTTATTATCGTGTTGCGTTCCCTTACGCTACTTAGGCCTTCAATTAGTGGCCATCGCTTGCCAGACTACCCCCGAATTATTTTGAACTAAATCACGTTGTCATAGAGGGACTCGTGCTAAATCAGCTTTAAATCAAATAGGATAATTCTTGTCTTCTATCTCTTTGGAAGAGTCTAGCGGTCTCGTTACAGAACCCACTCCAACTTTCGACTTTACCAAGCATCCAAAGCATTTAAGAGTGGGGAACATTGGGGTGGGCGGGCGGGAAGGGGCACTGAACACTCAGGTAACACCCGGGTAAGTTCATACTTTTAGCTAACACATATGGCTAACATAAAGCCGACTAAGAAACAAACTTAGTTTCTTGAAAATCACTGACCCTTGCCAGTGTAACTAAAGACGTTCTCACTTTTTATTTGCATGATCTGAACGTTTATTTACGACCACAAATGTCAATTAATAATACCACAGAAATATGCATCGACCAGGTTAACTTGGAGGGGACCTTGCTGACATTTTGAGATGTCCGCACAAAAGGTGCCTTCCGAGTTTGCGTAATTTCTATACGAATATTGTCTCGAATATTATAAAGGAGCATTATTAACAGCGCAAACTGACTTACTTATCACGCTTAGCTGGACAAACTGAAAAGATCCCCACATGCACAGTGATGGTCGAAATTAAGCGTAGCAGGAATGCAATTAACTTGCTCGTTTTATTTGCTGTGTTTTTACTGTGAGAGTTTCAATAAAAGAATCTTTTTGGAGCATAACGAGTTATTTTATTCACTCCAGCTGTTCTTGCTGGCGACTTCTCGAAGAAAGGTAAGTTCAATCTCTGTGAAGAAATGGTATTCTGACGTTCAGTCAGCTGTACAAGATCGAGAAATCATGCCAGATCAATGTGTTATCATCAATGATAAGATTTTATTATCGTGTTGCGTTCCCTTGCGCTACCTAGTCCTAGGCAACTAGAAGCCATCGCTTGCCAGACTACCCCCGAATTATTTTGAACTAAATCAAGTTGTCATAGAGGCACTCGTCCTAAATCAGCTTTAAATCAAATAGGATAATTCTTGTCTTCTATCTCTTTGGAAGAGTCTAGCGGTCTCGTTAAAGAACCCACTCCATGTTTATTTACGACCACAAATGTCAATTAATAAATGACTTACTTATCACGCTTAGCTGGACAAACTGAAAAGATCCCACATAAACAGTGATGGTCGAAATTCGAAGCGTAACAGGAATGCAATTATCTTTCTCATTTTGACTGTAAGAGTTTCAATAAAAGAATATTTTTGGAGCATAACAAGTTATTTTATTTACTCGAGCTGTTCTTGCTGGCGACATCTCAGAGAAAGGTAAGTTCAATCTCTGTGAAGAAATGGTATTCTGGCGTTTCAGTCAGCTGTACAAGATCGAGAAATCAATGTGTTATTATCAATGATAAGATTTTATTATCGTGTTGTGTGCATGTTCCCCTCGGCCTTCAACTAGTGGCCTTCGCTTGCTAGACTACCCCCAAATTATTTTGAACTAAATCAAGTTTTCTTAGAGGGACTCGTGCTAAATCAACTTTAAATCATACAGGATAATTCTTGTCTTTTATCTTCGCTTTGGTAGAGTCTAGCGATCTCGTTGAAGAACCCACTCGCTCCAACTGTCGACTTTACCAAGCTTCCAAAGCGTTTTGAGAGTGAAACAAAGCGGACTTTCTTTCGTTTTAAAACCACTGAATAATGAATAATCAGTGCCGTAGGAAGGGGAAAAAAACTGGAGGGGGGGGGGGGCACAGAATCGAGCCCTGAAGGCTTGAGCTACCAGGGGGTCTGGGGGCATGTCCCCCCAGAAAATTTTGAAATCTAGAGGTTCGGAAATGCTATTTCTAGCGTTCTCTAAGAGCTATTTGCAATTTACGCGTATCGTGAATTACTTCCTACACTGTCAGACTCGACTCGATCAGAGTCAGGTATTAGTTCGTTATCAAACTGTCTGAGTCGCCTTAGAGGCAAACGCAGAATTCATCGACATGTCGTTTAGTATCACCCTACGATGGCGAAAAAAAAAATAATAATAGCAAATACGAATTGGGGAAATGGATACATAGAGGTTATTCAGCGGAAAGTTGTGTAGTACGACTAGGAGATGAGATTTTATTTTCAACATTTCATATGTCTGTTTTTACTTTTGGGGTAAAAAACTGGGGGGGGGGCACGGGCCTCCCCGGCCCCTCCCCTTGCTAGGGCATTTTGAATAATAGTCTATATAACTATGATAATCATGATTAACGAACATTTCTTGATTAGCAAATCACTGAACCTAACCAGTGACTATTTTAAATTTGCTTTCAAGTTCCAAACAAGAAATATGTTGTTCCCTGTTCCTACTCTAAACAAGGATATAATTGTACACCATTTTTAGTGCACTGGATGAAATCTTTAATGATGGAACAGACCTAACATAGTTACAAAATGTCAGTTTGAGAGCTTTTCAGTGGCGGATCTAGGGGAGGGACCCAGGGGGCTCGGCCCCCCTTATTTTGGGTGAAAAAAAGAAGAAATAACAGAAGGGAGAAAAGCCGGCAGGGTAAGCAAAACAAAACCGCCTTCCCCACCTCCCCCGCTTAGCTCAAGGTCTGGATCGCCACTGCTTTTGCATTTTGTTTTGGCGTTTTGTACTTTCCTTTGCATTGCACTGAGTAAGATAGGTTTGGTATTTGTCGAAGAGTTCTTGCTATCTTATTGTTCTTATTTTTCTAAAGGAGAGAAAGAGCAACTGAAATAACTGCTTTTCATTTCAGTCAACATGGCGTGCATTGATAAGATTATCTTGATGTTTGTCGTTGTCCAAGTGACGTTGGTTCTGGCCAAACCACACGAGCTTGAATATGACGAGAGGCTGTATCACTCCAGCGACGATATGGAGGATTTTCTCTTCAAACGAGCAAGTACGTACTGCATTTTTTACATATCTTTACAATTAGTGACTTTGCTTTCCATCAGATAAAATTAAATTTTATATATATATATATATATATATATATATATATATAGATATATATATATATATATATATAGATATATATATATATATATATATATATATATATATATATATATATAGATATATATATATATATATAGATATATATATATATATATATATATATATATATATATAGATATATATATACCGACCTTACTGGGTATCTTCGATTCCGTAACACGGTCAGGGGTCCATAACCAGAAATGACTAACTATTTCAGTACAAATTTAGCAAACCAGCTACGACTTGACACTTTAAAGAGCCTTCAAAGTAATATTTTCGCTTCTTTTAAATTATCTCAGTTGATGAACTGCTTTGGAAAAAGCCCAGAGTAGGAGGAAGAGGGTGGAGGGGGGCGGGGGGGGGGGGGGGGGCTGCAGGTACTCTACAAAAGTTTATACGGGGAGGCTCCTTACTTTTTTGTACCCCATCTTGCCAGAAATGATACCCCTTTTATATAACGAACAATAATGCAAGAGAACACTTAAAATAAATGATACATGATTTCGCCAAACTTTGCAAAAGATTTCGCCTTTTCGAAATGTTTTACTTATCAAGATTCTTATCTAAATGCCTAAATGAAATATCTCCCTACCATTTCACATACCTCAGCTTGTGAAACCTACACCTGAAAAGGTACCCCTTTCGAGCCGAGCCCTCCCGTTTGGCCATGACTCACGTTCCCCGGGGAAAAAAAGATGAATTAAATTTGAGAAGATTCGGCGATGCCTGATCAGAAACATAAACCGATGGATAGAAACCTGTAATTTTCAAGTTCTACCGAGCTGAAACTGGTTGTTACGTAAGTGAGATATACGCCTGAGACAATTTCTTCATCATGATTGGTTGACAGCAGGCCAGCCAATCACAATTGGCTTTCCTGGAAAACAGGTTTTCATATCATTAAGGATTTTTTTTTTTTTTACTTTTTTCCCCCAAGTCGACTGCGGCAGTTTCGATGGCGGTATAAAAGGCAAATATACAAAAAAGTGCCGATCATCCTGCAAGTCAGGAGAGCTCGATCTTTCTGGATACCGTGGAGCTAATGACCCGTGTCCGGAGGGGGAGGTGTGCTGCATGTGCTATGGGAATAAATACTGGCAAGATACATATGGTGGCTGGTAAGTTGGGAGGCATTGATTGGTGGTACCTAATTGTATTGTTTTGGTGGAGCCTTGGTTAGGGTTAGACGTGGGTTTTAGCGAGGCGTAGTCGAGGAAAAAGTACCCATGGTGAAACCAATTGCAAACAAGCCTTATATGCCACAGCAACAGACTCTGAAGATGACTTCTGGTCAGGCTGTCGAAACGTCGGTCACCAACAACAGTTCTTTTCAGGATTAACCTCACCCGGACAATCACACTAAACAAACTACTTAGGCATTGTGACCGTACCCTAATCCGGCTAAGTGACATGCGTGATATCGTAGCCATATCAGGTCAGTGACTTGATATCGCAGGATATCAGGACAATAGACGCAGCTTCTGATTGGCTGAATTGCGAATTTGGGTGCGGTAGTCAATTACAGCAGTCAGTGCTCGCTAGTTGCATGTAGCATTGTCAAAGCTTAGTGTTGCGAGCAACTGTAGTTTACCAGCAGTCTAGGTTTACATCAGTATAAAGTAATCAAAACACTTACCGGGATACCTTATTTAAAGGAGCTCAGTCACGGTATTTCGAGTTATTTTGACCATGTTCAAAATTACCTTGAAATTGAAGGAAACATGAAAATGATAGTTCACTAAGACAGAGGAGCAAAACACCAGAGAGTCAATAATAAACCATAAGGGATCAAGGATGATTAAGGATGAAGAAGACTGACAAGGATTACAAACGATGAACTTGAAAAACTTAGGCTAAACTTTTCTAGATGTGCAAGCCGTGACTTAGCTCCTTGAAGCGAAATACCTTTGAAAGGTGACATAAAATAGCATAGAAACCACGCCTAAAAGTGATAATGAGGATGAACTGAGCTTGTGGTTCTCTTTTTTTTCTACAGCGAATTGTCAGAATGAGTCGGTGCCCATTAACACTGCCTCCGACGCCGATATTGTCTCAACTGGTGGTACAACACATAATACTTTAGTTGACCTTCTTGTGTATTAGAAGATGAAGTGACAAATAAAAGCAATTTTGCCATAAAAAAATATGTGAAATACTTCTTTGGATATGTGGGCAAAACAAGTAACGTTCTGTGATCCTAGACAGTGGGCAAAATCATAGCGGGTGTCGACGTTTCAAACGGATCAAATTTTTGCCCAGCTGAATCTTTAGTATAGGCAATTGTATGAATGCAATTGCAGATTAATTAGGGATTTACATTACGAGTGATATTTGAAAATTCGCGCATAATTGCGCTCATGCTTTGTGTAGAGGACTCAGCTGACGTAAAACAAAAGACAACTAAAGGACAAAAAAAGGAAAACAATGACTTGTACTGTGTCTTTTACACCAGAAGGAGCCTAAAATTGCACGAGCCTTTAGGCGAGTGTAATTTGAAACAATTTTCAAATATCATAAGTACTGTAGGTTCTTAACTGCACGAGCTTTCATGAGTGAGAAAATTACGAACGCACGCGCGTTAATTTTCACTGCAGGGCAAATAAAAAATTAACGATCAACTGGCCTGTTCTCAGCCAGTAACAAAGAAAACATTTTCTCAGTCGTACGATAAGGGGTATAATTGTTTATGTTGTGGGTCTCTTATTTCATTTACCAAGACGTATTATCATAAGTCTCAGACAAATAATACGTTTGCTTACAAAAAACAAAAATTGCAAAATTCAACGAAAAGCAACTCCTAAACTCTTTTCCTAATGCCTTTATAGAAAGAGTTGTATGGCCTGGTTGAAGTTTCTGAGCGTTTTCCCCAGTTTGCATGTTTCTCCACTCAAGGATACCTCGCCTCGACAGCTTTTGCGCTTGATTAGTAATGGAAAGAAGAAAGGAAACCTCTGAGACCAGCTTAACTCAGCCATAGTTGTTTTGTTCTTTCCAGTCAATCCAAACATAGTTAATAGAGGGGACTGTTTACCAGGCCCGGCAAACATCAAAGGAGCAAACAAAGATGCATTATTAGTTCGTATAGTGTGATCGTCCGGGTGAGGGTAATTCTGAAAAGAACTGTTGCTGGTGACTGACGTTTCGACAACCTGAGCGCAAGTCATCTTCAGAGTCAAGTGAATAACGGTTTGTCAGTCGATGATGTTATAAGTCTGGTCCGTTAAACGTGATTCAGTTTAGCCATGATGGTATTGGCTGAAAGAGTCGTGTTAAGTTTGTCATCTGTCATTGGTCGGTTTCGATCCGTCTATTGTTGGTCAAAATGGTCGGTTTTTGGTCCGTCCATTGTTAGTCAAATTAAGTCGGCCTGTTAGAAGTCTGTTTGTCGGTTTCGTTTCCGTCAGGGATAAGTCGTTTGTAAGGCGCTGGTAGTTGTTGACATCTGTTAAGAGGCTTTTCTTCTAGGTTAGTGTACCAGCTTTTCAGAGTCAGTCGTTGAAAATAGTTTGTACAAACCATTTACTATAGATGTCATTATGTTGGAAGGTCCACAACCGTGCAAAATCTTTTGTTTTGAGCTCATACACTGTGCATGAATTACGTAACCAACACGTTTCTATTGGTTAGTTCCTCAGTACGGAGTAAACAACTATTGTGTTTTGTGCACGGTCGAGGCCAAAAAAGAGAACAAAAACATACAACAAAGAACTTAGTCGGGTTTCATAACAATACCCCTCTATTAACTATGATCCAAATAGCTAATTATTCGTCTTGGAAGATCATAACAACCATTGTTCAGTTATTTTTTCCCCAAGAGAGCTGTACTTTATAATCAGCATACCTCGTAATCAAACAGCAAGAGTTCATTCCTTCTTTCACGCCAGTGAGTTGACCAATACTGCTGCTAATTTCCTCTCAGGTAAGTTCATATTTTTAAGTAGCCGGCTAGAAATGAACCCAATTTCTTGAAGCCAATATAACTAAATTTGTTTCCTTAAACGTTTTCATTTCTTACGTTTATATCCCCTCCAAATAAGAGAAATTTCACGCGTGAATGTTGTTTATGACCACTAGACGTATGACCCTTGAAACATGCATCGACCAAGCTAACTTCGGTCAGAGGAGACCCCGCTGACATTTTGAAATATCCGGTACAAAATAAGGCGCCTCTCCCGAGTTTGTATATATAAGTTCTTAACTTTGGATCTCTTTTTCAAAACCAAAGCAACTTAACGGAGTCTTGATTATGTTTCGTTTTTTGCTTCATTAACCAGAGCTACCGTCCATACGTAAACATATGTGAAGTTGCTTCCTGGAGCCGCATCGCAACATGGCCATTTATTTAGTTTGAATACGATTTTTGCCAGTTCGCAGATTTCGACAGATTTCTCACTGAAGTATGTCTTGCCACGAATTCTTTTTGTGCTTGATAAGTGGTGGAAGGCCGGAAGAAAGAAAACCCCTGATACCAGCTTTACGGCCATTGTTGATGTGGTCTTTTCAACCAGCCTGTCTAGCTATTGTTTGGCAAGATTAGTAGGCCCGGCTTTGTTCATTTATTTTGTCTTGAGACGGGAGCTCAGATCCTTTCATGTTATCAGCATTCTTACAGTGGCTAATTAAAAAGTAAGGGATCACTCCTAGTTTGAAACCAGTGCGTTGATCAGTTAACTTCACCTTGTATAGTGGCTCTGATTTTCGGTAAGGCAAGTCCTCATTTCAAGTTAACTTGAGGTCCGAAACCCGAGCTGGGCTTTGCTATGGTGATTTGCGTGATATGGCCGCACCATGCCCCCAGTCTTGCCCAGTCACATTAGCGTTATAACATAGCTAGCAGATCAGCACGATCATCCTGATCATCAAGATATATAGGGTCTTTTCGTAGAACAAAAACTAAGATGGGGTCTTAGTTTTCGTACAATTAACGAAACCTAAGAAGTGGTCTTAATTAAGGCCTGTCCAAACGGTAAATGTTTAGCGACCAAACATCATCAAACATTGTTTGGTGACCAAACATGCTGACGTTGAAGTGAGTGGCCAAACGGTTAAAACATGTTTGATCAAACACAGATCAAACTATGGATACAGGCCGTTGAGCAAGCGTGGGACGCATGCGCGCGCCAAACATGTTTGCTACGGCTGTCCAAACTAACAAAACATCGCCCACCAAATACGAGAACAAAAGAAATGTTTTAAATTTTTTCAAACACGATCAAACAGCACTAAACAAGGTGGCCAAACGGTAAAATGTTTGGTCACCAAACAATAGTTCGTATAGTGTGATCGTCCGGGTGAGTGTAGTTCTGAAAAGAACTGTTGTTGGTGATTGACGTTTCGACAACCTGAGCGGAAGTCATCTTCAGAGTCAAGTGAATAGTGTTTGTCAGTCGATGATGTTATAAGTCTGTTCCGTTGAACGTGATTGGTCAGTATAGCCATGATGGTATTGGCTGAAAGACTCGTGTAAAGTTTGTCATCAGTCATTGGTGGGTTTCGATCCGTCTATTGTTAGTCAAATAGGTCGGTTTTTGGTCCGTGTATTGTTAAGTCGGTCTGTTAGAAGTTCGTTTGTCGGTTTCGTTTCCGTCGTGGATAAGTCGTTTGTAAGGCGCCGGTAGTTGTTGACATCTGTTAAGAGGCGTTTGTTCTAGGTTAGTGTACCAGCTTTCCAGAGTCAGTCTTTGAAAATAGTTTGTACTGTAGGTTAAGCACTGAGCAGAGTCCCAGTCAATGTTGTGGTTTGTCAGTTGATGATGTACAGCAATGTGATTGTTGGCATCACCATTTCTCGTGGCTCGTTTGTGTTCAGTCAGTCTCGTGTTAAGGTTTCTGCCAGTCTCACCAATGTAGGAAGCCTGGCAGTCGGAGCATTTGATCTTGTAAACTGCTCCCTGTCTGTCGTTAGGTTCGTCTCTGTCTTTCACGTTGGTCAGTAAGTGTCGTAACGTAGTTGTAGGTTTGTGGGCTACACGAATGTTGTAGGGCTGTAGGATCCGCGAGATGGTCTCAGAAGTGCCCTTAATGTAAGGTATAGTCACAGTAGTAACAGGCGTAGGGTTCCTGTTCGTAGCGTCAGCTTCAGTAGGTTGGTAAATGTTTCGTCTAATAAAGTCAGCGTTGTAGTTGTTTTTGTGAAAAACACGTTCAAGGTATCTGTTTTCGTCACGTAAGCTGTCCGGTGTGTCACAAACTAGTTGCGCTCGTCTCGTCAAAGTCTTTATAGTTGTGGCTTTGTGTGAAGTCGGGTTGTAGGATGATTCGTCAAGTAATCTGTCGGTATGCGTCGGTTTTCTGTAGACTGTCGTTCGTAGTTCGTTGTTGTCGCGGCTTACCAAACAGTCTAGAAAAGGAAGTTTTCCATTTTCTTCGATCTCTTTAGTAAACTGGATGTCGGCGTTGTGTTCGTTTAGGTGGTCGTGAAAATCGTCAATTTCGTCTTTGTGAACGGCGGTAAAGGTGTCGTCAACGTAGCGTAACCAAAGCGGTATCGTTTGTCGGCAAGTTGCAAGGGCGCGTTCCTCCACGTGTTGCATCACAATTTCTGCGACAACAACAGAAACAGGCGACTTTACTGTGTCACCAAACAATGTTTGATGGTGTTTGGTCGCCAAATATTTCCCGTTTTGGACAGGCCTTTAGGTGAACGTTTCCTTGGCACCCTAAGATATGCATCATAATCCAGAAATGTAAAACAACTGATTCATGCTTTTAGCTCTGCATTGGCGAGTTATTTTGCACTTGGAAGCTTGGAGAGCACCCAAGAAGCTAGAGTTGCTCTCGGCTGCGCTTCGAGCAGTTCTTTCACTTCTTATACTCGACCGCCAAACTTTGCCGCGTACATTCATAACTCGTTATAGACCGTTATACGCACGCTCAGCATAAACCAATTCTTTAATAACAAACTGTCACAAAGTTATTTTGATGTACTAATTCAAACACGTAGTTCTCTTTTATTACTAAAATTTAACTTCCTTTTGGCTTCCTAAAAAAAAAACTGTTTTCCATTTCAGTCAACATGGCGTGCATTGATAAGATTATCTTGATGTTTGTCGTTGTCCAAGTGACGTTGGTTCTGGCCAAACCACACGAGCATGAATATGACGAGAGGCTGTATCACTCCAGCGACGACATGGAGATATTCGTGCACAAAAGAGGAGGTTAGAGACATCTTTACAATCTTTGCTTCCTTTCTGATACTACTACTGCTAAATAAGAATCGCCATACATGCAGTTACCTGACAATAAAGTGAAAGTCCGGCCATTACAATTCATGGTCAATATAAATTTTAGGGTTTTTCAGTGTCCTCATTAGATCCTCTATCATTAATTTTGCCCAACCTCTATCGCTCTGTTTTGCAGATAGCTGCGCCGTTGCGCCTGAAAAACGTAAAAACTGTGGTTATGGAGGGATAACCGCACAAGAATGCGAAAGCAAAGGATGCTGTTTTGATGACAGCATCAGAGGTGTTATATGGTGTTTTGAAAAAGGTCAGTTTGTCACTTCTCGTTGATATTAGCCTGTTCCAGGCCCTCGGTAGTTGGGACGAGCGAAAACGAGCGAGAGAAAAAACGAGGGAGGACTAAGCCGAGCCTCGCCTTAGTCCTCCCTCATTTTTTCTCTTGCCCCGTTTTTTCGCTCGTCCTCTACTGCCGAGAGCCTGGAACAGGCTACGTTGATATTTGTAAACCAGTCAGTTAACACATTGTAACCTGATTTACCAGTAATCTACGAGTAATAAAAATCAGAAAGTCATATGATGATTTTCATGTCCCTGTAAAATGTAATGGATCCGATTAACACGGACACCGTTTTAGTTACTGATAAAAAATATTCTTACAAGATCTATACTAACCAGTCATTAACTCGATTTAAGCGCGTTTTACAGTTATTTGATTGTTTCTTTTCTTACCCCAAGGGGACTGCGGAAGTGGTTGCGAACCGGAAGGCTGTTACTCCCGCAGATGTCGATCTTCATGCAGAAATAATGAGAGACACGTCTCAATATTCGACGGCAAATGCTCTGGAGGAGACAAGTGTTGCATGTGTCACGAGGCCTGGGGTAGTGGCTGGTACGTTTCGAAACAACAACTGATGATACAGAATTGCAGCAGCCAGAAGTTAAATTTTTGAAATTAGTACTGATTTTCAAGTAAATGCAAATAGTCAGTTCGGATAACTTGCATTGCAGAAAACCGCTAATCGGTGTGATGTAAATATAACAAAAGTACTGAGAATATTAATCGCTCGATTACAGCTTTTAAAAAGAATGGGTAAAAAACTGAATACAAGAGTGCTTAAAACAAAAAGACTGAAGAACGAAAGGCTAACAATGAAAATGAAAGATGAAAAAACTGAATAAAAGAGTGCTTAAAACAAAAAGAAGACTGAAGAACGAAAAGCTAACAATGAAAGTCAACAAGAAAATGGTAAATTAGCATGGTTAACTTGTTTGTTTAAAGAACGTTTCCTCCTTGATTTTAAGTCGCAAAGGCAGAGGCAAAATCAGTATCCCGGCTTATTTCACAAACGTTACATAGAAGACGCACTCAAGCTGAAGATTGATTTAATTTGTTGCTTTCTTTTTTGTTCCAACAGCACCTACGATCCCTAGTAGGAGTAAACAGAGGTCGCGATGACCGCTACAGGAAAAACAGCTGTTAGAACAATCTTTTAACATTACCTTTTTGTGTGTTTAGAAAACAAAGCAAAAAATAAAAGAATTTTTTGCCGCGATTAAGTGTGTCAAACATTTGAGGACAGCTGACGTTCTTGTGCACTTCACCACAGGGGCGCTACAAGGACATTTGAAAGAAAAAGCGAGAAACTAAACTACAAGAGAGTGTGTGCAAGTTTGATTCTGTCAGTCTGGAGTAGTGGGTAAATGAGGCACGTTTCAAGCCACATTCTAGCCAGTTCATGGCCTATTATTTAATATAAGTTCAGCTGATGGAAAGAACGGCGTTTGAAACGGAAATCATACTCTGAACAGCCCCAGTAGCAAAACAATGGGAGATGTGTTAACTCAGCTTGAGCTGTATAAGCGCAGGTTGGTTTTCTCTGTCAAGAAAGCTAATGTGTATTGCCATAAAAAATGTCTACTACCCTCCCTTGATCTTCCTTCCCCGGCACGGAGGCTCCGGGGGGTACTCTGTAAATCTTTGGGTGGGGGTGTGTTGTTGGGACACTGAAACCCTTACCCTATACTAGACCACGATCAGCTTGATTTTGCAACCCTATTCTAGACTAGGCACCAAAATGCCCTATACTATCCCAGACTAGCTATTTCCAATGCAGAAACTTTAAAATTATTCTAAACCAAAACTGTCCCAGACTAAACTGCCTGAAAACCATACCCACACATACCTATATAGAGGGGGTGAAAAGGGGTATGCAAATCCTCGGATCCGTGCCTTTTTCTCGCCAAATCTGTCGTTCCGCCAATATTTTCGTTCAAATCCGAAACTACAACCACATCCAGAAACATAAGTGAACTCATTGGCATACCGACCAAGGCTGAAGAAAGATCTATGATCCAAAATTCGTTTAGGAACCAAGATTCGAACATCAAGACGGGCACAATCCGGAATCCCCGTCAAAATTCACAGCTGATCCACGATCCACTCTGTTTTCGAAATCCGCGAATCCGCTTGATTTACCGCAAAAATCCACAATCCGTGCGCTTTTTAAGGCCAAATCCGTCGATCTGAAAACCTATTCACCCCCCTCTATATAGCTCATATGTAAGGGAGTACACAGTCGACAACAAAGGTAACTCCTTCCAGTTCCAAAGGACGAAAACTTCTCGAGCCGTAGCTGAAAAAGTACACTTGGTTGGTGTACAATAGAGATGGCAATTTTATGTATTGTAAAATCGGTACGAAAGCTAAGAAGTCAAACGGAATGGGCAAGGAGTCCCGGGGCAAAAATTTCACTTTCGACAGGCTGGTCTTCAAGAACACCAAATGGCCAACTGAAGTCTACATGCTATTTGTCCCCATAGGTACTGTACACATGTTCATGGATCTGGGACTCACACTCTTGGGTCTGGGACTAGTAGTTTGTTGGCTGTGTGAGTCCAGAACTCACTACAGCCTTTTTCTAGATGAATCACTGTTCCACGCGCAGCAAGGCTGGAGGCCAAGTATAAAAGGTATATGGTCAAGTATTTTTTTAGAGTTTACGGACATCTCTTAAAGTTGCAAGAGTAAAGAAAAACAATATTTTTTAGATGATTTTGCATTATTGTGAAGAAATACATCTAAAACATAAATAACACCACAATAGACCTTTCCCGCATTCCAACAATGGCGCCGAATCGGTCAGGGTGGGACAAAAATACAGCAAATGTATGAAAATGTCCACCCCTACCCTCGCTCTGATACTGTTGTTCGTATGCATTGAAGTGGAATGCGGGAAAGGTCTACTTCGCACACAAAATGTGCCTTGTTGGATTATGCAACCAAAAATGTCATGTTTTACTGAGGGTGGGTCATGTAATTTTCAACCTTCATTTAGGGGGTGGATCACTCAGTTTTGTGCCAAATGGAAGGGGTGAGTCATGTGTTTTCTCACCACCACATTTTCAAATGCTCCGACTCCCCACCCCGCGCCCCGTACTTTTTGACCAGTCCCTTAGCGAAACACCCTCTTTTGTTACAGACAAAATTCCCACTGGTAAAATTTAAAACGCTGACAAAAATCTTGGCCTTCTTGAGCAAATCGCGTTTTTTTTAATTTTAATACTCAGACTAAAAGTGCACCTTTTTAACCTCGTCTGCTACAACCAAAGTTATCACTAAAGCATTGCTCAGCCTTAGATTATTTAATTGGTTTTAATCTCCTACACTGTAAGCCTCTGACTCAAGCTGCAACTTTACAAATACCCCATGCCAGAGAGGCAAATTTTAAAGCACTCTGATTAAAAGCGTGAACCACAGCAGACTGTAAACCAACTTTATCCCTTGCTACTAGTAAACAGCCATCTAAAACGCAATAACTAATTTTACGATAACTGCAGAAATTCGCACGCGCTCAATGCCTAATTTTCATTGCCAATCATCGGACAGACACATCAATTTATAATTTTTGCGATCCGTCAAGGAGCGAGAGCGGACAAGTTGACAATTTGTTATCGTAAAAAACAAATTGACGTCAGTTTTTAATGCATCTGTCCTCTTATTGACAATGAATTTCGTCATAACATTGTCAAAGTAGTCTGCGGATCCGGAGCTTCTTTGACAATGTCATGACAAAATCATGATCAATAACAGGATAGACGCATGAAAAACTGACGTCAATTTGTTTACGAGAGCATGTCACAAAAAAAAAATTAACAAAAGTAACGAACATATACAACCTGCAGCCTTAATTCGGATTCTCCTTGGCCACAGAATTCCAATGATTTCTCGCAGTTTACCTACTTCGCTTAAAATAATTACTAGCAAAAGCCTAAAACTGTGTTAGAGTGTGTAATATGAGAGAATCTTTGTTTGCAGTGTTTGTCTCAGGTACAGAACCCTTGGCTGGTAAAGCTCCCGCAACAGATATCAATAACGCTGGAGAACTGCTTAAGTTACAAAATGAATACAGTTTGGGTGTAATAGCCATCTGTTGAACAGTTTTTATCTTAGCTTTCCCTCACATTTCCATCTGCCCTCAACAACACAAAAAAACCTATTTACCCACCAACAATCTATTTTTAAGATTTACATCAACAGTCTACCAACACTGCTTCGCTACAGTGCATGTGAATGAACGCTTAATGGTACAACAACTACGCATAAATATATCAGGTGAGTATTATAACAATTTTGTGAACGTATCACAGGTGATAAGGGGTGATAACTGAAGTGTTATAGAATCAGCAACAAATAGTTACATTCATTTCTAAAGTCCACTACTACAATTAATCACAAACTTCCAAAATCTTAATTCATAAGACGATTACAAGTTTTCGTTCGCCTAAAAACACACAATAAAGATCTTTGCCTGTTGTCTAACGCCTTTGAAAGAAACATTGCAAATTTTTCTTCGGCGGAGTCATGGCAGTTTTTTTTCCCGAAGTGACCAACTCCTTAATTTCCACAACCTGCCTTCTACATTTACTATGAAAAAGGTTGAGAGATGTTAGGATATGATCACTGGGGGGTGTTTCCTTTCCCTATTATTCCCTCCTTCCAGACTACACCCTTCACCCCCACCAACCCACTGTCCATCCCCTCCACCCCATCCTTCCTAATTGTCCTTCTCCACCCCTCCCCCTTACTTCTACACCTTAATAAGTTACAAAGCTTAGCTATGGTCAACACTGCTAGATAGCCAGAGCTAGTTTTTGCACATATTTTTTTCCGATCTCCTGTTCTCAGAATATTAAATATGGTTAATTTCCACTGGACTGGTTAGTCGACTTTGACGATGCTGTAAATTTTTCTCACAAAGAAGAAGCAAGCAAAGAAGCCCACAGTACCTAAAACAAAAAACAATTGAGTTGAGTTTAATAAATTCAATAGTTTTAGATGAGAAAACTTTTTTTCAAGTATTTTAATATCTGTTGAAAGCCCATATGCTTCCCTAGAGGCCAAAAGATATATTTGGCTAGTTCTTCTAGTTTTCTAATTTTTGCAATATTCAAATCGTCGTTAAATGTCAACCTTGCATGGCAGTGGTCTGAAAATTGGTGTTTTGGCTATTTAAAACATGCTCTTTCCATTTCTGCAATTCACTTAGCTGTCGTCAAAAGTTTGGAAATTATTGGTCACGTGACCAGCTGTAACAAAAGGCCTACTGATTAGCTTCTTCACACGTGTAGCTGTTGCCGCTATCTTACTGCGCCTTTCAATGACATGCGGTCTCTAAAATTCAAAGCTCAACCGACAAATGCGTTTTTCGCAAGCGTCAATCAAATGTCCGGCGGCTCCTCCCAGCTCAGTTCCCACTACTGCCGAGCATGCGGTAATCAAATCAAATTGTTGAGCACAGTTCAGACAACATAGTCGGAAGCTGGGTAGTCTGCGAACAGGCTCCCGGTTGGGTTCAGGGCGAGCTAGCCGAGTGTAGTTTAGGACGAGCGGGACGAGCCGAGAGCGGTCTGGTGATGAGGGAGTGCACAGGAGGCCTGTAGACATTCCATTGATGCCGCCGTTCCATGATACCAGCTCCTGGTATCAAGATCTGATTGGTTGAATCGATGACTGTTGACAACTTTGAGATTAATAGTTGACAGATCTTGACAACTGCTTGTAAATTTGCATAATTCTTGCCGAGACCAGTTCACTGACGTCGAATTCGAGGCAGCTTTGTCTATTGAGCAATTCTTTGCCACATTTTCTTCATATCTCTGGTTTGAAACATGAGCAGAAGCTATGCCTGGAAACTGTGGCACAGAAGCGCGATGTCTTCGGAATTATACCGACTGGTTTCGGGAAGAGTCTTATTTTTTCAATTGCTGCCGCGTCTACTGAAAGACTTGTGGAAACTAGAACGTGCTTGTGTCTTCGTTGTGACGCCTTTTGTTTCTATAATGAAAGACCAGGTTGAAGAGTTGACACGTCTAGGCCTGAGAGCGTTTGCCATCGGCTTAGGAGACGAAAAAGGAGAGAAAGAACTGGTCGCCGGTGGATACGATGTGGATCTCCTCTCTGGAAGTCCGGAAACGTTGTCTTCGAAACAGTGGTCAAAACAGCTGAAAGAAGGTCTGCTCGGAAAGCAAACTGTTTATTTGGTTGTCGATGAGGCGCACTCTGTTTCAGCTTGGTTAGAAACCCAAATTTATTCTGATATTTTGTAGATAATAATTTGCACTGGTGTTTAATGCCGCTTGGTTTTATTTATGAAGACACATTTCATCTTAAAGCAAAGGTGACATGTTATTCCTATGGTAATTTGGAAATACATTCAGCCCCTCTTCAAAAAGTACTTTGGACGTTGGCGAACTGACATATAAGCGTTGGCGCGGCGCACTGATCCAGGACGTTGACGAATCGACTTCATACTCATCATACGTAGAAAAAACCGGTCGTTTGACAGGTTTAATTACCTCCTTGACTGATTTGTAGCAGGCTAATCACCAAGGGGCGGAACGGCGTATCAAAAACAATGTCTACAGGCTCCCCCGCGTCCCACTCGCTTCGCTCGCAGAGTCAGTCATATGTGATAACTTCACACTATTAATTTTGGAATCACTTTCAAATTGTTTGCTATTCATGAGACCAATACTCCGGAAGTACTGGTATCGATTAAGTCTGCATACAAGCCAAATGGCCCACCAGGCCGGAGCTTATCCCGGTTTCTGTAGCATGAAGCGACTAGGAATATTTCTACTCCCCCTGGATGGGATGCTAATCCATCACAGGGTTACCCCCAGCATTACGTTTGCCGGCACCCAGGAACTGTGACGGTAAACACAATGTCTAGAGAAGAGCGCTCCTAACATGAGGCCACAGCACCTCTCACAAAAAATATAAAGGGAACAATTTTCACACAAAAAACAAAATTTATACACGAGATCTTACCAGTAAAGAGGAAAAAAATCAGCACCATGATAAGAGTGTAGCCAAAGTACAAAAAGGTGGAGGCTGTTCCAGTGATTGTCAACTTGGTGACAAAGAAATGAATAGAGTACAAGAAGAAATACACGGCAGTACAGCCGCCAGTCAGGAATGAACGCCACCACCAGTGATAATCCTGCAAATAAATAAATCACTCAAATTAAGGGGCATTGAGCTCTTTCGGCGCAAGAAGATGTGCGCGAGAAGATGTGCGCACCTGGACAATTTTTCTCCACATGACGCACGTCAAGATGTGTTAACCTTGAAATTTGTTGTTTCTACTGCTGAATGACAGTGGAATTTTGCTTTCACGAACTTGCACCAGTTCGCAACATTGCTTCCATTAGTGAAATTTTGCACATATTTTTTGGTTTATAGATTTCCCCCGAACCCTCATTGAAATTTCAAAACAATTCCTGTATCATTTCATGATTTAAAGAGAGAAATGTGACATAATTCGTTTGCATTACGGTTGTACATCTTCCATGTAAATGGAATTCAGATTCAGATTTAGGCTAGTCCCAGTTCCCGAGGTTTACAGCAAGTCATCAGACATAAAACGATGTACATCCTTCGATTTTCCTTCATGAATAGTTCACACTGATATGGTCTATTAATATTGAATTAATATTATCTGTCCGTTATTACATGCACGTTTACACAATGAGACGCAAAAAATTTATACGGGAAGAGTGGGACATAGTCTGGAATCCTTACCTCAGCACAAAGATGGAAATAGCACAACAGAATGGTCGTCTCAGATACGGTCAGCAGCAGAATTAAGCACACGACAAACAAGAAACCAAACATGTAATAAATCTGATGCGACCTGGTCAAAAAGAAATTTTGATAAGTTTTAACTCAGAGAGACTTGGGAAGAGATATTTGAAACACTTTAAAAGTTCAGTAATGTGACTGCGCATCCAGACTGTGAATGTATTATGGTGGAATCAGACTGTGGACTTGAACCCAGTGGGCCTAATTACTCAGATATCTCCTTTTCACACTTGTAAATATATTAAATCCTTTGTTTTTGTTTTGATCATCTGTGTAATTGAATTTGAGTATGTAAATAAATGAATAAATAAATAAATAAATAAATAAATAAAGAAGTTAATGACAGATCTTTAAGTTAAAGAAATTACAAACGAGTTTGTAAATTATGTGCTTATGAATTTTGATCTCTCTGGACAAAGCCAACAGTCTACTGTATGTATGTCAAGTGTCGGTCCGTGTTAACAGTGGACCCACACTGGTAGACCGAGACTATGAACTTTATTAACAGTGAACACAGACTGTGAACGTATTATGGTGGACTCAGACTGTGAACTTGAACCCAGTGGGTTCATGTCCTTTTCTGACCACTAGCTGGTGTCATTCTTGGTGTTCTCGAGTCCAACTCATTGGCAACGTTTGTAAATAGCCAACTGGTCAGCCTCCTGTCAATTGGGTCTTTTTTTCAACCATACTACAGCTATTTCTATTCTTTGTCTCATGATTTGTTTCAACTGGCTCTTAAAAGCCCCACAGGGGGGAATGACCAGTCAATACGATATTTATTGTCTAAAATTATTATTTACTTAATCAGTACTTAATTATTTACTGGGTCAGACCCAGTTTAGTAGACCACCATGTAAACAGTAAACCCAAGAGAACTGAAATTATATCTTAAATTGAAGCACATACCAAATGCTGTTCAAGATGAAGAATAACTGGATAAAAATGCAGCCAAAAGGCAATACACCTCCCATGATTATGCCTGGGCCAGCTCTGGTGTAAATACTCTGAACAAAACAAGAAATTGTACATCAGGAAAAAAAAAATTTTTTTTCATAGTTGAACAAAATATTGCAATGCATGTAACATTAAAACAAGCACGGACAATACTAATAATTACATAACAATATTTTACAAACAAGGTTTAAGGATGGTGCCTTCTAAAGATAAAAGTTTTTGCGCCAGGTTAGGACCACGCGGAAAAAGTAGATCTTTGCAAGGGCTATTGGAATCCATAAAGAAAAATGGCGGTAGCCATGCATTTTTTCAAGATAATTAACCTTGAATGCAAGAGATAATTAGCCTTGAATGAAAACAAAAATGCTGACATCAGCATTTTCCTGAAAAAAGAAGGAAAGGATATTTCTTCACAGATTTCCTTAGAATTCGCCTTTACATACGGAAAGCAAACACATTTAAAAAGATCTTGAAACTGCATAGTAAATGGTAACATAAAAACCATTTTTGGTATGTTTTTAATAACAAAATCGTTGCAACAGCACTTTTAGTGTCTCTGACAGCCTTCCTCTGGTTCAGTTAAACTACAGTCTAAATAGCTTTTGCTCACAACCAGAAACTAATCACGGGTGAATAGGCTTGCCACTTCCATTTCGTAACATAACATGTAGGGGTAACCACGCGTTTTTTTTTCTTTTAAAGTTATTCACCTTTTTTGAAAACTTTTCAGGTGCCTGTTACATTTTTTTCTGTCACCTCCCCAGTAAGTAAAACATTTGCGTCTCTCGCACTTGTTTTGTGCGCGCACTACGCCATCTGCAGGTACATGTTTACAGTTTGATTTCAGCATGATATTTGACCGATAACAGCTAGTTTTTCAGTTGGAAGCCGTTAACAGTTAGTGGTTAGCGATACGCTGCTATTCTGCATGGTGTTCCTGGTTTTAGTACAGGTTCCTTAAACTTGATTTGGTCACAACAGGAAAATTTTCCTTTCATTTTCGTCGTGACCTGGGTAGCGTAGTTGAATAGGTCAATATCAACCCCAGTGCGCGTGTGGCGGTAAACCATGCCTTGCGTGATGGGCAGAACGTGTGCTCACAAACAAAAGTAGGCATCGTCCTTAAAGAGGAGTAACTTAACAAAGTTGGTAAAATCAGCAAGAAGTTAAGTGTCACTAAAGGTTTCAACATTAGCCTTACCAAGGCAACATTACAAGAAACAACCTAGAGCTACAAAGTTAGCTTGGTGATATCCTCTGTAAATATTGTTGTTGTTGTTGTTGTTGTTGTTGTTATAATTATAATTATATTAACCCCAGTTAACGCTTAATTCAAAGAGAGTAATAATTATTAGGACAAAGTTGCTTGCTCACCTTGAGAAAAAATGAAGTCTGGAGTGACTACAGACATTTAACTTGAAATTTATATCATTTCAAATTTAACACTTTAAAGAATTCATTAGGTTTTCTTTTCTTTTTTTTTTTTTTTTGCATCTACGAAGTACACTAATTTCGGTATTTACTTTGATGGTCTTTCTTGAAGGCACTAATAGGATAGATATTGTTTACGAGGATCAGATAAAGGAGCTCAGTCACGGTATTTTGAGTTATTTTGGCCACATAAAAAATTACCTTTAAATGGTAGGAAACCTGAAAATAACAGTTTAATACTGAAGACAGAAAAACACTAAAGAGATAATGATAAACCATAAAGGAACAAGGATGGCTAAGGAAGAAAATTAAAACGGATTACAAACAACGAATTTGAAAAATTGAGGCTAAACTTTTCAATATGCGCAAACTGTGACTGAACTCCTTTAAGGTTGTAAACTCATCACAGTACAGTACCTGATCTGGAATCTGCCGAGGGATCTGGTTGGTACGCACAGGTTGCTCAATGGGCTAATGGAAATAAAACAAGACGGCGATAACATAAATCAACTGAGACTAGTTCACTTTGATGATCAGTTTCTTTCTTCTTGTAACATGAATAGTAGACTTTGTATTGATCTTTTAAGAAGAAAACAGAAAATAATCAGTACCTTCTTTTTAAATCCGAGGTAGGCACCCAGGAAGGTAAGAGGAACAGAAATACCAAACCTGTAGGAAGAGTAACAACAGAATTATTTCACTTTAATCAAAATGTGTTTCACAAATTGCAACAACATGCAAGTCAACTGAGTTTCAAACTCACCACATGGCTAACAAGGCAAGTAATGTGGTAAATGGAACAGCAGCCGACGAGCCTTCAGCCCACAAAACAAGATTCAACAGGAAGAAAATGCCAAACATCAATCTGTAAAAATGACACACAAGGAGTTGAGTTTACAAAAACACAACATAACATTCGGATTTCTCCAGATACAGTTTTGTACATGCACATGCACAATAAGACACTGTTAATTCAAACTCAGTTATTTTGAATTTCCTGTTATTTCAAACTCAACACCATTTCCCTTGGATTTGCCCTTCAGTGATTTACTATTGGCTGTTTCAAACTCCTGCTATTGGAAACGTTTACCCTGAGAATTCAAAATAGCAGAGTTCAACTGTATATCTACGCAGTTTCAGAGAAAGATTTGTCACTGCACTCAAAGAAAATGACTACGAAACACATTTAGGGAAGTTCTAAACTGCTGTAACTACATGTACAGATAAATCTTAGTCAAAAATGGAAAAATATTTTAATTAAAATAATAATAATAATAACAATAATAATAATAATAAACTTGTTCATGTATATTCCTTCATACCACAAAGCAAATGATAATTTCAGTAAAACCCCGGTAACTCAAACTCGGATAACTCGAACTCCCCCGTTAACTCCAACTAAGTCCTGTTTCTTTTGGATTTGACCCCACTTTTCAGTCATTTTAACTTGGTTAACTTGAACTTGGATAACTCGAATTCCCTGCTAACTCGAACTAAATTTTATTTCCCTTGATCAAAATTTACCCTGATAACTCAAATTCTGGTTCATGTATTCACCACGGATGCCCTCCCCATTAGCTTTTCTTGCCGTGTAATCAGTAAAAACACTCAAAACTAACACTACAGCAATTTGATTTTAATTAGTACAATTGACTGCTCACATGTTTGACAGTCATTTCCCGATCTTAAGAGTCATACCGGATGTGGTGCCTTAACCTGTCACATAAGTTTTATTTGCTCTGTACTGTATACTGAAGTAATGAAAAATCAGTAAACAATTATATTTATATTATTGACATGGTAAGTTGGATATTCAATCGACCCCAATAACTCAAACCCCTGCTAACTCAAACTGTATTTCATATCCATTCAGAGTTTTGGTTCTACTGTATTTTTTACTCACCCAGGGAAAAAGAATGCTGACAGCAAAACATTAGTCTTCCATAATTCACCACCAACCACTGAAGAAGAAAGGAAAGAAAATCAGTGCATGGAACAAAAGACTGTGGCTGCAAGCGTGTTTACCCCACAACAACAGCAAACAAACAACTTAGCAAGCAAACTACAAAAAAACCAGTTATCCTTAGACTGTCATAGTGGTACTACAGTAGTAGAATGAATTTCCATGAGCTGTTTCTGATACATATGCTAATGAGCACTGTCAAACCATGACTTTTTTTTGTACTGCTCAGGTGGTCTCAGACTGTTAAGGTTGGAACACACGAGGGCACTAGTCCCTGCAACAAGTCGTGGGGACAAGTCTCATGTGTGAACTGGCCATTTTTGCTTCAAAATCTAGTCGCAGGGACCAAAGTTTGGTCCCTGCGACTAGTCCCATGAATTCAAACCAGTTTGAATTTTTGGGACAAGTCCCTGGGACTTGTTCCTCAAAACATTCCATGTGAACTGTTCACGGGACAAGCCCCTGTGACCAGTCCCTTCGTGTAAACCCTTCAGGGGACTAGTTGCAGGGACTGGTCCCCTCGTGTGCGCCGACCTTTACATGTACCTATTGCACTCTCAGCCTGCTCAGTTTAAACAAGCTGATACTATGTGGAAAAAATCACAGCTGCAGGTGTACCTAGATACTGCTTTCAATTTAGAAGTTAAAAATACCCATCAGCGCATGTGCATAAAAATTGACTTACAGCTTAAAGTGCTGTAATTTTATTGCATGGTCTACAGTATTAAAAGAACTACAATGTATGAACAGCCATACTGACTTATCTTCCTGCTGTAAAACAGGAAGAGTGTAGGCAAGACAAAGAAGCTTGGTTCCCTTGAGTACAAGGTTATAATAGTGACTTTACACATGTTCTGCTGTGATTCTTATTTTATATGAAATGGCTTTTTCTGAAAAGAAATATCCCTCCAGAATTGTCCTTACACTGAAAAGTTAAAGAAAAATAGGAAAATGAAATAAAAACAAGCCATTTACTTAACAACTGCTTGAGTTGCAGTGCCACTTACTTTTGTAAATTCTGGCAGAAACGTAACCAGCAGGAGACCCAAGGCAAACAAACAGCACCTAATGAAAATACAGGTAGAATAAAAGTCACGTACTGTATACAGTTCTTATTTCAACTAAGCAACTTCGCAAGCTACATTGTAATGTTAGATGGTAATCAGTACAGCACTATATTATGCAAACTCACCAGAGCACAGGTCATTAGAGCTCCACGGTTAGCAGGAGACAGAAATCCCAGACAAGCAAATACTACAGAAAAAAAGTAAAAAACCAAAATCAGAGGATCTATAATACACATCACACAATGTTGGCACCAACAGACTTAGTACAGGAATAATTAAAAGAGCATGACTGAAGAGTGATTTAGGTCATGGTCAATCAAATTAAAGCTCCTCTGCAAAGACTGACAACTCACCTAGAGTAAAGAACACCATGATGAATATCTGTGTTCCGCATCCCAGCATGACAGATAGTAACATACCCTTCTTGGGTGGACGGAAAACATCTCCGTGGACCAACTTCCAGCCAAACTCTTCTTGAGCGTCCTCCTGTTATATTACGTGTAAATAAAAAACAAATCTCACACTAAAATATTTCTGACTACATCTAAATCAATATAAGAAACCTGAATTTATCTTCTCAGCAATATTTCAGGCTCAGACTAATCCTTTTCTTTCCCAGTTAATAACAACACATCCTATCAAAAGTTTGACATACCGCTGAATCCATCTGATTGTAACGGGCAATGTCTTTGTGTAGAGTTCGTAGCATAATCATGGCTACCATTCCAGACAAGAACAGCACAATGACCAAGGAATTCATGATGCTAACGACAAAAAGAGCCAAAATTGTGTCTAACATCTTATCTTAAATACATAATTATTATAAAAAATTCTTACAGTTGTGTGACACCTTGCAGTTACTTACATGCGTAATTGCAAGCCTTCAGTCTCCAGATTAAAATATCATTTATTTGTAACATTACCATATATTATTTGCAATAGATCGTTTACACATGACGTCATCACTTTCTAAAATCCAAAACTAAAGAGCCACCAGAAGTTTTTATCTTCATAAGGCATAAGAGGCTGTAAATTTATACTTGTTTACAACTTTACAGCTCAATAGCGTGCTTCATTTGGAAACCAGAGCAATTTGAATTTCAGAGTTATTGCGGTGCCTGACACAAAGCTACGATTGAGTTTGTTGAAAAAATAATGTATACTTACATGTATCTCATGATTTTGAGCCTCTTTAGAAGTTAGAGCATTGGAAAAGTGTTTATACATAAATGCTTGTTTGGTCAGTAAGTTCCAGATGTTTAAACTATTTTCCGGCCGCCATATTAGTGTACCAACATGGAGGTACACCAACATGGCGGCTCCATACTGGGCTCTGTAAATCTCTGCAAAACATTTTGACCAATATCTGAAGTTTGGGGAAATGCACAGACTTAAAACTTAGAGAAGTGTCTTCCTTATTTATCTTCTATAACATCACGATTTCTTGTCTTTTTCCACTGGATGGTTTTTGATTTATTTTTTTAATTGCAAAACAGTGAAAAAGATCTATAAGCAAGTAATGATAGTTTGGTGCTACAGCAGGACAATAGCTAACTTTTCATGTTAACTTGAAAGTCTTGTAATTATGACAGACATGTACATGTAGACATGGCCATCCTTTCAAGGCCATACTAATGGTATTGGTTGTCACATTTATGGGGTTCCTTAACACTTAAGGAAATGACTAACTGAACTTTTTATAAAGGGAGACTAAAGAGACCATTATAATGAGGTGACTGTGTCAACAGAAATTGGCATATGGCTGGGTTTTACAGTACACATGAACAAAGTTTGGATTGAAGGCATTTTAAAATTTTAAAGTGCATGTGTTGGATCAATTAGACAGTTTTAAGTACCAATTAATTCTTAAACATTTATTAAAACTAATCTTTGTAACCTTACTTTTGCCAACCAAGGTTAAAATTTTCTCTGAAGTAAATGCAGGGTTTTTGACAGAAGTGAAGCACAAAAAAAAGTGCCATCCAGTCGTCCCGGACAAGTAGATTTTCTTGCCAGGCAAGGGCCCAAGCAAGTCCTCTGCCAGCTAAATAAAAACATACTTAACCAAGACTTGCTCAGCGCGAGCCAAATTTTTATAGCTGCTGATCCGAAGGGCAAGCTAGAATTCAAGTTTTTTGTTTTTGAGCCTTGAAGCATCTCTTGTAAGCTCGTACTTCTTTTGCTTGTTATGAGCTGTTATTGTTTTGGCACTAGAGGCATTGTTTCTGTTGTTTGTTCTGTTGTCCTCTCAAAGGGTATCAAGCCATTCATGTGAGACCTTATGAGAGCTGCTAGCTGACCCATTTTTGAGCTTCAGTAGATTCTATAATTACAATTACATGTATAGAAATTAGCCATGAGAGAGAGTTCTCACCTAAACCACTGGATTTTGGTATGTGGCATTGAGTCAAGGATGTAGTCCCAGCGTGATGCCCACTTGTGATTTGCATCTTCTTCTCGCTGATCAAAAATAAGTAAACGTTAAAGGAAAAAAAAAGTGAAGCCTTGCAGCCAATGGCTCATAGCTGCTGGAGCTCATCCCAGTTGCTGTAGCATGAAGCCGCTAGGAGTATTTCTACTCCCCCTGGACGGGATGCTAATCCATCACAGGTTACTCCCCCCCAATTTGTTAGGTTTCCCCAACAATTCGCCAGTACCCATTTATACTCCTGGGTGGAGAGAGGCACTGTGAGAGTTAAGTGTCTTGCCCAAGAACACAACACCGTGTTCCTGGCCAGGGCTTGAACCTGGACTGCTCACTCCAGGGACGAGCACAGTAACCATGAGGCCACTGCACCTCCCACCAAATGCCTCCCAATAAATGTTAGCTTTGCTCAAATACACAAAGTGATTCAGCAGAACAAGGAAGTGATTATTCAAGAGATCTAAAATAGACCTTGAAAGTGGTTACAAATGAGGCAGTCTAAAATATTCCACCACAAGTCTATTCATGAGGTTTAGTATGAAGGCACCTACAGCTGTACATGTACATTAATAAATGCATATGTCTACATGCAAATTGTGAGGTTCAATTTTCACCTTTGCTTTAAATGTTTTTAAACCAGTTTATATGCACACCACTCCCCCTCAGTCCCTTACCCTACTCCAGCCCCACCGCGATACTCTTGCCTCCAACAGTTACCATATAACTCCCATTCTACAACATGTTTTTTTCAATTTTGTACCCACCTAGATTCAAACACCTGACCTTATACTTGTGGTCTACCTTCATTCCCACTTATCCATGCAAGTGTAAATTTCCTCATGGATACAAAAATGCATTTGCTGATCAAAACATTATTGGCTGCTGGACCCCTCCCCCTTTCCCCTTTCACAAAATGATACTGGTTTGAATAATATAACCAGTGGTAAAAACTGGCCATAAGAGGCTGTAACAGCCCATAAAATACAGTTTTGGTATTCAATTGTTGTGACTAACTTACCATAAATCTGACAGTGTATGAGTAGACGATTTTGAATTCACTGGTGCCTTTGAAATCAAGTGGAATCCCCATGGCTGGTGAATCAGTAGCGCAGTCCCCTTCCTTTGTGTGTTTAATGCTGTAACAGAAAAGGAAGAAAAAATCATCTCAAGTTTTCCTTTAATTCTGATGTACATGTAGAGTACAGGGCTTTACGGACAGTAACCCAAACACCTGTCACAGCTGAGTATGCTTGATTTTTCCTTGATACTATGGGTAAACTTGCCTGCTGTTGACAGAATTTACCCACAAAGGAGCAAGTTTGCTAAGAGTGGCTACAGGTGACTCAATACCTAATGACAACCATGCTGAAGTGACTCTATATAAATTTACACAGCGAGAACCAAATAAAACAAATTCTCAGAAAACCACCTGCAACTTGTGGTGAAAATCAAATAAGTCAGAGAATAGTAATAGACTGGTAAGGCTAATAGAAAAAAATCCCTTGTCATTACAAATGAGAGCAGAATTTATTTGAGACTAAAATAGTACCATAGGGAAGTACCTGTAACTAAGTGTAAGCTCATGTCAGGCGAATCCTTAGCGGTTTCCCTAGTTACATTAATTTGTACAAGTATAAATAATTATGTGAACTCGCAGGCTGTCCTCAACCAAAAAAATTAAGGGGGTCATCTCTCCTGTTTGCATGTATCAAATTCACAGGAAACTGTAGACAAAAGTAAAACTGTCACCTTGAGACTAGGGCCTACATTACTTAAAATCATGAACAACAACATGTTCTCATACCTTCTTGGTGTAACTTTTGCAGACATGAGACGGGATCCATCCCAGTCTTCACCTGAGCCATCATGGTACTTGATCTCAATGTCAATGTGGTTGAACACGTAGTGCATCCCACGTTCATTAAACAAGGTCTGCAGATGATCAAACATTAACAATGAATGTTCGTAAAATGATTGTTTTGAAGAGCTATTCCAGCACCTTCATGATAGCATGACCAAATATACTGCATTTGATCTCTTGCAACACTGGGAGCCACGACAAGGTAACTGCACTGTGTAAAACTGACCAGAGCAAGACTGAGCTTCTTTCTCTCAATAATACTAACAATTAAAACCTCTCAAGAAAGAAAACCAAGTAGACATGCATGTAGAATAGACGTTAAAAATAAAAAAATATGCTGTATCACTAACAATCTGATATCTGTACAGGAACAGACATAAATGCCAAAATTCTCAGTATGAATGGGTGGGTAGGCGAGTCACTGGATGGGTGGGAAGGTTGCACAATGGCAAACACTAACAAGAGCAGGGCTGCATTGTTCAAAAAGCCAGATCAAGCTAACCTAAAGAATTTTGATATCAGTTTTGTATTTTTTTTTAGGGAGGTTTGCTGCATATATATATCTTTTTTGTTCTTTACTGTTGAACTGGTATGAAATCAAACTACACAAACCATAAGAAGTAAAAACATTTTTATACAAGAAAAATTGAAAATTTGGCGAACTTTCAATCTTGGGTTAGCATTAACCCGCTTTCGAACAACCCAGCCCTGATGCCTAACTTTCAAGCTGCATTCATGACCTTTATCCCAGCCCTCAACCCCAGGGGGGTGTGAAGTGCACTTATTTTGCTCCACTAGGCTAGATAAAAAATAACCTCAATTGTAATTTCCCACCCTACATGGCACAGAGTAAACTACATGTAAAGTTTGCCCAGACAGAATGTGAAATCTTACACTTGTCACGCAGGCATCGCGAGCTTGTCCATCTTCAGACACATGGCATCCAATAGGAAATCCAGTGGAGCAGTATCTGCTTGGTTCATCTGCGACTTCATAACACCATGTCACAGGCATATTGTCAATTATCCTGTGAAAAATAACAAGGCAAGAATAAAGATCATGTTGATAGCTTGCTTTTTGGTACATATTAGCTGTTGAGGCCTTATGTAACACCTGTCACAAAAGAAATACTGTAGGTTAAGTTGACATGTAAGAAGTTATTTTGAGATCAGCCCCACATACATGTACATGCACATGTACGGATGGCAAAAGGTAATATGTTTGGATCATGTGTACTCAAGGCATCCATGGTCAAGTGTCATTCAATACCCTTGATCAACACTCGACCAATACTTGATCAACACTCCATCAACACCTTGGTTGACACTCCGCTTACACTCCATCAACATCTCACTCAACAGTCATTCAAAAGTCATCTGCATTTTCAATCAGTGCATATGAGTCGGTTCACACTCAACAAACTATCGGCTGACTGTTGATCAAGTGTCGATCAAGTGCTGACCGAGTATTGACCAGGATGTTGATCGAAGGTATCAGTTGAGGGTAACGATTGACACTTGACCACAGATGCCTTTAATACACATGATTCATATGTTTTTAGTGAAAATACAAATGTACTGTATATGCACAATCATATAAACTATGTTTTAAATACTGTTAGCGAGTCATTTTACTCACTGCCCTTACCAGTGGTTCTGATAATTAAGAGCAATTCCGTTTTTCAAAAATTCCAGCTTTTTCATATCCTCTGGTGTACCAGGTTTGTAAGATTTTGAACAGAGAGTTTTGCATGTTTCATCTTTCTTGAAGGTTATCTGTTTGAAATAAACAAACAAACAAAAATGTCATGGCTAGCAATCCTTGTGGGTAATCCAGCAAAAAAAAGCAGGGCTGGAAACTACCATTCTAACACCATTAATGGCCTGCTACTTAGTGACAAGTCAGATTATTTTAGCTAATAAAATTTTTAACTAGTCACATTTTCCACTAAGCAGGTTTTGGCATATATTTAATGCTCGTGTTAATTAGTTTTAGTTTCTTTTTGCACGCCTCACCACCGCTCACAAGATAAGCATGAGGTCAAGTTGGCTAGATATTGGCAAAGTTCCTTTTTCTGTGTGTTTACGGACTGACACAGAGTCCAGGTCCATGAAAGGACAAAAAAAGAATGAGGCCAAAATCCAGCCATCATAACGGAACAAGCTTGGTCAATAAAGGATTTCGTACAAGGAGTGGGCACGATGGTGCAGCCAATAACAGCACAGGATTTGGTTCATCTTGCCCTCTCACAGAGCTAACCATATTATAATCAATGGAATTACCGAACCCCCTAACTGTTGTTATTCCACAGCTTAAATTAATAAATAAATTTGAGAAATCTTCAGTACCTCATCTCATTCCAACTGTGTTCAGCTTTCCTTTTTGCAACTTAAATGTACTGAGTCAAATGTTGGAGAATAGTTAATAGAGGGGAATGGTTATGAAACCCGACAAAGTTCTTTACTGTATTTTTTTGTTCTCTTTTTCGGCCTTGACCGTGCACAAAACACAATAGTTGTTTACTTCGTACTGAGGAACTAACCAATAGAAACGTTCTGGTTGTGTAATTTATGCATAGTGTATGAGCGCAAAGCGTGCATGGTCGTGTCCAGACCTATAAATCTTGGCATCTTTGTTTACCCCTTTGATGTTTGCCAGGCTTCATAACCATTTCTCTCTAAAAGCTATGGTTGGAGGAGTAAATAATGTAGCTTTTTTACTATCCAAAGAATTGAGTAGCAATACAAAACATTCTAGCCAAATGCGAATTTTTACTATGACCAGTTGGTTACCATTACACTGTAGTACATGTACTTACATTGTACATGGATGGTCGGATTCTTTCCCCAAACACAACCTAAAACAGAAATGTAAACTCAATGCTATATAACAGAGGCAATTTAGAAATCCTGAAAATAATGATAAAAACATTACATATGAAAAAAATTACTGTCCTCTGGCCAAAAAAGGGTGCAGCATCCCTGTAATGTAAGTGCAGTTAAGTGTAACACAAGTGCAAATTACAACTATTTGCAGCCTATCCACCGAATTATGACCTCACTATTAATTTTGTAGCATTTCTAGAGATACATGTATTTATTTAGAAATATCTATGGATATTCTTTGTGTATTGTTAATAACTAATGACATGATTTTTCAAATATGATCTTTAGCAATCATACATATAAATGTTATGAAATGTTACTCTACCTGGCCAAGATTTTCCGTAGGTGATGACTTACTTGCAGGAGGGATACAGAAATCAAAGCTGGAAGAAAATGTTCAACAAAAATGCTGGTATTATTGAGACTTGACAAAAATGACCTAGAATAATTATTCTAAAATTGATACAGTGTATAAAGTGGACACTTAACGCATTCTTTTGGACTTGGATTAAGTTAAGATACTTCAAACCTTCATGGGTGTCCTCCAGAAAAGAATTTGTACACGCACTGTTTTGGAGGAAACACCCACAAACTATATATCAACAGAAAGGTTATAAAATGTAGCATTCGATAAAATTATATTCTTTTTTGCTTACTGCTTTCCTAAGACGTCAGAAGCCATCAATGCCAAAACGACCGACTGAATTTTTTTATGTATCAAATGCAATTCTTGATGCAAAATAACTATGCAGTGTTAATCACAAGGCATCAATCTCTCAAAAAGCGTCAGCACTTTCTTTCATTTCTATCGGTTATCTTTTTATAGATCTGTCAAGTTCCACTAACGAAAAATTTGCGCAATGTGTTACATTAGAGACCGCCACGAGAAAAGTACTTGAAATAAAAGAATTTGCCGACACACTTTTGTTCCGTATCTATCAGTGAATGTTCTGGCCAAATTTCAAGGAAAACCGTCGATTCTACATACCCTATTAATTCATTTTGAGAGGAGAGATTCTCTCAAAAAACGAGTGCAAGTTTTTGCCTTCTAAAGATTTAAAAACATGTCACACGCCTTGTCAGAGGGATATGTCAACTCAAAATGTCGCTGGCCAATGAAATAACAGAACCCCTAGTGCTCACAGTAAGGAGAGTTGGGCTTCGCAGTAAAGCAATAGTGTTACAGTCATGTTTTAGGCGCATACGTTTTAGGCTGGTGGTCAACAATAAAGGGCGAAACGGAGAAAAGCGATGTGCAACAAAACAAAAACAAACTGAAGAGCAATTGCTGAAGCGTGATTACACAAAGGCACTCTTGACAGACATGAAATCTCAAATTGAAAGTATTTGATATAGGATCTCTGGATTAAGCTTTGGCATGAAAAGGTCGCTGAGGAGTCCATGCCTTTTGGGGTTTGTGACACCTTGACGGTTTATTAACTTTTATTAAAAAAACCCTCTTTTTCCCAATAACTCACGCACGTTTTAATATTTTATTTTCATTTTCTGGAAAATGTTACCTTGAATAATGAACTTTAATTTGGCTGGAAAAAAGAAAATTTGGAAAAAGTAGCTCCGCGAAGGTTTGGAGTAACCTTAACTTTGGATGAAATCAATCTTACGTTCAACAACAAAGCTACAGTTCAAACTATAAACATTTTCTTAATTCTGAGAAAGAATTGTAATAAAAACAAACCTTGCATATTCGTAAGGGATCACTGATTCCACAGAGTCTAATCGGTTGACAAACAAGTCAATTTTGGACTGTAAAAAAGACCATTATCATCACAATATTAGTATTTCATGTATTTATCCCAAACAAGAGATACAGATACAGTGATGGTGACTTGTCGAGCACCATTGAACCATCGAGAAAAAGCGAGATAAAAAGTTTCTTCTTAATTTCTTATTCTTATTATTTTACTGGCAAAATTTATACTAGAGATGGATTATCCACTGGCATATAAATATATTTAGGAGATGATTTATCCATCTGAGATGGAGAAATCATCTCCACGTAAATAAAAATCCAGTCTTTATTATGTCGCCAAATTAGT
>NC_138151.1:14143824-14178824 GCF_964199315.1 Orbicella franksi
AAATTGGGTGTGGGTGTGCGGCCGCTCCCAAAACCCTTACCCTATTTATGACCAAAATCTGTGATATTCCCTCACGGCACTTTCAGAAGCCCGATACCGGAATTTAGCTGTGCGACCACCCATTATTAACTTTGACGCGGATGAGGCATATTAACTGCAAGTTAATACCTAACGTGACCTCTTCCAGTCTCGGCCTGTTTTATGTATCTACGCAAAAACTAATGCGTAGTACATGGTGTTGAAAGACAAGTATGCGCAGTGAACTTATTTAGAATCTACAGGCCGTATCTTATTTATGACCTAACCAAAAATTCGAAACCATATTTATGACCTGACCCTAAAATCAAAACCCTGTTTTAGGCCTGCGTTATAATTAGTTCCCTAGTTCAGACCAATGTTAAATTGCCGTGATCATAATTTGTGAAGGGCTTTTGATGATTTTCTTTTCGATAATGATGAAAAAGTGGCTTCTTTTTAAAAACATACCCATATAAAGGCTAGAGTGCAAAAACCATACCCTATTTATGACCAAAATGGCCAAAATCAGCTAAAATCGATACCCTATCTATGACCGAAACGGCTGAAAAACCATACCTTTTGGGGCCGCACATACCTATATAGCCCATGTAAGGAAGTACCCCCCTCCCCGGGGATCTTCTCTACTTTTCAAAATGGCCACGAGCCACCATTTTGAAAATCGTCGTCTCGTCCCGGGGATTTTCCTCTGGAAACGAGGTTGTATTAGGCCCACAGTCCAAGACCAACAAGTTCGTTGAAATTTCAGGGCCACCCAACAACCGAATATTTTCAAATACGTCAGGAGTGTCTCTGATGTATTTCTCTATGTTCTAGAAGCCCGTTTAGTTAATTTGGAGCTGCCCTAAAAATATTTATCTGTTCGGATATTTAGGGGGAACTTGGGTCATTTCCGGAAAGTTCTAGGGTCCTTTTTTGACTCATCGAAAATAGTTATCTCTTGTCGAAAGGTTCGAGGATACGAAGAAGCCATAGTTTCACTAGAAAATTTTAGGGGAAAGTTTCTGCTTTATCCGCGTGCCTATCGAAATTTTGCGAAAATGATATGCAATATAAATGTTCATCGGAAAATTATAGGCGTAAAGCCTATTCATCCGAAAACGTAAGGGCGCGTAAATTATGCGCTCTGTCAGATTAAAGACAGACAAGGGTGTTCGGTCGTTGTCCTAAATCTGACCGCTAAATGGTTTTTGCCGAAATTTTAGCAACTTATACATGTAAAATAAATAAGGCAGACCGAAATTTTAACGAACAGAAAAAAAAACCCGTCCGAAAATTATGGTACATTATAAGAAGTGAGCACATCAATTCCGAAAATTCTTGGGAAACCAGTATGGTTTTCCGAAAAAAATTGAAACGTCTAAAGCATCGCTCAGCAAAAACTTCCAAAATCTTTTTGAGTTTAGACAACCTTCCATCCCAAGAGATATTTTATAATAATATTCCGTTGGATGCCCCTGGAATTTGGTGAACAAGCTTCACTTGCTTGCAAGATTTATTTTGGCTTTCAAACAAACATCAGGTGAATATTTCTGTTTCGCCCGGTGCAGTAAACCAAAGTTTTGACAGTTAATAATACACATGAAACAATTACTCGATTATGACAGGTTGAGAACAGTGCAGCTCAAGTGTAACATCAGTGCAAAAAGTGTAACACCGGTGCAAATTACACATCGTAATTCTGGATTATGATTGGCTGAAAGACAATAGGAAATTTTTTAAGCCAATGATATCACGTAAAATGATGACGAAAATTTTGTGCGGAAACTTTGAGAAAAGTTTTCTCGAATGAGAAAAAATGGGTTCAAGAAAGATTTTCCGGCACTTCCTCCACACGAATTTTTTCGTGTTTATATTATTGATAAGTAATCATATGGTTTTCTTGTTCAATTTGGAATTAATTTGCACTTGTGAGTTTTCAAAAAAGCTCACTCGTGCAAGTTAATTCCAAATTGAACTCGAAACCGTATAATTAACTATACTAATTAACAAAATGATTACTAGACGAGGTTTAGCAAAATATCGTGATTGGTCTCATGGTCAGAGGGCCCATCAATTATTTCACGAAGCCGAAGGTTGAGGCAAATAATTGATCTGCGAGACACTGACACTGCGATAACCGAGTTCGATAATTGTTTTATCATTCGATCGCCAAGTTTGTTTCCATATTTAAATCACTCTCTGAGATCTAAGGGAAACGATCTGCCATTTTGCACAAATTAAAAGAGCGTGTTTTTAATTACGCATGAGCAGAATATTATTTGTTGCAAAACCCATTAGACGGCAGTTACTTGCAGGTCACGTAGTGGGCTTACGAAGGGAACATTATAGCGAATGATAACTCTTGTTTTTTTACAGGCTTTATTAGTATGGCTGTGAAAGTAACTTCAAGTTTTATTCAGTACAGCTTTTCTCGATTTCTACTGCCGACGTATGAAGTGTCGTAGTATGTCCATGATAGCGTGTCGAATGTTTCTTATCTTCCAGCAGTAAATCAAAGGGTTCAGAGATGAATTAAGAAATATCAGAGTCCATGAGCAGAGTGAAAACCTCTTCTCAGCGATACTCGGCTCGTGGTTTGCATTAAGAGCCATAAGGATCGATTGAGGTAAGTAACAAAGCAAATACACGAGATATACGTAAAAAACAACGATGGCAGATTTTCTGAGGCTCGCAAATCGTTGTACTTCTTGCATTTGAAGGGTTTCCATTTGGTTCTTGTGGCGTTGTACAACTAAATAATTCTGATATAAACTATTGCAGTAGAAACGAAGCAACAAGTTGCAACAGTGGTGAATATGACAGAATTAATTTCAACTGGTGACCAAAATGGCATTATAGAAAGAAAAGCACTCAACAGCCATATTGAGATCACCACTGCAACAACACGCTTGTGAATGACAAGTTCCTGGTATCTGAGATGAAGATGAATCGCCAAGAATCTGTCGACGCTTATGGCCACAATTCCAAAGAACGATGATAAAGAAAACAAATTCATCATTGTGATAAAAACTTTGTAAACAGCACAGCCCGGATCGGCTGCTTGTGACCACTTGACCAGAAGTGAGATGTAAAATGGCTGTACCAATAAACCAACACCAAGATCAGAAGCCGCAAGACTAAGGAGCAATGTTTTCAACGGTTTCGGCAGCGACGTTTTCCGTATCGCGTGGATTGTTACAATGCCAAACATGGTAGCTGTATAGGATAGAAAGCTGTTAAACACACAGTTCGCAATGGAAGTCGAATGAAGCTCTTTAACTTCCGCTGGTGAGGGAATGTACTGTAGTGTATCGCAAGTTGACTTCGACATGTTCATGACAGCTGGCGTCTAACCATTCAGTTTCTTCCTACGCTTTACAGCTTTACAGCCCGTCGTTTTCTCTGTTTCTCAGCTTATATTGCAGCAGAAGAGCCTATTCATTTGCCTAAAGGAATAGTTTTATGGTTATTAAGCTTAAAAGCAATTGTCAAACCATGGAAAGCGATAAAAACATTTGCAGGACTTGCCCTTTCCAACCTTTCCACTGTTCTGCTCACAAACACGAACAACACACGAATAACAGTAGTTCGATCGCACGAATTTCCTTTGAATAAAATGAATTTTAGCAATCAGTAATTCTAATTAAACTTGCGAGACTCCAGCTTCCCAATTATTTCGTCCTATCCGTGAGCTGCAAGTGAAAGTAATGACGTCATTCGCTAGTCTTATCAAAAGTTGTAAGGTATCTGAAAAAGCTTAGTCACCACAACTTAAACAGGTGCGAAGTCCGAGTCTTTAAATTTGAAACCGATCTTACTATTTCTATAACTGGTGATGAAAACTAGCTCTAACCCATCAATCACCGTCAACTTGGTCACCATGAGGATCGTTAAGGCTTGCGGGAAATTTGATCGATTAGAAAAAGAAAAGCCAACGAAATATTTTACTTTCTTGGCGAATGAGATGAACACAACATCTTAATCAGTGAGTCAACGGCACTTGCAAACATGTTGACCGCCAATAGATAAAGCGATCTTCAGCTAGCCTCTGTAGCCATGGTTTCCTGAAAACAATGATCGCATGCATATATTAATTAGATTTAGCGACCATGATTTGCCATGTAATCGTGAATGTAGAATACATTGTTAAATGCATGGAACTATCTTTCGCGGAATAATCAGTAAAGGAATAGAAACTGGCGCCTGTCATGTGTGAAGACTGATGCAAACAAGAGGGTTGCTTCTGACTGAATTCCAAAGTTTATGAAGCATTTGTTTCCTGATGACTACTTAATTCGAATTCTCGTAAGCTGTCACTTTAAATCGTGTTGACTAGGCGTCATGGAAAACGACTTCACAATATGATAATTTCAAATCGTTGATATGAAGATCGGCATTTCCTGTGGAATCCTGTTAAATTTCAACGCTTTGAAAGTCTAAAACTCATAATTTAGCAAAATCCGTGTTTAGTATTGCTTTCTTTTTGGTAATACAGTATTATACCAAATAAAATTGGGACACATATCTCTCAATCCACGCGTAATAACATAATATGAGGACGTGGGTTCGAATCCCGTCGGGACAGAGATTTTTCTTTGTTCTTTGCTCGACCGTGAGATGATGAATATTTCATGACCTTTCTTCTTTCGCAACACATTCATTATCTAAAAATACAGTTTGAATTTAGAGCCTAGGATTATCCCTATGCTTGGGTCGGCTTAACGATGCCGGGAAGGCAGACCTTCCGCTCATATTTGCTTTGAAGTCTTCCTTGCACTGTAAGTATCCTTTTCCAAGAATCCAAAACGGCACCGTCCGTGTGTCTTAATTGCAGTAAGTCTTCTATACCTTACCTAGACTGTTAGGCTGTCGGGCGAAGAGAAGCAAAGCCAATGAATTGAGGAGGTTTCGCACCCAATCAAGTGTGCACCGTCCGAGTTCGCACCCACCTTTTCCAGTTCGCACCGAGATGTCGATTGAGTCAGTCGCCTCAAGCATTCACTCTCGTGTTCACGTTTAAAGGACGAGAAATAGTCAGTGGTTTCTCTCTCAGAGTAATAATAATAATGCCTTTTGGGCTCCAGTTTTCTTAAACTTAACGCTTACATGAAGACATGGTAAGAAATAAAGCCGTAGGGAGCGAACTCCAGCGACCTATCAAAGTGTCGTTTGAACTGGGATGGTGCGAACTTGATTGGTTGCGAAACCTTCTGCTACCGACTGAACAAACGGCTTTCAGAAATAATTTGAATTTTCTCGCTTAATTCGCTCACCCGATTTAATTCTTTCGTGGTTCAACGGCAAACGTTTTATGAGGATGATTTTTCGAAGTGCCTTATCTTGTCATATGCTGGTCCGGGCGGTGAAGTAGGGTACTCCCAGAAAAATTTGGTGGAGGTGTGCGGCCCGCTTCCCAAAACCCTTACCCTATTTATGACCAAAATCTGCGATTTTCCCTACCTTATTATACTTATGACCAGACCAAAATTTCGATACCCTATTTATGACCGTTGCGGCTAGCTGACACAGTTACCCTAAGCATAAGTTTTGAAGGGCTTCTGTTGTCGGTCTTATCGATAATGATGAAAAAATAGCTTTTTCTAAAGAACATACCTAATTTAAGACTTGAGTACAAAAGCCTTAACCTATTTAAGACCAAAATGGTCAAAATGGATACCCTATTTATGACCAAAACGGCTGAAAAACCATACCCTTTGGGGCCGCACATACCTATATAGCCCTTATAAGGGAGTTCCCCTCATCTCGGGTATGCCGGGTACTGCACATTAGTTGTGTGTTGGAACTGTTGGGTCATGGTGCCGGCGGATGAAGTTTCGCAGGATGTTCATGATAGCTCGTCGAATGTGTTTCATCTTCCAGCAGTAAACAACAGGGTTCAGAGAGGAATTCAGAAAAATCAACGTCATCGAATAAAGTTCGAGCGTGTGCTTCATCACAGCAAAACTCGGGGCATGGATTAACAAAAGCAGAAAGTGAGGTAAGTAACAAACCAAAAACACGAGATATACATAAAATACGCCCACAGCGGACTTCCTAATGCTCGCAAAATTTGCCATGTTGCCATTTTGTGTTATTTCACGGATTTCTTGTAGTTGAATGGCTTCCATTTGGTTCTTGTGGCGCTTTAAAGCTAAATAGATCCTCCAATAGATTGCTGTAGTAGCAATGACACAAGCAGTTCCAATAGAAGAAAGCGCTACGGAAGAAATTTCAGTGGCAAGCCAAAACGTAGTTAATGAAATAAGTACGCTGAAAACCCATACTGACACTACCACGGCAGCAACTCGCTGGTAAGTCACAAGTTCCTGATATCTGAGATGAAGATGAATAGCCAAGAATCTGTCCACACTTATGGCCACAACAGTAAGGTACGAAGCAAGAGAAAACAACCTTATGACGATGAAAAAACCGTTGTAGGCTATGCAGTCGGGGATGTCTTTTTGCAACCACCTCACCAGGAGCGAGATGTAAAATGGTTCGCCTAACAAACCAACACCAATATCAGAAACAGCAAGACTCAAGAGCAATGTTTTTAACTGTTTCGGCAACGACGAAGTTTTTCGAATCGCGTGGATTGTTAAAATGTTCAACATGATGGCTGTATAGGAAAGAAAACTGTTGAAGACACAATTGGCGATGTAGGATGAATGAAGTTTTTGAACTTCGGACAATGTCGGGAGATAGTGTACTGCATCACAAGAAGTTTCCGCCATGAATGTTGGCCCTTTTGTGTTATTTTGCAACACGGAAACTGATTTCCTTTCCACTTTGTTTCAGCAAGACAGATGGCCGTTTCGTAGCTATAAAACCTTCTCCGTTGAGGAAATCATCAAAAAACCGAAAGTAGTAAAATGTATGCAGTACTTGCGTTTTCTGAAGTTTTGTTCACATATGTATTACCGATGTGTAAAACTATAAGGATCCGGTTGATTTGTCTAGAATGGAAATGATTTTTATCGATCAGCAATATATATTTAAACCAACTCCAGCACTAACTATAGTTAATGGTAAAGCCGCCAATGACAATTGCTGCAGTTAATGGCTGCCAGTCGAAAGTTTATTTATAGCGCAGGCAATCTGTAGCCAGTCATGCAAGCATTAAGTTTTCTTTTGGAAGAATCGATTTGAATTTCTGGTGTTTACAGTCTAAAATGTGTTTTGGCAATTTGATCGAGAAGCCGGCCGGAATTTGACCTAGACCGTTCTGAGAAACGCTATTTCCCGTGAACGGATCGCCTTTTCTGTACTGTAAGGCCCCATCCACACTACCCCTCAAATGTTTTCCGTTCACACTACGCCGGAGAAATTTGAAAACGCAGCAATCACTGGTCATTTCTGAAATATTTTGAATTTGTGTTATAGGAAAACTCGAGCAGGGAAATCACCTCCGTTTTCAAAATGTTTTCCGTCCACGCTGAGGCCTCGATCACACTTACGCGATTTTAAAAATATCCGTTTTCGTCTCAACGAAGCAAAATATTTTCGCCCACATTAGTGTTTTCGCTTTATTTTCCTGTCCACGCTGACGCGTTTTTGTACCGAAAACGAAGACTTTTTGATGCGTTTTCGCCTATCGTCCACACTAAAACGGCCTAAAACGCTGATGAAAGCAACAGTCTATGACGCTTTTTTCGTCACCGTTTCCAAAAGGCTCCGTTTTCATCTGTCCACGCTACAAGCGGGGCGTTTTTCGAAATGCGTTTTCAATAAACTCCACGGTTTCGAAAATGACTTTCGAAACCGTTTTCAAATGCCTCTGTTTTCATCCGCAGTTTTGGGCGTTGTAGTGTTGACAATACGCGAAAACGCATCAAAAAGTATGCGTTTTCGAACGAAAACGCGTAAGTATGGTCGGGCCCTAAAACGCAAAGCCGGCGGTTTCAACAAAAGTTCCTCCGGCATGAAGAGCGTTTTCGTGACGGATTAGTGTGGACGGTAGGCCTAACGGTCGAAATAATTAAAGCTGCGTTCTCAAATTTCTCCGCCGTAGTGTGAACGGGGCCTAAGAACAACATCATAGTTGATAGCGAGAGACCCCGTTATCAGAATATGCATATTCTAATGTTAAAACCTGCAACAGCCGCCAGGTTTTTACACGTTCCACATAACTAGTTCGACATTTATGTGATCTTTAATGACGCGTTCATTGAGTACTTTGTGACCAGCGAATAAATAAAAAAGTAAACATTGATGACTTATTCAAATTATATTGAAATTAAAGGCCTAAGTAGTTTATCAAAGATCAGTTTCACCAAAAGATCAAATTGTTCTATTGGTTGATAACATGGCAAAGTCTGCACCTTGTGACCTATTACTGCACCACTGGCTTCCATTCGGCCTTTGATCGGAAGCTAAAGAACTTTAATCCACCTTCATCATCAATTGTGTCTTCAACAGTTTTCTAACCCATACAGCCATCATGTTGAACATTGTAACAATCCACGCGATTTGAAAAACGTGTCGTTGCCAAAACCTATGAAAACATTGCTTCTGTGTCTTGCGGCTTCTGATCTCGAGTTTGGTTTTCTTGGACAGCCATTTTAGGGTTGTTACATTTCGCTGACAGATAAGCGATCTGTGTTCAGTGCGTGGGACTTACAGCCGAGCTGTTTTATTGTTGTAATTTTTATTAGCTTTCCCTACAAGTACGCTGTTTTTATCGAGGACAGAAAGACACACACTGCTGTTCTACCAGCGACATCATACAGAAGTCAAGAACGACGTTTACGGCAAATGGAAACGACAAAAAAAATGAACTTTCGCCGTTCCCTAATTAGCCGTTTGTATACAAAAGTAAGAATATCTGTATCTGCCGTGAATAGGGGAGTTTTTCTATTTTTGTGTTGGATTAATTAAAGGATTTGAGGAACACAAAACAAAATCAGAGGCAACTTTCGCCGTTTGCCGTTTTTCTCGTTCTCTCTGTGGTGGGTCACCGCTACTGCACTGACATGATTGGCAGACATTACTTTTTAAAATTCCCCGACTTTTCTCTGATAAAAATAGCATTTCCCTAACCAAGAAGAAAATGTAAAATGTCAGATCTAGTAGCGGCTTCTAGCATGAACTTACAGCCGCCCTTTCTACACGTTGATTAAGACTGGTAAGTTTTCGACCAATTTTCCTTTTTCACTAAGGGAAAATATCGTTGAGATCACAGTGACCCCAAATGCTTCTTGTAGCCTTCAATGGTACTAAATCAGCCGTGTTAAATTATTTCAATTTTCCCTGACTTTTCGTCAAAATATAAGTTCTTCCTGACTCAAAATAAACTTCCCTGACCTTTAAGAATTTCTTCCGTGACTATTTCCCCTGTGTATACCCTCAGCCTGAATGACTGTAGGAATATTATTGGACCAAAGATTACTATCGTATTATAGAATATTCAAAACGTGTCGTTTTTATTTATACAATGCAACTATCACAATATTGGAAAATTTATCCTTTATAAAAATTTTACAACTTGACACACAATCTAACGCCTCTAATACAATATATTTCACGTATTTGGCCTACCGTTTTGTATACAAATATTTTCATATTTGAAAGTAATTTCTGCGTATTAAAATTTGCCTAATGACATTGTTATTTAAAACTTTTTAAATCCTAAAAAAATACCGAGCAAGTAAAATGTTTCTTTCGCATTTTCCTGTTCTTGCTACAAACTTTTATCCTTAAATAAAACTATACTGAATAATATGTAAATTAGAGTGGCTTTAGAAGCCACTATAGAGGGTTATTTTCATACCTCTTTCCTTAACAGAACACCGATAACTTATTAAAGCTATGCACTTAAAACTTTATTAAAGGTTTTAGACAAATAGGCACCAATTAGAAATGGAAATTTGCTGTCGTGGTTTGTGTTCTCCATACCGTAGAATTGAGTCATTTCATATAATTTTTGTTGTAACATATGTACCATGATCTATCACGAGGGCGCATAGCCATTACACTCCACTGCCCCGTTCCCTAATTTCGTACTCAGACCCCCTCTGTTCGGCGCTGGGAGATTTGGGCTCGGTATTACCATTTCCCTATTTACCCGGGTTCTTCAGTTTTCGTTAGTGAGCCCAGGAGGGGTCAAAAGCCAGCCCAAACTATCGTTGCTATAGAGATTAAAGCGACCTGTGTAAGGCACCCAAAATGTTTATGTTAGAGCCACTCACGAGCGATCTATGACATTATATCACGCTAAAATGACGCCATTCATTTCAAAAAGTCCGCCACCAACCTCGTTCCCAGAGTCCTCTCTCACTCTGGAAATGAGGTTGGTGTGACTTCTTGGATCGAAAATAGTAGAAAATCTTCAGGATTCGAAAAAAAATATATTTAGGACGCTGAAACTCTGAAGGTGTTGGAATAAACTTACATAGAAAATTAAATTTGAATACAATTGAACCTCCCCTAAGCGCCCACTCAAAATGTCAAGCCCTGGTGGTTGCTTACGGGAGGTGGTCGTTCACGAGGGCTTAGACCATATCGGATCAAAATTTTGCCTCACTGGCATATGTTAATTGCAGAGACCTACCCCATGTTTCAAATGTTTTATTCATGTAAAAAGTCAATTTCGAGAAAATTATCCGGTACTTCCAACTGAGAAATTTCCGTCTCTTTTACCACCCAGGAATGCAATAATGTTACTACACCTTATCCAATTTACGCTCAATTATATGTCAAGTGGCCGTTTACGGGAGGTTGAAAACAAGCGAAAATTTCAAACTTTTAGCTCTATAAGTGCTCGCGATCGCTTACAAGAGGTTCCAAATGTAGCAATTTGACTGGGAAACTCTTGGTATTTTGGAAAACTGCTCGCTGAGAAGAGATGGTCGCTTACGTGGTCGCAAGCGGAGGTTCGATTTTGATAAAACTCGTAAAAAACATAGCTGTCACGTAACTAAACAAATGACACACCAAAATGTCCCCAATACTTTTTAGGACAAAGTACACTATTTTTGCTGTTTAAGTAAGGTAACTTTCCCCCACCCCCGACTAAAATTGGTTAATACCGGAGTACCCCAAGGCAACTTCCACCAAAGTTAGGTTCGAAGCTCTCGCATCCTGCAGTAGTCGCACAGGACTGGAAAAGACCACGAGGATGACCGGAAAATTATGACTAATGCAATGTTCCACCATTCAGGTCGTGACAGGCTTTTCAGGAGGACTGATATTACTGTAGATTCTCCTTAAGTAAAAGAAACAGGCGAAGAATCCCACAGTACCTAAAAACAAAACCAGACATTGAGTCCAGATGCCTTGCAAATTAAAAATGCGGAGCTGGGTGTAAAAGGCACTGAAATGACAGCACAGACGGTGAGATCTAAAAACCAACCCTGGGTTGAAACATCATAAGAGCACAATATTCATCTGGCAATCTTTTCTGATTGCCTCACGTTTCTTAAGGTACGGCCACCTCTTTTAATTCACGCAACAGCGGTGAATGACATTTAACCTGCGTATTGTCGCCATTAAATTAGGTTGTGGAAATATGTTTCAGGAAGGAGACATGAGTTTAACTTTGTACAGCATATTAGCACAATTTTCAACACGGGTGATAACGCACACAGCAAACAAATTAGGCCCTCTTTACACGACCCCGGGTTGCTTTTTACCCCAAGTTAAATCAACGCGGCGGGTAACCCTTTTACAGTCAAATGTTTATAAGCGTTTACATGAAAACAGTAGTCAAGCCGGATCAGCACCCCTTGCCGGGTAACCCGGGTTGGCCCGGCGAGAAGGGTTGAAATTTCAATTCTTACATGTAAACAGTGGGCCAAAAGCTAACCCAGGTTGGTACTTTCAGTCAAATAACCATGTTGTTTCGTTTCCTTTTTCAGTTTGTACATCAGGAACTCCCACCATTCCCTCAAACTTTCTAGGTTTTTTGTTTGTCATCTTTCTAGCCCATGTTTTCAGTTTTTGATCGGTAGAAAGGCTGGCCCGGGTCAGGCTCGAAGCAAACCACACGCTATTGCCGACCGACAACCCGGGTTGGTGTTACGTGTTTACTTTTAGCTCTCTCTGCGGTGATTCAACCCGGGGTCGTGTAAAGAGGGCCTTACGCTACGTCATTCGCCACTTAAAAGCGAGAGGAAATTTGGAGCGAGTCTCAACTCGCGGTACCCTGTGGGAACGTTACTGCGAACAAAGTAAAGGACTAGAAGTCGAACTGTCCCCAGTAACGATCCCACAAGGCACCGCGAGATGAGACTCGCCCCAACATTCTTTGCGTTCCAAAACTGATGCCCGTGTAATGTAGTAATAGGTCTCAGAGTAGATAAAAATACATTACTCTTCCAAAATATGGTGATTTTCTTGACAATGTACTGATATTATCGAAGTAGCACGATACATTATATTAATTTATATTATCTTCAAGCCGAGAAGGTCCTCAACAAAAACTACAAATAGGTAAAATTTAATAGAGCAGAAAAAAGGATTTTTTTCCACAAAGCGCCTTCCGTATCTTTTAGCTCTCAAACAAACCAACAGCATTGAAGAATACGAATAGATCTTAACAAAATTGAAAACCCAACAAAGTGTTGTGGGAAGGGTCTGCTTGATATGAATACACAAGTACTATCGACTCCTCCGCGCTATATACACTCTAAGAGATTCAGTCCTTGATGGCGAATTATCATAATTGTAAATCTCGCTCGAAAAATTTAGCTTGAAAACTTAGTTTGCCACAACTAAACCGAAACCGTTGAAAAGCGTACAAAATTTAGTATCGAAACTAACCAATCAACAAATGTCCAGTTCGAGTAATCGCATTGTAACAAAGTGGTGAACAAAAAGCAACTGGACTCACCCGTAAAAACGAATAAAATCAAAACCATCATGAAAGTGTAGCCGAAGTACAGAATGATCGAGGCTGTTTCTGGGATTGCCAGTTTGGAGAAGAAGAAGAAAGTAGAGTACGCAAACATATACAGCGCTACAAGGCCTCCTTTCAGAAACGACGACCACCACCAGCGATAATCCTAATAAAACAAACAAACAAACAAAAATAAACAACATCTAGAACTGTGCAGTAATGTAGCAAATTAGAAAATGTGATGCGAGGTTTCCCCTACAACCATAATTAATTATAAAATATCTTGTAAAGGTTGGATAAAACCCTACTCCGTGACCATCAAATGAAAACTATTGCGCAGTACTTTCATGTGGTACTGTTTATTATACTGCTTTTTAGTGTTGGTGAAACCCTAGTGTGTGACTATTCAAATGAAAGCTATTGAGCAGTACTTTCATGTGGTACTGTTTATTATACTGCTTTTTAGTGTTGGTGAAACCCTAGTGTGTGACTATTCAAATGAAAGCTATTGAGCAGTACTTTCATGTGGTACTGTTTATTATACTGCTTTTCAGTGTGTTGGTGAAACCCTAGTCTGTGACTATTCAAATGAAAGCTATTGAGCAGTACTTTCATGTGGTACTGTTTATCATACTGCTTTTTAGTGTGTTGGTTTAACTCTAATGTGTGACCATTCAAATGAAAGCTATTGAGCAGTATTGGCACGTGGAACCGTTTATTATGCTGTACAAAGTGGTTCAAACTTTTCAGTCTGTGGATGACACCCTAGTGTGCGACCATTCAAATGAAAGCTTTCGAGTAGTACTTTCATGTCTATACTGTATAAGGTGGTTCTAACTTTGTTAGTGTGTGAATGAAACCCTAGTGTGTGACCATTCAAATGCAAGCTATTGAGCAGTACTTTAATGTGGTTATGTTTAATGTGGTTATGGTTCTAACTTTCGAGGCTATTGATTAAACCCTAGCGCATGTGTGAGTGTCACAACCCTTAATTTGAAAGGCATCGCATTCGAATTTATTACCACCAACATTCGTCACATAGCGTAACATTCCACTAAAAAGCTCACACTACCGGAAAATCAGCGCAACCGAAAATAATCCCTCTCTGAATCCCAATTCAGAGACGCAAAAATGCTTCCAATAACAAACCCTGCTGAGATTAGCCCTTTTTTTTTTTTTCGAGTGGTATAATGTGAAATATCCCACGAGTCACTTGTATTTTCTCGATATGCACACGAGCCTTTAGGCGAATGTGTATAGGCCATACCGAAATTGCGCAGGGAACTGGGGCAAGTTTAAATTTCAACCAATCGATAAACTGACATCACCACATGAAAGATCATGTTGAGGATAGTCATTTGACCAAGTTTGATGCTTTTAAGGTAAACAGAGACCAAGTTATGGACCTTGAAACATGGTTCAAAATCCAAACAAACATCTCTAATGTTGAGACAGTGTCCCCCCAAACCATATGAACTCTTAAATTTTTTTATCAGCTTTGTGACAACTGTAAAATCCCGTCATTCACTAGTCTCCTCCGCAGCCGTTTTTCGGAATGTCACGCAACGCTCCGTCGCGTGACATCCCAAAAAAACGGCTGCGGAGGAGACTAGTCATTCACTTATCATTTGAAAGAAGCTGAGATGAAAATCACGTATGTTTGCCCATTTTTAAGAGTATCATAGAAATCATACACCAAGAAAATACCAGTGACAAGACGGATATTCCATGGTATACCACGAGAGAGCATTGCAACTATTCATACCATGCCATAGAAATTATAGTGGCTAACACATGATGTCGCATGATGGGAAGGTTCGAAGTAATACCGTTGAATATACGACGGTTTTCCTGTCTTCTGATTGGCTGTATTTTCTAAGGCATGGTATAAAAAAGCATTAATACAACGTCTTTCATTACAAAGCCCCTTACTTTTGTAGTTGCTTTGCATGTTCACCTGACGATTGCAATGCTTGTTTTGCGCTCCATGTCGAAAATCGGCTCACCAAAAAAGCGATAGGAATTTCACGGTATGGAAAAGCTTCTTTGTCCTATTAAAGAGCTCGGGCAGTCCTTATTCCCTTTTACTTCCCCTACCTCAGTACGAAGACAGTTGTAGCAAAACAGCACCGAAGTCTCTGCTACGGCCACGAGGAGAAGTAAGAACGCCGCAAATAGGAAGCCAAATGTATAGTATACCGTATGAAACCTGCGTGAGTTGAAAACGACATTAAAATCAAAAACATTACGTTCGGATAAGTACATTATTATATTATGAAATGTTTAACTTTATTTCTTGCAACCAGTTTCTATTTAAAATGATCGAAATCTTTGTACTGCGAGAAGGATTTTACGGATGAAAGACCATCAAAGTTATGTCCAGGCGGAAGGGGAACTGCCATGTGAAAAGGTCAGGGTTGGCTTAGGGGTGTAAATCACGGACTTTGGTGTCACTTAAACTGATCAGGACGAAACACCCCTATTTTTAGCCGTCAAGGTATCTTTTAGGGTTGTTCTCGAAGAAATATTAAAAAACGCTGTCTGCCCATTTTAAAGTGTTATATTTTAGGGGCCAAAAAAAGCTCGAGCTACGTCAAGATTAGTCTCCCTTAGGGGAGACTAATATTTCCGACGAGCGTCCCCGACCTTTTCACACTGGAATCCCCATTCTCTGGTAGTTACGTCCGCAGTTTACGCGCAGCTCAGTTTAAGGGTACTTTCAAGCTTCAGCTTTGCAACTGCGTGCATAATTACAGCGATCTCACAATTGTTTCATATCTTTGCTTACTTTTACCTCCGACAGGTATCTTTCGACTTTAATTAATTAATTAATTAATTAATTGATTGATTTTTAAAAATGATTAAGAAATGGAAACACGAAACCACCTCATCTATAAATTAAAGTCATTGACCTCTGTTTGACATCCGTGATTCCTTATTCAATAGTAACGCTCGATGTATTTACATACCAAAGACTACCTAATATGAGGGCGTACTGGATGAAAGTGCTGCCAAATGTGAGTATAAACGTGCAGAGAAGTATTGTGATGGCCCTCATGCAAAGTTTCTACGATGAAAATACATGCAACCATAAGTACTTCTCATCAATCTGGGGGGTGGGGAAGGGGATAGTGGTATGTACTGCTGTGAAGGGTATGGTTTTCAGGCAGTTTAGTCTGGGATAGGGTATAGAAAATCAGACAGTCTTGGCCTGGAGTGGGGTATAATTTACCGGGAAAGTAGCCATTGTATAAATTTAGTTTAGAACAGGGCTCTTTACCCGGGGTCCTAAAATAGACATTGAAACTCGGAAGTGATTTTGTAAGATATTGGTTTAGTTCTGAGCGAATGTTGGACTACGACAGTGATAAAGTTCCCGCATTGAAAATAGCTAGTCTGGGATAGGTTACGGGCTTTTGGTGCCTAGCTAGTCTAGAATAGGGATTAAGGTTGCAAAATCAAGCTGATCATGGTCTAGAGCTTTCGCTGTCCCAACGGCAAACCCCTACCCAAAGATTTACAAAGTACCCCCTGTACACTTAAATCCCGGTTTCTCCAGAATAAATATAAGGAAATTTTGTCCCACTGTTATTGGATGCTACTATTGGAATGACCTTCCTTTATCTATACGTAACTTAGCGACTAGAAAATGCTTTAAAAAAGCACTCTTCCAGTATTATTTTGCTCAGTATTAATTAATTCATACCTCTTCCTCTCCTATGTTAAGTTAACTTTTTTACCCTAATTATTACTGTCAATTAAACAAGGGCATCTAATTAGCTTGCTATATTTTTGCCCTTTTCCATTTCTCCTCTTACTTGTCTACTTTATATTTATCTTTGTAATTTTAGAATGGAATAAATAAATAAAATGAAAAAAATGAAATGAATAACGGCAAGGTAATCCAGAGTCCACCATACTAACCATCAGGGCAACTCTCACAAGCGTTTTGAAGGACCTACTACTTACGATACATTTCACTCGCACAGGGTAAGAACAAGTAAGTGTTTCGGTGTTTGGTGGCTGATTAGAATTTTTCATGAAAGTAATCCCTTATGGTTTCTCAGTTATGACTGTTAGTTTAAGACAAACTGGTTTAACATGACACACAGTACTTGTCTGGGAATGGGCCTGGGTACTTTGTTGACTTCACCTGGATTCTCAATGGCCTAAAAAAAAAAGTATAATTAAAAAAGATACAAGTAACATGTTTAGTTGGGCTTTCTGGCAGGTTCAGCTTAATAATGATTATAAGGTATTTTACTAGCAGGTAATGTAACTTTATTCGTGGTTGTTGCATTCCAACCCATGCAACAATAATATGTAATTTAATATATTCTAGAGGGTCCAAGCATATTGGCACTTCTGATGTGCCCTCTGATTACTGTAAACGTCAAAGTTTTTTTTCTTAAACTAGGTAACATAACTTAGCATTTCTTACCTTCTTTTGATGTCCAAGATAAGCTCCTAAGAAAGTAAGAGGAACCAATATACCAACCCTGTTGATAAGAATAATAATAATAAGACTTGATAAAATCCTACTTATCTTCTGCATGTCCATCATGCCAGGAAAGAATTTTGTACACACTGCATGCCTACGATACAAGGTAATTTCGAATACCATTTTTACGATGATGCTAGATGTTATCCGTAGTTTTAAAAGGGTTTCTGTTAAGAACGAGATAGACATGTTGAACTATGACAGCTCTCTCAACCATAATTTTATGTGGCCATCAGTATGTTGACACATTTTTTTTGCATCCTCCACCAACTACAAATGTCTTAATTTGTTTCAGTCATGGTGTCAACATGTTCATGTCTGCATTCTGTACAGATCACATGATGTGGTACGTCAAAATCTTTTCATCCCACGTCCATGACGAGAAATACGGGGGTGGGGGGGGGGGGGGGGAGTGAATAGTCAAGATCCATCAGTTGAAATTCAGAACGTAATCTTCTTGTGTTCTGTACAGACTGTAGATATTATTCAGGGCACCTTTAGCAGACAATATCGGCAACACTTATGGTTGTCTTCAGTTCTCTAAACTTTAAAAGACTGCTTTTGTTGTTCCCCACGCAACAGTTGTTATTCAGCACTGTGTAACTGAACTTACCACATGACCAGAAGAGTGGCTAGCGTTGTAAATGGGACTGCAGATGATGAATGTTTGCCCAACAGAACAAGATTTAAAATCAGGAACACGCCAAATAGCAACCTTAAATTTGATGATCACATGCTTTAGTCTATTGCGGTGACACTGTCCTATTACGTCGAATGGTCAGTTGCTTGTTAAAGCATTTAACAAGAAATATAAGGAGTAACGTAATTCGACGCTTCGATGTATCCAACACCATTATCAAGAATAAAAATCGTTGAATGTCAAAGTTGTAGTTTAAAGTTCTTTGTAGTTTATAAGGCTTAGAGGTATCAACGTACCCCAGTGGTTGTACTTAAAGGTGACTACAGTTATACAAGCTTTGACGATTAAATAATATTATTTTCCTTGGCCTGGGGGGAGTAAATGTTTTGGTATTTTATTAGCCTAAGGTTGGTTGTTTGTTATAAAATAACAAACCCATTAGGTTCTAAAGAAACTGTTACATGTTCTCTGTCAATTGGGAGGAATCAGAACATGTAGCGACTTTTGAATGCTGATGTTTCAAGTGCTAGCCTTTTGTAGAACAAAAGTTAAAAAACTCAGATTTGAACTGGAACTCCTAAAACGTATAACGATCGCCCTCATTGCAGTCAATACATATTTAGGAGCTCCTGTAGGTATAAGTGGGGGGGAGGGGGGGGGGGAGGGAGGGAGGGAGGGAACTAGAGCAGAATGTACCTGGACAACTAAAAACATTAAGTATGAGAACAGCTTAGACCCACCCAGGAATGAGGAATGCAGTCAACAGAACATTAGATTTCCAGGAATCACCACCAAACACTAGAAATTAAATGGAAATGATTAATTTAGTCAAGAAAATACCACTCAAACAGGAAGTGTAGCCAGCTACAGTGCACTTACAGCCTCTGACTGCATCCAATTACAGTGCTTAGTTAACGAACTTGGCGGGTACTATTCCCGCGACAACTCTGTCTGCTGCCCGTTGCACGAGGAAAAGAAGTGAAGAAAACAAAAAGAAATCGTCCGACTCCCACGAAAGCAAAATCGAAAAGTAATTTTTTCGAGTAAATTGAGTCATCATCCTCACGTGAATTGAAATGGTCATCGAGTAACTGAATGGTAAGACTGCTCATAACGGCTAAAAGACAAACCAAGATCAACAAAACTCTTATCTAAAATCAATAATAGCACACGTCTCAGACGTTTCGTCGCCATAAAAAAGTAGATCGCTCCATCCATTTTGTCAAATAAACGTCTGGTAAGGTCTGGTAAATAAAATCGACCCATGTCAGAACCTCCTTACTTCATTTTTGCGCCTTCCGCATTTCAAATCGAACGGAAAAATAGACGGCTAGTGGTCTATCACAAAGTAGTTTATTTCAACACAGAAATTACTCTCGATTATTCATTCCCTCCGGGACTGATCTTGGTTATCGTTTCGACAATCTCAACAAGACCTCGCCACTCTCTTCGAGATGAAGGCAGTTTCAGCGAGATTTCGGCGAGATTCTTGCAAATCTTGGCGAGATAAATACCCGGGGATAAATACCGTGGCGAGATCTCAGCAGTCTCAATGTAACGATCTCGGCAGTCTCGAGATCTGGGCGAGATGTAGGCAATCTCGGCAAGATGTTTGTGTCTTTCCTAATCTCGACGAGATCTCGACGAGATCTTGCCGAGATTTAGAAAGACACAAACATCACGTCGAGATCTTAACAATCCTGGCGAGATCTCGTCATTCTTGGCGACATGTAGGAACCTCGCCTAAATTTGGGGAGACACAAACACGGCAAAATCTCCGCAATCTCGGCAAGATCTCGGAATATTACACCAAAGAGCCATATTATTGAATGTTACACCCAAAGAGCCGAAAATCTCACCAATCACAAGTCTCTAGTCAATTTATGCCTACATGTAGCATGATGCCTGATCGAGCTGTGCAAAGTCGTATGTACTGTAAGTATAAAACAATGAGGAAAAATGTAAACAATGGGCCTGACTTAAGCTACAATCGTTCAATTGACACATACTTTTGTACATTCTAGCAGAAACATAACCAGACAGAAATCCAAGACCAACAAACAGCACCTAGAGGATAAAAAAGAAGAAGACGTGGTATTCAATCAATTTTGTGTCCCTGCATAAGAATGTTAAATAAAATTTGGAGACCTCCAGGGAACTCACTATATATCATTTCAACTTTTGTTCACCTTGAAGTCATATCACTGCTAAATTAAAGGTAATTTTCAAATAATTATAACAACATTGTTGTTAAACCTTTTAGCATAATTAAAACACTCTGTAAGAAAATGTGTGCTAAAAGCTGCACTTCTATTTAGCAATTAAAGATTATGGGTTGAGATTTCTTTGGCATGATAGTTGACGAAGATGCAGCTCGAATCAGCTATCACGCATAGAAATGGAGAGCGAATAATCTAATTGTTTTAGTATAAATCTACTAGCCATTCCAAACTTTATCTAAATCCTCTTCACAGACACTTCAAAAGCACAAAGATTGGAGGTTGCAATTTTGTTAACAATTAACTGTACACTACTGGGCTGCTCACTATCCACAGCAGAATACATATTGAGTAGCATAGCCAATCAGAGAACGACATTCGTGTTAAAACGCTAGTAGATTTATACTAAACTTGATAGAAAGATGAAATATGTTTTTTATTTCCTACACAGAAACAGTTCAACAGCATTGGGCAAGTAAGCTTGCTAAAAGAAAAATTACCAGAGCAAATGTCAAGAAGACTCCGCGGTTTGGAGGGCACAGTATTCCTACAGATGCAAACACTGCAAAAGATACATTAAAAGCGGCATAAATTCCCATTTCTATTATGCCTCTTTTTAGTTTGATTGGACAGTCATTACTTAGTTAAGATGGTAATTTAACATTGAAAACTTTAACATTTTAGATGATCTAGGGATAACTGTACAATATTTTAAAGTAGCATTCAACCATGCAGAGAATGCTAATTTTTATGCAAATGTTGTTATCTCAATCCGCATACACACAAAAAATCTTCTCAAATCTGTGATAATTATATCCACATTCTATCATACATGTAGGTAAAAAGGTAAAGTCTCCATACGAGTCAAGTGGCCCATCGGGCCGGCACTTGTCCCCGGTTTCAGTAGCATAGAGAGACTGGGAGTATTTCTGCTCTCCCCTCCAGGGATGGGATGCTAGTCCATCATCCTACATGAACATGCATGCAACTAATACAGATAACAGCATGCTGAAATGCAAAGGTGTCGCCTTCTAGAACACCAGGCTGTTCTAAAATTCATTGTATACGTGGCTGATGACTTACTCTAACTAATGCGGCTTCTAGTTTAATGACGTTGCATCCGATAGGCCATTTTCATATCCTCGGTATTGGACTGGAACTAGCTTGGAATAGAGGCTCAGGTGGGGGAATATTAAAGGAGATTAATGCATTTGCATTTGAAAAGACTCCCCACATTAGCCTCAGTTGCAAGGTAATTCCAGCCCAATACCGAGAATACGAATAGGGCCTATTACATGTACAGCGACGAAAGCCTCTAGATAATAATCTTTAGCACTCATGGCTAATCTTGCACCGAGATCTCACTCTGTTTGACACTTGGCGGAAGGAGATCTGGGTTCGAGGTTAACACACAGTTTATCATAATTTCTGCAGGCTTTTTTTTTTTTAAGGGCGGGGCACCAGGCAAATTGTCCAGTTGTGTGAGAACAATTTTTGCCTGGTTTGACCATCTAGAGTAAAGTTCTTCTTATAAAGAAGTTCAGTTCAAATAATTTTGCCTGGCTGTGAAAACCAGTTGTGCTCCTGCTGAAACTTATAATGAAACCACTGCATATGTCAAAGGAGTTTCAGTTTCAGTTTTTTAAGACACGGGAAGGAAAAGGACGACATCAAGAAGCCAAGAAGGCACTTTGACCTCAAGAAGGCACTTTGACCTCAAGAAGGCACTTTGAACTCAAGAAGGCACTTCGACCTCAAGATGGCACTTTGAATTATAATACCTAATGTTCCAAATATGGTGAGAGTGATCTGGCAACCAGAACCCAATACAGCACACAGTAGCATGGGCTTTCCAGGAGGACGGAATACATCCCCATAAAGGGCCTTCCAACCAAACAGTGCAAAAAAGTCATCCTTTAAAGAAAAAAAGCACATGTTAGATCGTTAATAATCATTTTAGTTTATAACACCACATTTGAAGACGAAGAGACTGACGTAAAGGCAATTGGCAAACGTTCACGCCTAATGGCCTATCAGGCCAGCATTTATCTTCAGTTTAATGAATTAATAATAATAAACAATTATTGGATGAGGTTTTTGTGATATCCAGAATAATCAAGGTGGAGGTAGTGGTTATTAGCTGAAGCCAAAGGCTGAGGCTGATAACCCTTACCGAGACCTTGATTATTCTGGATATCACAAAAACTGAATCTAATGATGGTTTTATTATACACTGAACGAATAAAACAAAATGGAAGTCATATTTTTGCTTCTTCGCTGACGGCAAGCAACAAAAAGCCCATGAACTTGATATGATTACCCTAAGAAATCACACTCCGCAGTCGTACATGACATGATTACCCATGACCTTGCGTGTCCTTGACATGATTATTGTATAATCTGCAGCTAAATGACGTCACAGGTGCTGCTTTCGAAAATTCACAGTACGCTTTTGACCAATCAGAAAAGAGATAGTGAGTTCAACGCATAATAAATAATGATGACGCTTAATATCCCACTTTCTTGTGCTGACAAACAAAATAAGCTCATGCAGATTACTGAATTCAAATGTGTTGAGCTCTTTATGTTAGCACTCTAGAAAGTTATAGTTGGTATTCTTTATGTAGAGTAAACTTAGTTTCTAATTTAAATAGTAAGTTGTTTTTGAATTTACAATACCATGTACATGTAGCACTAAAGTTTTGCACGAGTTTATTTTTGCGAATCGGCGATTTTTTGTATTTTGTGGGAACTGATTTTTGCAATTGTATTTTAAAAGGCTGGTTTTTCTTGCTGGGTACTAATTTTTGCGATCTTCACCTGGGAAGTTGAAATTACAACACTTATGCATTTTTTAATTTAACTAAGTGAGATCTGAATACTTGTAGAGACTTCTCTAAAAGTATAGCTGTGCCATCATGATCATATTTATATTAATTACATTTTATTATTTACATAAACATATTCCAACATTCTTAGACAGTTTCAAGCCTGTAATGCACTCAAGATCGAGAGGTACAGAGCCAAGCCAAACATGATTTGAATATTGGTTTTTGCTCTAAGTTATTATAAAGTTATTATTTATTACTATTAGCAAGGCCACTGACCACTTGCTAAGAATCATAATATCAATGGAGAGCAAGTATTCGCAAATAAATGAAACATTGCACTTTCATAATTGCCTCACCTCAGAGTCCAGACTGCTTGAGGTAGTCTTTTTCTTGAGCATGCGGTACATTTTTACATATACGATTCCAGTAAAAATCAGCAGAAATATCAAGGAATTTCCAATGCTAGGAAATAATAAGCAAAAAGAGTAACATCTCAATTATTAATAAAGCATGACTGAGGGTCTCACTGAATGAATATCAGGCCTAGATCTTGGAAGTACTAATTCTCAAGGGCAGCGAGCTTTGTGCAGAATAATCAAGGAGTTGATGTTCTTCCAGTATGGTTTTGAGCTATTACACAACTTAGTTGATAAACTTGATGTGTAAAAAAGCACCTCCCTATAAGGTGGGCACCTCCTATAAGTAGGCACCATCCAAAGGTGTCGCTCCCTCTACAAGTAGGCACCTTGCAACGGTTTTGCTTCTCCCCCTCCCCCCCCCCCCCTACAAGTAGGCACCTCCCATAAGTTAGAAACTCCCATAAAAGGGTACCTAACAGTGAACAGCTCACACAAGTGGGTACCTCCTAGACGTGCCAGGTAGCTCCAATAAGTGGCCACCTCCCTTAAATGGACACCGCCCATAGATACCCCCCCCCCCCCCCCTAAGGGCACACCTCTCATAAGTGGGCACGTCTAATACACAGTGGCCACATCCCATAGTAGACTGTGCCAATGACCAGGAACCTCCAGGCAAAATTTTGAATCAATAACAACTTTTTAATCAAAGCATGACTGTCACAACTGCATGCTCTGGACCATACACTGTAGTTAATAGAAGGAAATGGCTACGAAACCTAACAAATGTATTTGTTAAAGTAGGTTTTTGTTTGCTTTTTTGGCTTTGTCCGTGCACAAAAACATAATAGTTGTTTACTCTGTACTGAGGAACTAACCAATACAACGTTTAGGTTACGTAATTCATGCGTAGTGTATGAGCGAAAACAAAAGATTGTGCACTGTCGTAGACCTTCCAACAAAAATCTTGGCATCTTTGTTTGCCCCTTTGAAGTTTGCTGGGCTTCATAACCATTTCCCTCTAAAACCTATGTCTGGACCAAATAACACTTCACACTTTAAGCAGAACACTTCAGCCAATTTGACTGTGATTTACAATTTCAAGAGGAGACAGCTGTACTAGCTATTTAGGCAAATCAGCACAATGATATTAAAACAGGCCTGACCCAATGCAAAGGTTAAGGATATGATTATTTAAGCAGGCATTCTTTGTTTCAAATCTCAACATACAGGAACCACTGGACTTGAGCATGTTTTGTTTTGTCAAGGATGTAGTCCCAGCGTGACATCCACTTGAGATTTGGATCTCTCTGCTGAAAAAATAAATAAACTTTTATTCAAATATGCCAGTTCTTGATAAATGCATGATTTTCAGGGGAACAAGCATTCACAAAAGTTCTAAAGATGTAAAACAAAACACTCAAAAGTGGTAAAAGAAGTCCACAACATTCTTTAACAAGTTTATAGTACCAAGACAAATACTGGGCCCACATTAGTATATGTACAGGTACGTACATGTACATGTATAATTTATGTAATAATATAATTGTTACAGTCAAACCAAGTGAAGCATACCCCTCAAGATTACATTAATGAAATTTGATTATTTGAATATTGAACCCACTAATCCTTTCAAAAATGCAATGATGAATTGATTATTTGAATATTGAACTCGCTTGTCATTTCAAAAATCAATATTAAATTTTTTTTTTTTAACATTAAACCCATTAGCCGTATTCTTGGAATGACTAGTGGGTTCAATTTTCCAATAATCAATTCATTATTGCATTCTTGAAATGACTAGAGGGTTCAATATTCAAATAATCAATTCATTAAAGTAATCTTGAAGGGTACAGTATGCTTCACTTGGTTTGACTGTAATGGGCAACTAGCCATATAGTGAACAAGCCAAACAAAAGAAAAAATACTTCTATATCTTAATTTTATTTGCTTGGCAAATGAGTGACTTACAACAAATTTGACAGAGTATGAGTAGATAATTTTGAGCTCATTGTTGCCTTTGAGGTCTGGTGGAATCCCCATAGCTGGTGAATCATGAGAACAATCTCCATCACTTCTGTGTTTCATGCTGTAACAGGAAAAAAGAAACTTACTCTGGGGTTTTTCCAGACAAGCTGATGTAGATACATATATGGGGATAACCAAATAAAACTGACAATTCTTGAGAAAACCTACTATCATTAACAACCTTAGGTGAAAATGAAATGAGGCACAAAAGCCTGAGTAGGCTCCTATGGGAAAAGGTTGGGGATGCTCGTTGAAAAATTTGAATTAAACCCCTAAAGCCAAAAGGAGATCAATTTGGGATATAGGCTCAAGCCTTGAGAGCTAAAAAATAGTGGCATTTCATCTTGAAAAATTCAGTGACATAGGCTTAGTATGGGAGTTGCACAACCTAGTGATGGGCTCCTGATTCAAACACAAGGCTGCTGCCTAACGGGCGCCCGGTCGCCTGAGGCGCCTAAGTTACGAGTGTGGGCGACTAAAGTTTCGTTGAAGGAGCCCGAGTGGGCGCGTAAACATGGAGTTTTCATTCCCATCTAATCTGTCCGATGACTTCAATCTTCTCATGAAATCGGCTAAAAGATCATTCACACAATAAATTAAACGGAAAACAACAGCTACTCTGGTCCTGTTTTGCTTTTAACACGAGAAATATGGGCCAAAACACGGCAACAAATTCTCTCTCCGCTCACAAAACAACCGAAAACAGCCATAGTTGAAAATCGCCCTACAATGCATTGCAAGCTCAGTATTGAATAAATGAACGTCATGTATGCCAATGGATTGTGTCTCTGTTGATGCCCTACTGATTCCAGTTGCAAAGTAACTACTTTGATTAACAAATATTTTTGGAATTGGAGTGATGCTGCTACTGACATTATATTTAGATTTGAATAAGGATAAATTCTTGGGCTTTTTTCTTTTTGTCCAATACTTTGGAAAACTTCACTTAGCTGTACTGAATGAATTTCTGTAGTTTCTGAAAGGATATTTATGACTTAAAAGTCGAAATATTCAAGTAGCTACAAGCCAGCAAAAAGAAAACAGCATTGCAATTCTTTTTGCATACCAGGGTTTTATATTTTAAATTATCAAACCAATTGTCATGGCTCCGCCCAATATACGAGAACATATTTTCTCCAAAGAAGCAGCCAATATTTAACAAATAAAGAAGCCCCGACTGTGCTCTGTTCTGTTGTAAAGCACGCAGGAAGCGGTAGAGCACGAAAGAAGTGTAGGGGAAAACACGAGACGTAGTCGAGTGTTTTTCCCTACTTCTTGAGTGCTCTACCGCTTCCTAAGTGCTTTACAAAAGAACAGAGCACAGTCGGGGCTTCTTTATTTGTTTTATGATAAAGAATCAGATAATTTCCCCACGCATTCGGCTGAATTTTCAAACCAAACTTTATTTTCCAAACGAGCAAAAGTGGCGTCAGCCGTGCACTGTTCTCTGATAAAGCACGCTAAAATAAGCCAATCACAATCCTTGTTAGAATTGTTCAAATAATTTGATTGGCTAACGAAGTGACAGCTGTCAATCACAAACTGGACTTCAGCTAAGCTTTCAGTTTCGAGAAGTTTGAGCGGCTTTCGAGAGAAGAACGATGCCTTCAAAGTTCGCTTTTAAGTTAATTTTTAAATACGGATCTCAAGGCAGGTAAAGGTTTATAGTCCAGAGGAATCCGGCTGTATTGTGGCCCATGAAAACGAGCACTTTTCCAGTGGAAATTACGAAACGCGGAGCTCAAAGCTTGTGGATGAAAATGCGAAATGCCGGGTTGAATTTGAAAGGAACTACAGTTATTTACGGCTTGTAGCCGCATGCAGCAAGATTGCCCGAACTAGCGTAAAAGTTAGAAAGACTTAACGGTTCCCACTGGTTCTACTTCGAGCACAGAAGAGAATATCAGAACAAGTTTTGCGCTGACCACTCGTCGGTTTACTTCGCTGAGATGACCGGAGAACGAGCATTACTACACTGCATGTAAGTGTTGTTTGAGTAAATGAGCATTTTTAATTGTAAATTTACAAAAATAAAGCCTCTCATCATAAACAGAGACAGTTCAATTGCGCGCGTTATATGGAAACTCTATTATAAAATGCAGTAATGCTGCCTAAAAAATGCACCTTTTGTTTATACTTATGTCCCTGAAGCCCGGGGAAGGAAAGCACATTTCAGTGAGGCCAAATTCAAACACCCCAAATGCATATTTCATTTTTATTTGTTTTCATTTGCAGCTTGCATTTCATGATTTGTTTAGAATTGCTAAACTCAAAAACGAGAGAGGCAATATAAATTTTTGTAAAAAAAGCTGCAGCACTTGCATGGATACACCAATTATTGAATTTGCTTGACCACAAATAGTATTCTCTCTCAGTGATGACCTGATCACTTTGCCTAACACTTTATTTCAAAAATTTGATTGATAAAGCAGACCATATTAGTGTCTCATGGAAAATCTCTGCCTCCAGACCCCTCCCCTAAATTTCCAAATTCACTCCACCCCCCCGTCTTCCCCAGTCTCGCCAACCCCCCCCCCCCGGATTTACCATGGCAAATATATTCTGGGCTCCTAAAAAAATGGCTTGGACTCCTTAAAAATTTCCTTAGGCAACAGCCTTGCAAACATATGATTAAGTACGTACTGCAAGGAAGTTACAAAGTGTAAGCTAAGCTTAGTCAAGCTGATCATGAGCCGTGGTCCCTCCAGTTGTATATGACATAAAAGCAGGCTGACCTTGAAGAGCCAGAAATAATAGGCCCTTTGCAGCTAAGCCATCATGTGACCTAAATTTCATAAAATTATGGGCTGCAACTTTAAGAATGCCAGAAATGGAAAAAGCATGTTAATGATATTAAAATGGCCAAACTTGAGGCTCCTGGCGTTAAAGAATGAGATTTTATGACAATTTGATTTTTTAAAACACTAAAAGAAGATTTGCATGGAAAACGTTTCTGGAGAGCAAGACCTTGCTCTACAACAACATTTTCCATAGATATCCTCTAAATTTTCCAAAAATTCAAACTGACATATAAACTTACTCTTTAATGCCAGGGGTCTCAAACTTGGCCTTATTGGTATTTTCGATAAGTTCTTTCAATCCATTTCTGGCATTTATAGCCCACAATAATTATTTAATATTTTTAGGAAAATTTTGGTCTCATGACCCCAGCTACAAAGGGCCTATTAGGGTACATGCATTTATGCACATGCTTGTCATGTTTTGTTCACTGGTGCATGTGACTAAAGTATTCAAAACAAGTTTGCCTTTTTACATGTCATTAACATGCATTGAATGAATGTAAATTTTACATCGAACAGTTAACTTAATTGGCTGCTCAGATGTGAAAGTGTCCACCTGTGAGCCTTGGGCCTACAAATAATTAAAATCATGTCAGCAAAACAACAGGTAAAAGCTCCTATTAGTACAATTTGTACCTTCTTGGTGTAACTTTAGCAGATAACAGACGAGATCCATGCCAGTCTTCGTCTGTCCTGGCATCACGGTACGTAATCTCAATGTCAATGTGGTTGAACATGTAGTGCATCCCACGTTCATTAAACAAGGTCTACAGAAGAAATATCAACATTAACAATGCTCGAGTTGTAGCTTTTTAAATGAGTGTTTTGAAGAACTATTAATTCTTCCCAACATTTTTATATTAGCCATTGATAGTGCATTTGATTTCTCACAACACTGCAAGCTACAAAAAGTCAACCACACTGTGTCAAGCTGATCACAGCAAGACTCTTTCTCTAAAAAGGGAGCTTCAGCAATGATGGCGATGACGCCAAGGACGATGCCTAGTTAAAAATGAATTTAATTAATACATTCCACAGTATTTTGTCCCTGGATATCAGTTTTTAAAAAGTCTTCAAATTAGCCTCGCTTATGTTTTATAATGTAGTACAGAGTCTCAACATTACTTTTCAACTGATGTTGCACATTGACAAGTTGGCATTACTGCATCAACTGGAATAAATAATGAATGTTCATGAAATAGCCATTGTGGAGACTACAAATAAATTGTTTGTTTACAAAAAAGTAAAAGCTGAAACTTTTGACGAGACCACAAGAGAGACTCTGCTTCTGGTCCTTTTTTCTAAAACAGCTGATTCAAACTGACCTCATCATTAAAACTATGCAATATTTCCTTTCCATTGGCAAAATGTAGTTCCTGCAACATTTTCAACCTTAAATTTTCTTTGTGAATGACCAGATGAAGCTTCCTTGATGCAAGTTTGATAAGTTCTTTTTTACCCTTGGGGGTTGATTGTACTGCACCAGTTTTCCCTGAATTTTCCTTTATAAGCTTATAAATATTTTGTTTTCTGTTGCAGTCAATTTCAGTCAGTGATAGGACTTGTGTAGCAAATTTCTAAAACTATAATTATTTTTCGTCATGAGAACAAGACATCTACTTTAGGATTGGCAAATCCACTGTTTGGGGCCTCAACCTCTTTACATTCTTTACCATTCCCTGCTCGGTTATACTTGGCCAACATTAAGGGAACTGGCACTAGGGAACTTCTGAGCTTCGAGAATTCAATAATTTAAGAAAATTTAGCTATTCTGGCAACTGAATATTGCTCATGACACTCCACTGTGTTGTTCAATTGCCAAAATTTGTCCTTTATTTACTTTTTGTAGCATTTTTATTCACGGTATCTTGATGTAGTCTCCGCAAAGTAGTCTCCGCAACATAGTCTCCGCAATGTAGTCTCCACAACATAGTCTCCGCAACAGCACCACCACTTAGGATTGTTAATTATGTAATGGAAACATACACAACATCAGTTAAATGGTTTGGCAATTACATCAACTAGATAAAATGCCCTTACAAATAAAGCAGACAGACGTTTTTGACCTATCCAAGATTCAGAGAACTTCTCACTTAAGTTTGCTGAAACAAAAATAATGGAATTTCTGTGTAGTCTCCGTAACAGCCACATAACTTACTGTACATGTTGTATCCCACTCATCCGATACTGAGTGAATTACACTACTGTTGTGCATAGCTCTAATGGACATCTACCACACAAAGTCCACATTTTTAGATATAATCATCATTATGAAAGTCTCTCAATGAAGTCTCTGCAACAGCAGAATATGGTGGAATGACCATTCCAACAAAATCTGTGATTGTCTAGATTGTCTAGATCTGTTCAGTACACCAATGGCTCTAAAAGTGTACTCAGACTAAATATGCAATGAGAGCGAAAATATGAAAAATTAGCTGTCATTGTCCATGTTCAGTAGACGACGCAGAGCTTGGTCATTTCACATTCAACTTGTTATTTTGCAAAGGACAGCAAAGAAATGTACAAAGATTTATGACGCATGTGCACAGCTATTGTTTTGCTCATTAAACCTTTTGTTTGGTGAGGATTTTGTTGCCATCAACACTGTGGTTTGCTTAAACTCCCTAATGTCACTGCTTGTGTAAACAATAAAAAGTCAATTATAAAATACTCTGTATTGTTAACAATTGGACATCTGTACAGGAGCTGCAGAGTGACATAGAAATGGCTGAAATTTTCAGTATGAATGGGTGGGTAGGTGGGTCGTTAGGTGGGTGGGAAAGTCACACAGTAGCAAACAGTCACAAGAGCACTAGGCCAGGTCATTCAAAGCCAGATTAACTAATAAAGCTAATTCTGGATTAACGAGAATATAGTGATATCACTTTTGTATTTTTTCAGTGAGGTTCTCTGTACCTGTATGTATATGATTATTTTTCTTCTTCAGCTTTAAGCTTGAGTAATTTTAAACTACACAAAACACAAGAATTTAGTAAAAAACATTTTAACTTATACAAGAAAAATTCAAAATTTGATTAACTTTTAATCTCGGTTAGCATCAACCAGCTTTCAAACAACCCGGCCCTCAGATACCTAACTTTCAAGTCACATGACCTCCATCCCACACCCAGATCCCAGAGGTGTGTTGGGTGCACCTATTTTGCTCCACTTGGCTGGTTTAATTACACTATTTATTATTTCGTGATCAATTCCCACTCTGCAAGATACACAATAACCCAATAAGTTTGTCTCAACAGAGTGCAAAACCTTACACTTGTCATGCAGGCATCGTGAGCTTGTCCATCGTCAGACACAAGGCAACCAATAGGAAATCCAGTGGAGCAGTATTTGTGTAGTTCATCTGCGACATCATAACACCATGTCACAGGCATGTTGTCAATTATCCTGTGAAAAATAACAATGCAAGAATAAAACTCATACTGATTAAACTTGCTTTTCTGTACAGTCATGTACGTGGTTGTTTTCAGATCAGCTCCACATAAGAATGTAATATGTAATATGTAACTTTTAGTGAAAATATACTTTCAATATATCTCTTATTTAATACACACAGACAGTGTATTCTCCTTGGTTTTGTTGCCAAACTGCTTCTTTATTCATCACCAAGTGTTCTTAACTTTTATAGCAAGTAAAAGTTTAAAACTTTCTTTTACTCTCAATTGTGTATTAAAGTGTGCGACGTACGATTTAAAAATGATTTCAAATTGACTCGTTTTTCTTTTGAGGTGCGTCAGAAAATTGAAGCTGTTTTGCATGAATAGAAATCGTTCCCCAACCTGTCAGGCACACAGTAGAGATAAAATAAATATCTTTAGTTTCTAACCTTGTCTTCTCAGTCCGTACTGTAAGTTATAGATCCTCGTTTTTTCCCCTTCGATTTAGTCCCATGCGCTTCGCGCTTGGGCCATAAATCGAAGGGGAAAAAACGAGGATCTATAACTTACACTACGGACTGAGAAGACAAGGTTAGTAAAAAGTATCTATTACATGTGGTATACAAGTATGCACAATCATGTATACTAAACTATATTTTTAAAAAATACTGTTAGTGAGTCATTTTACTCGCTGCCCTTTAGCTTACCAGTGGTTCTGATAATTAAGAGCAATTCCATTTTTCAAAAACTCCAGCCTTTTCATATCTTCTGGTGTACCAGGTTTGTAAGTTTTTGAGCAGAGAGTTTTGCAAAATTCATCTTTCTTGAAAGTTATCTGTTTGAGATAAACAAACAAACAAAAAATACGTCATTCAAATTTGAAGGAAAATCATTTTCCCCCTTATTCTTTTTCACTGGTTTATCTATAGTGCACTCAGTTTTTGACACGGGAAAAAAAAAAAAAAAATTAAATTGTGCCAAAATCTTCATTTTTCCTAGAGCTGCTTTCCTCTCAATTCTTTTCTCCAAGCTGAAACAAAAGTCAAGACACCTTTTGTTTCTCTGACCAATAAAATCAGCCAGATTATTTACTCAAATTTACAATGTTTCTGGGTTAAAAGGAACCAGCTGAAGTCCGGGTCTGTGGGCAAGACACGAGAAATTGGTCCGCATTCGTAAAAAGTTTTGGATTCTTAAGGAAAAGGTCCCTTTTTCATCCCAAACATTGTTTAAATGCTACAAATTAATTTCAACACTTGACTTACATTATAGAGAGAGGGGGATATCCTGTCTCCTATGAGAACCTAAAAGCAATAGAAAATAGTTCAAAATCAACAGAAAATCTCTGTCAGTGTTTATAGTGTTCTTGAGAAAGACAATTCACTAGACCACGGATAACACTGACTCTGAGCTGCACTGATCTCTGTGCCACACTGTGCTGCAACAGCAAGGAAAAAAATGGGCAACAGCAAAATGTCAGGATTTCAAACATTATGATTCTTGTGGTCAACAAACCAGCATACCACCCAGGAGAAAATTTACAATAAATTAGAAATTTCATTTTTATTGTTAATTTTTTCATAGTCCTGTTATTGTATCTAAAATATTGTAGAAATCAGGAATCGAGTCCTAGATGTTGCCATGTCCCACTTTCGCCCTTCATGCAGACTTAATGAGCATCAATCAGTCAAGTAGATTGCGAGCAGTCTCTCTTTTCCTCAAAAATCCGTGGAGAACAACACAAAACAAGTAAGCGTGTGAGCGTGACCTCCGAGCGGTGATGCCGCGAGCTGTTAATAGTGCTGGCATCGGCTCTTTTTGCTCGTCTTCTGACGCCCAAGTTACTAGTGGTTCGCAGCATTGACGCTTGTCGCTCGCATGTCATGCTCACAGTCATGCACACATGCTTACTTGTTTTGCGTTTACGACTTCCCCACAGATTTTTGAGGAAAAGAGAGACTGCTTGCAGTCTATCAGTCGAGTAGATTAATAGTTATTTATTAACAAAACGTTTATGCTTACTTGGCCTAGATTTTCTCTGGGAGACTCTGAACCATTGACAGGAGTACAGAAATCGAACCTATAAAAGAGAAAATAATACATTCTAATTACTATCTGGCCTGAGCTTCTCAACTAAACATAATCACCGATAGTTACATCTTAACCAGAGCCCTTTTACATGTTGTAATAATTGAAAAAACTTTTTATTTACTCTCACAAACTCAGAACCGTATTTGGAGAAATGTTGATAAATATCCCAGTATAGCCTTCACTCTTGGTGGTAATGCTCTCACTAATAACTGTTCAATCGAATAAAGATGAAAGGATGAGATTTGTATGAAGGTACTTAAGGTGACTTGATAAATTTTCATGAACAGTTTTATAGTCTGGTAAAACAAACCTTGAGTAGCTATATGGCATTAACGACTTCACAGAATCCAGTCGGTTGGTAAAGAGGTCAATTTTTGACTATAATAAAGAAAAAAGAAATTATTATAAATAACTTTCCTGACTGCTAATGGTTAAGTCTGCATAGGAGTCAAGTGGCCCATCAGGCCGGATCTTATCCTGGTTTCCGTAGCATGCAGCGACTAGGAGTATTTCTTCTCCCTCCTGGATGGGATGCTAGTCCATTGCAGGGTTACCCCCAGCAACAGACATTTCAACTCCAGTTTATTCTTAGTTAGAATGTAGCTAGAATACAGCTAGGTAAAACCCAAGTGACAAAAATTGCAAAATGTATTTTGTTCATTAAGTTCCCTGGTACCAATTTAATACACCTAATACCCAATTCAAAACAGAGTGAAAAAACCATACCGTATTTATGACCAAAATGGCCAAAATTGATACCCTATTAATGACCAAAACGGCTAAAGAATCGTACGCTTTGGGGCTGCAAATACGCATATAGCCCATATAAGGGGATAGCCCCCACTCCCTGGGGGTGACACTTTTTCCAAGGCTGAAACCCTTGAAACAACTGCAGAACTTTCAAAAGTACCATTAATTGAAAGTAGAAAAGTTACACTACTTTTCAGAGCTATCTGTTTTACTAGCATTGCAAAATGTTTCAATATTAGCAAGTAGAATTTGGCCAATTTTCATATTAGTTTATGCGTAATTCATGAGGCAAAATTTGTCTTTTCTACTTTCATTTTCTAAATTTCTCAAAAACAATAAATGTTTAGAAAGGGACAAATTGATATATATGTTTTTAAAGATAGTTTCCTTAAATTTTTTTCGGGCAAAGTATCAATATTTTTCAATTTTTCAAGGCTAGCAATTCTTGATATATTTCCCAGTAATTCAGTCTCTTATTGATACGTATTAGCCAAGGGCTGTTAATTAAATAGTCAATTTTTCAAGTGTGTTATTG